>NC_054471.1:185460299-185763329 GCF_017639515.1 Carcharodon carcharias
GCGAAAGTGGCACGAAAAAGCGAGACTCTGCCGAGAAGCGGGAAACAGTCCCCGCTAGCCAAAGAATAAATAAATATAACTTAGCAGTGGAATCGAAGAATAATTTTAATAGAGGTGGAAACAATCAGTCTTGTCGCGATTGGTAGTTTAAAAAAAAATCAAAGGCAACTGTTGTCACAGAAATGGACATCTGATGAGGCAGTGGAAGAAAAGGTTCAAGCAGGCTTGTAAACAAAAGAAGAAGCCCAATGAAATCTACAATGTAGAAGAGCCTAAAGCAACAAATTCTGACATTTACTCGTTTAATCTGAAAATTGGAAAGACCGAACCAATATTTGTCACGGTGAAAGTAAATGCCAAACCTGTTAGAATAGAAGTAGACATGGGAGCTTCCACTACAGTAACTGGGGAACATACCTTCAGATATTTGAATAATGGTAAACATTAATTATGTTTAGATCAAACTGCTGCCAAGCTAAAAACATATACAGGTGAACACCTTCAAGTCAAAGGCAGAATCAGAGTAACTGTCCATTATGGAAGCCAATCAGCAAAGCTACCCATGTTGACATTGAGAGGCAAGAGGACCAAGCCTCCTAGGCCAATATTGGCTAAGGGGAATCAACCTTGATTGGCCATGGAGATTCCAAAAGGAAACTGGAAGCATTCCTGTTTTGAAAAAGGACTCAACAACCTGAAGGAATGCAGGCTGTCTTAAGCCAAAACCCAGAAGAACAGCAGAAGAAACTCGAAGAGACCCTACTCGATGACACAGTTCGAGACGAGGTGAGCAACCTTCAAAGGGAAAAATAAAACCTGTTGAAAGACCTTCACACTCTACAAGATTCCCTCAGGTCACCTCTGGAAAAGCATGAAAACTAACAGAAGGAATTCAGCACTTCTCTGCACAAACTGAAGAATGAGTTGGCAAAGAAGACACAACAATGCTCAATTTTCCAGGGGGTTGTAAACAAATATAAAAAAGAGATGGAAGAGCCAAAGAATCAGCTAAATGAAGCCAAAGAGGCTTTGGAAGCAAAAGTTACAGCATTTTCCAAGAAGCAGACAAATAATGAAATTTTGGGAGATTCAGCCACTGAGCTCAGACAAGTTGAGCTTGCATCTGAGAGAAGTCTGGCCAACAGTGAAGTCAAAAAGAAAGCTGAGATTAAAGTCTGTGCTAGAAAGAAGAAGGCAAGTAGAAAGAAGATACAGAAATACTAATAGGACTTTAATTCTGGCAGCAAACGCATACACTTTTGTACATAGGCCTGGCAATCAAATCGCAAATGCCGATGCCATTAGTCGTTTGTCTTTACAAGAAAATAATGAACACATCCCAGTTCCACTTATTTTACTGTTAAATTTCTTAGACTCATCGCTGGTATGTGCTTGACAGATCAGAGGCTGGACAAGCCGGGACCCAATCCTATCTCAGTTATGAGAACAAGTGATACATGGTTGGTCACAGGAGCCTGTATCTGATTAAATGAAACTGTACTTCAACAGAAGGCATGAAATAACCAGCCAGGATGGCATCTTATTGTGGGGAGCACAAATGATAGTTCCTCCAGGAATTTCCCGAATAAAGAACATAGCACGCAGCTATCCATGGTGGCCTGGGGTGGATGGTGAAATAGAGATTATGGTAAAGCATTGTGTGCTATGACAGCAACTGCAAAAGTTGCCAGTGACAGCTCTGTTACACCCATGGGAGTGGCCAGGTAGACCCTGGGTGCAGTTACACATTGACTACGTTGGACCTTTCCTGGGGACAATGTTTCTGCTCATTGTCAATGCCCATTCAAAATGGTTGAACGTCTATGAGGTGAAGTCACCAACGTCGGCCACTACAATTGAAAAACTACGTCAGAGTTTTGCCATTCACGGACTACCAGAAGTAGTCTTTTCTGATAACGGCACGGCATTTACGAGTGCTGAGTTTCAACGGTTTATCAGCCACAACGGTATCACTCATGTAAAAAATTGCACCTTACCACTCTTCCTCAAACAGACTAGCCAAAAGGGCAGTTCAAACGTTCAAGACAGGCATGGAAAAGCTAACTGGTGATTCCTTGGCAACCAAGCTAGCACACTTTCTTTTTCATTACAGGATTACCTCTCGCACAACAGGTGTCACACCTGTGGAGTTATTGTTGAAACATAGAAACTAGGAGCAGGAGTAGGCCATTTGGCCCTTTGAGCCTGCTCCACCATATTCCCGCTTTCTCTCCATACCCCTTGATATCCCTAATATCCAAAAGAATGATCCATTTCTTTTTTGAATATACTCAGTGACCTGGCCTCCACAGCCTTCAGTGGTAGAGAATTCCACAGATTGACCACTCTCTGAGTGAAAATGTTTTTCCTCATTTCAGTCCTGCCCCATATCCTGAGACTGTGGCCCCTGGTTCTAGACTCTCCAACGAGGGGAAACATCCTCCCTGCGTCTAGTCTGCCTATCCCTATTAGAATTTTATACGGTTCAATCAGATCCCCTCTCATCCTTCCAAACTCTAGTAAATACAAGCCCAGTCGAACCAATCTCTCCTCATACGACAGACCTGTCATCCCCAGTATCAGCCTAGTGAACCTTCGCTGCAGTCCCTCTATGGCAAGTATATCCTTTCTTAGGTAGGGAGACCAAAACTCCAGGTCTCACCAAGGCTTGTGTAACTGCAGTAAGACATCCCTACTTCTGAACTCAAATCCCCTTGCAATGAAGGTCAATATACCATTTGCCTTCCTAATTGCTTGCCGCACCTGCCTGTTTACTTTCATTGACTGGTGTACAAGGACACCCAGATCCCTTTGTACATCCACATTTCCCAATATATCACCATTTAAATAATACTCTGCCTTTCTGTTTTTCACACCAAAGCATATAACTTCACATTTATCCACGTTATACTGCATCTGCCATGTGTTTTCCCATACACACAACTTGTCTAAATTGCCCTGAAGCCTCCTTGCACCCTCCTCACAACCCACAACCCCACACAGTTTTGTGTCGTCAGCAAATTTGGAAATATTGCATTTGGTTTCTCATCCAAGTCATTTATATATATTGTGAATAGCTGGGGCCCAAGCATTGATCCCTGTGGTACACCACTAGTCACCGCCTGCCATCTGGAAAAAGACCTATTTATTCCCACTCTCTGTTTCCAGTCTGTTGACCAATTTTCAATCCATGCCAGTATATTAACCCCAGTCCCATGTGCTTTAATTCTGCCCAATAGCCTCTTATGTGGGACCTTATCAAAAGCCTCCTTGAAATCCAAATACACCACATCCACTGGTTCCCCCTTATCTATTCTACTAGTTACATTCTCAAGAAACTCCAATAGATTAGTTAAGCATGATTTCCCTTTCATAAACGCATGCTGACTTTGTCTAATCCCATTAATGCTTTCCAAGTGTTCTGTTACCATGTCCTTTATAATAGACTCTAGCATTTTCCCCATTACTGATGTTAGGTTAACTGGTCTGTAATTCTCTGTTTTTTCTCTCCCTCCTTTTTTAAATAGTGGGGTTACATTTGCCACACTCCAATCTGTAGGAGCTGCTCCAGAGTCTATAGAATTTTGGAAGATGACCAGCAATGCGTCCAATACTTCCAGGGCCACTACCTTTAGTGCTCTGGGATGTAGATTATCAGGCCCTGGGGATTTCTCAGCCTTTAACCCCATTTAACCATTTTTTTTAAGTAATGCTGATTTTCTTCAATTTCTCCCTCTCACTAGACCCTTGGTTCCCTAACATTTCTGGGAAATTATTTGTGTCCTCTTTTGTGAAGACAGAATCAAAATATGTGTTCAGTTCTTCTACCATTTCTTTGTTCCCCATTATAATTTCCCCTGTTTCTGACCTACATTTGTCTTTGCTAATATTTTTCTCTTCACATCTTTATAGAAATGCCCATCTCAGGACGAGATTGAGCTTAATAGTGCAGAATTTAGATGAGAAAGTGGAAGGATTCAGGGAAGCCAGAAATCTAGACGTGACTGGCATAGTCATGAGAGGATATTTACTGTGGGAGAGCCGACATATGTGAAAAACTTCAGCGAAGGACCAAAGTGGTTACCGGGTGAAATAAGTGCAGTAACTGGACCTCTATCTTACCACAGAGAGGTGGAAGGCCGGATCACGTGTAAACATGTGGACCATTTAAGGACGAGAGAGACAAATCGTCAAGTTATAGTTCCACCAGTGACCATGATGTTTCCTGTTGAAGACACCCAACCCAGGACTGACATGAATGACGTTCCTGTAAGAGTTGAGGATTCAGAATTGCAAGTTCCCACCAAAGCACCTGACGTTCAGGCAACTCTGGAAAAGGAGGTTCCTGACAAAGAATCTGAAGTTGTGGAGCTGCGACATTCCAGACGTACCAGGAAACAACCTAAAAGATTGAACATGTAAATTCCTTACCAGTGTAAATATTATGCTTTCTTGAAAAATATGTACTTTTAAATATAATATGTATAGCAAAGTTAAAGGGGAAAGAATGTAGTGATTTTAGTTTTATTTAGTGTGCAATATACGTTTAAGAATAATAGTTGTTAAGAAAGATCGCATGATCTGTGGTAACCAATAGGAGAGTAGCGTGGGCTACCTCAGCAAACAGTATAGAGATAGAGTTGGAGTTGAAAACACACGTGTAGTTGCTGCTGAGTATATTGTAAATAAACTTAATGGGCAGGATTGTTACCTCATCGGGCTGGCATGGCGGGCAGGCCCAGGAGTAGCTGCAAAACTGACAGCCGCCTGTGATTGGGCCCCGCTGCGATTTCACGCTGGCTGGTCAAATAACGGCCGCTAAAACGCTCAGCATTGCCTGGGTCCGGGGAGCGGGGGGGAGTGCGGAAGTCAGCACATGTGTGCAGACGCGCTCAGTGAAAGCTCCCTGAAGGCACAGGGCTGCCTCAGGGAGCTAAAGGTTTCTAACATTAAAAATAAAGATTTTAAAATTAAGGTAAACATGTTAGAAGTGAGATTGAAAAATTTTTATTTTACCTTTAATTAACATTTGGAACCTCATCCCGCCCGTGGCTGAAGATTCCTCAAAAATCCAAAGGCCGCTTGGCCTTTTCGCTCGCCAGCCAACCGTAACTCACTTTTGTTCATTTATTAATGGCCTTAACAGCCCTCTTAATTGTCGGCGGGTGCGCTGCCAACTCCCATGCGCGCCCGCCGACTGAAATATCACGCGAGTGCACAATGATGTCGCTAGTCGTCTTGCACGCTATTTCACGCTCGTGCATGTCCGGCACAAGCCTGCACACCAAGCTGAAAATGCAGCCCAATGTTTCCACTCAAGAAGTGTCTGCGGATCAACTCTATGACTAATAGTACAACTTGGCCACCCTACAACAGTAACTTCATCAGAAAAATTGTTGGAAACCAATGCTTCTGGGCTTCTGCCAAAGTTACGGCAGTCCATCAGGTGAAACTCTGTGGCAATTGCCAGCACAGATACCTGCCTTCAACTCACTTACTTTGCAACCACCTTACTGTGTAGTCCAGCTTTAAAATGATAAGAGATAACAATCATTGTTAATGGAAAACATACAAAATAATTGGCACGCATTTAATATTTTTCCAGAATAATTGACACATTCATGGAGCTCTTTCCCCAAAGCACAGTAAAGTTTCCTCGAAAACAACGTTATAACAGTATTTGACATATTTAGTTAAAATAAACTAATGGCCCTGATATTATGGTCCATGTGCCACAAGCATTGATTTTCTTTTTAAAATAGCCTGTACTCTGACTCACCACAAACAATGCCACAAGAGATCTGTTAGTAGATATAAAATGATTACATCAACCTGGTTACAGATGCAAAAACATCTTAAAGAAACGTACACATGGGCTGCAAGACTTCAAGAAGGCAGCTGTCCACCACCTTCTCAAGAATGACATATCACATGTCCTAAGAATGAATAAAAGAATTAAAAATTGAAAAGAAGAAAGGTAATCTTTTTCTGCCAATCTATTGTTGCCAATCGATGCAAAAACAATCATCCTGTAATTGACCTTAGAATGTACTGAAGAGGAATTGGCTTCTAATCGATGTCAGGATATACTTTCTTATAGTAATTAGGTCCTGAAGTGCCACTACATGAACAGCCTGTACCTCCTAACAGTATTACATGTATGTTTATAGGAATAGTGGAAAGAATTGTCGTATTGTGGTCCATTAAATGCCAGTCATGTGGATAGCTGGGTGATAACTGCCACCTGAAAATTTAAGGCACATATTAAAAATGTCCCACTCTAGTTATTGACGAGATGTGAAATGAATTCTTGGCAACAGCTGTTCATATTTCATTAATAGGTTTGTACATGCAGATGAGAAGAACATGGCAGAACAAAGCTTTAACCTAATAAAAAATATTTTTACGATGTGAAAAATGTATTTCGTTTCAAGTTGTTTTATATGCTGTTTTGGCATTAAATGATGAAAAGATGAAGATGTAATGCTTGGAACATGTTCACTCAATGAAAATACTAAAACACCTGCAAAAATGACATAATCTACTCATCGCGAAAAATGAATACACATTTCTCAGACTTTCTATCTTTGAGTCTAGACAGTAGCACTGGCCTGATAGTAAACCATGCAGTGGATTGCAACACAGAAAACTTTAAATGGAATGTTTATAGCTTATTGTTGGATGTCACTATTGTTTCCTTTTCTGCATTTCACCTGAGTGTTCAACTGTTTCATCATTCTCTAATGAGCTGTGTTCCAATGTGATTTTATTCTGTAAAGAATCAAATACTGGTATCTTGAAATTAAGACCAAAGAATCAAATAGCATTATCCCTAATTATCATTAGGTAGATAATTACAGAAAAGGATTTTTTCCACTCCATTAGGGAGAATTGTTTCCAAGAGAAAATGGTAATTTAAGGTGGTACAGTGAAAAAATAACGAAAAGAAATAGGACTGAGCATTAGTTCCCATGCAGCAGTGGGGTAGGTACACACTGGGCACAGCTGAATCTGAATAAATAAACACCCACTCCAAATAAACAAGTAATCGTGCAATGCCGGGAAGCAAAAATAGCACAAAATTAAGACTATTCTCATCAGGCGTCCATGCAGGCCCTTTGAAGACTATTTCCAGTTGCTGTGCACCTGTACTGAGCTCCAAGCTTTCAAGATGTATAGAACTAGCCAAGGGTGCAATGCTTCAGAATTTCTCATGCTGCAAGGACATATTCCCAACAGTCTGTAAATGAAAGCTGGATGAGGCTAGTGCCACTGAGCAGTACAAGCCTCCTCTGCCTCTCCACCTTTCCTGCCCACATGCCAACAGGAAGATCCCTGGGAAGTGCGAATCAGGTATCTTGGGACCTGTGGGTCTGGGACCTCAGTATTAAGTGCTAAATGTGCCTGCTGACAGGAACTGCCACTGGTGTTTTTGAAGTGTGAGGTACATTTCTGAATGAACATATTACTGGCAGGTGCTAGGGTTCAGAATTAGGGAACCTGAACTTGCATGGGCTTTCCAGTGCGTAACCAATGTAATTCAAGCAAAAGACCAGTGATTTAGACTGGGGACCAGATATAACCAGCACTGTCCAACCCCAAGTAATGTTGCCCTGATCAAGGGAAGAGGTGGTAATCCAGGTGCCAGAAGGCTGATCAAATATCAACTGATGTAGGATCCACCTGGGAATTCAGACCCACACCCCAGCCTTTATCCACAAATACTGCTGTGTGCCTGCAGAATGGATCAGCGTGCATCTTGGCAGAAACCTCAGATGAACCTGAAGTAACCTGAGTACCTGCCAGTCCAATGTTAAATAGGAAGCAGGATAAATGACTCTGAAGGTGAAAGGAAGCTAAAAGGGATATTGAGACAAAGGTGGCAGATAGAAGACAACGTTGTTGAATGTAAAGTAGTACGTTTATTTTTAAAAGTATATCTCAGGCATTAAACCATTTCCTAAGACTGGACAAGAAGCAGGCTCATATTCTGAGGTGGAAATAACCCCAGCGCCATCAGGTTAAAATATTGGCATCCATGTCCCATACCTGAAACAGATGTTCAGACGTATGCATATTCAAATCAGGGGTCTAAGTCCTGTTTGAGATCCCTTGTGCAATATTGGGTTTCCCTGAATGCAACCACAACTGAGCTGGCTTTGTGTGGGAACCAAGTCTACCTGCAGCCAAAAGTGCAGGAGCGCTCCTCCTTACCTGCAGCCTGAGGGCCTTACTACTTCCCCTCCAACTGCCATCTCGACCCTCTCTCCCCATCTATGCCTCTACCCATTGCCCCAAATCTCAGCATCTGCCTTCCCTGATTTATCCTAGCTTCTGCCCACTGGCCACCAATCCCAACAACACTACCCACCGCCTCCTGGCCATCATTACATTCACAGCTACACCACCACCCCCCCTCCCCCCCCACCCCCCACCCCACCCCAACACTCCTAAGTCAATCTTCCTTCCTCACAACCCAATCAAGCTTCCTTCCCCAATCCCATCACCCACCCTCCCAACCAAGTCGCTATTCCATCCATGCAGGTCTCACCCCTTCAAAATCCACTTTAGCTACTTACTTGAGGTCCCTTGCTGGCGTCTCAGCAGTATGAACTTTGATTTTTCTCCCCCCAATGTGGTGCATGGCAATGCCTATTGATTGTCTGCAGGTTGCCAGTTGGATGACAATGAAGCCTGAGGCCCAATTCCCATTGAGCCTTGGCCGCAACCATTCATGCACAGGGTCCATCCCCAAGTGTGCAAAAAAAGGCCATGCTTGAACTTCTATGCCACAATCATTACAATGATATCTTCATGTAGGTTGTTTACTGAAAAAGATAAAGAGGAGATTGGGAGCATAACAAGAGATGCTGGATATCTATGGTATTGATCAGATCTACCAGCTCAGAAGTAGCTGTATTTTAAATCAGTCTCATGATGTTTTAACTGGTCCTGCTAAGACTGATCTTAGAATTTACAGTTTTCAGTAGGATATATTCATTTCAGTGCTACGTGGCATGTTTTTAGAAAATGCAGCATACTTGCATTCAAATTGTAATAAATGTGTGAATTTTATCCATAGCTAATATTTTGCAAACTGAGTTGGGTAACCTAATTTTAATTCTAAAGTAATCACCTCAGACCTTTTCCTACACTGTGAATCTTGTCCCGTCTTTCACTGAAAACCATAAAATTAAACATAATATATTCCACCCATGGATTATTTAAATCATATGTTTCTAAAATTTATTGTCTAATATTTTGGCTTTCGTGGAGAGAAAAAGGAAGTGCTGTTCTTATAGGCCACAGATTCCCTAAGCTCTAATATTTCAATACATTATGTGCACATCAAGAAATATAGGGTTTCAGAAGTTCATTTTAGAGGCACTTGATTCTGTGTAGCCTTTGACAGCTTTTTTCGGAGCCTAGACGAGGTTTTGTGATTTATTATGCAACTGTTTATAACTGTAAAAAAACACTCCTCTTAAAATGGACATTCTATACCTTTTTTGGCCATTATTCAAGGGGCCCTGCTGTTAACACAGTAGCTGATAGCAGTTAGGATTTCACAAGCAGCTTGTGTTTTGGCCCCTTGCAACTTTGAGCGTTGTAGCAGGTGTTTATATAACCATCCTCCCTATCAGCTCTGGAATGTGAAAACTGGAGGAGTCTGACCTCCAAGGAGAAACTATTCTGAATGGACATTACTAAATCTCTTCTATTGTCCCAAAGAAACAAGTGGATCTTTTGAATTCAAAATATAAATTAAACAGGGTCAAAAAGAGAGTGTTAAAATATGAGGCAACAGAGTTGTAAAGATTTTCCAATCCTTGTATAAGATATAAAAAATACTAACACTGGAAGGAAAGGATACTTATCTATGCCTCAGTGATTGAAGGGAAATTTCTATTAGATGTGAATCTACGTCAGTACCTGGCACTTCATTTGACATTTAAAATGTGCTTTCAGTTATCCTAAGGATATAAATAAAGTCTGACTGTCAGGGAACAAACAACATTCAATATGCTTCAAATATTTCCCAATAAATTACTTGAACCTAAGCAAGTTACAAGAAAAAATTATAAGGAAAACCTAGCTGCACTTAACAGTTGGAGCTCAGTATGCAACCATGCTAACCTTGATTTAAAATCATCTGGCTAAACTAATTCACAATAAGAGAATGCAATAATTATACCCTGACATGGTCTGTGTTTCACTACACTTATATTCAGAAATCATGCGCACATCTCGGGGGAGCGGGAACAATTAAATGGCGTGTGGAACTTCTTTCCCATCTGGCCTGACTCATTGCAATACTAAATTGAGGATTGTAAAGGAACATGTTCCAAACTGGTGGGGCCCCCTTTAAATATGAAAATTGAGCTTTGATGACACCATATTGACCTAACCTGTCATGTTTACCTGAGGCCTGAACAGGTGAGCAATGACGGCTCTCCACCAACAGAAAGCTGCCGAGATCCATGTTGAACTAGGGCCAGAAGGGCTTCAGAAATGTAAGTTATTATCCACTTTTGTCTGTTTCCTTGTACACTAGGGGCAGCAGTTCTGCACTAAGGAAAATATCGTCCCAGGCTTTCTCCTTACTGCAATCAGGCTTTCACTTCCCAAGGCTTACCTGACTGCCTGGAACCATTCCCAAATTCCCACTCCCATCCAGTGGCCATACATGAATCTGATCCTGAATAATGAAACGAAACTTCGGAGCTAAAATCTCATCGAGCCGCATGCAAACTTATTTGTTCACTCTATCCTATCAGCAACATGCACCAACCCAGTCCCAAGTTAAAATGAAGTCCCAAATTTGGAATATGGAGAAACCTGATTCAATTATCATTAGGGGGAGCTCAAGTTGAGACTGTTAATATTAAAACATGTGTAACTATCGGAGTTGTATTAATATCCCTTACGCCGTGAAATATATTGGCAGATGAAATTTCAAATATCAAATGATTGTATAAACCGAGTAATAGTGAACAGTACTAAGGTAGGATGTACAGTTCCATATTCTACCACAGATGTTACTCCACTAAGGAGGCCAGCCAGTCCATGATGCCACCAGAAAGTCTAGTGTGACTCATCAGTTCCAAAAGAAAAATTCAAAGATCACCACATGGTTTCCTTTGCAAACATATTGGAAATATTTCTTTGTGTGGGTGATTATGTCTACCATTAGTCAGATTTCTATGCCAGGTCTCACCAGGTGCACCTGTGCAACCATACACAGGTACCTCCTCGGAGAACTGGTAAAGCAGAACCCCTGCAGCAGGGAGCCCCCAACCCCAATCATTCCCCTTCGGACAGTTGTCAGCTTGTTTTAAAGAAACAGAAGGTTCAATAACCTCCAAAAAAGACCATCAGAAAATCCTTGCTGTACATTTGGAATTGAGTGCATCTATTTCCTCTCCAATTTTTGGTCCTGATGAAGTAATTATTTTTACAGTATTTCAGTTTAGTTAGTTCCTTATTTCACTGAAACTAATAATCTGTAATTGGTGTATCGAAACATTTACGTAATATTCTTATGTGATATCCTTATATTTACATAAGAATGTATGCCATTTTCATAATCACAATCTACAACAGCTATTTAGTCTATTTCTCTTTAAATGCTGCAGGTGACTCCTTGATTTGAGACTGTTAATATTAAAACATGTGTAACTATCGGAGTTGTATTAATATCCCTTACGCCATGAAATATATTGGCAGATGAAATTTCAAATATCAAATGATTGTATAAACCGAGTAATAGTGAACAGTACTAAGGTAGGATGCACTGTTCCATATTCCATATAAAAGTGATAAGAACCAAATATGTTTAAGTAATTCTCTGTTAAAATAAAAAGCTCCCAATGAACCATGTATTTGGACAAATCCCTCAAGACATTTGTTTTTGAATTAATCAGGCATCATAGAAACATAGAAACTAGGAGCAGGAGTAGGCCATCAGCCATTCAAGCCTGCTCCGCCATTCAATATGACCATGGCTGATCCTCTATCTCAATGCCATATTCCTGCTTTCTCTCCATATCCCTTGATGTCCCAAATATCCAAAAAATTTTCAATTTCTTTCTTGAATACACTCAGTGACCCGGCCTCCACAGCCTTCCGTGGTAGAGAATTCCACAGGCTGACCATCCTCGGAGTGAAGAAATTTTTCCTCATTTCAGTCCTAAATGGCCCGCCCCATATCCTGAGACTGTGGACCCTAGTTCTAGACATCCTCCGTGTATCCAGTCTGTCCAGCCCTATCAGAATCCTACCTGCCTCAATCAGATCCCCTCTCACTCCTCCAAACCCCAGTGAACGCAGGCCCAGTCGAACTAATCCCTCCTCTCCTGACAGTCCGGCCACCCCCCGCTATCAGCCTAGTGAACCTTCGCTGCGCCCTCTCCACAACAAGCACACCCCCTCCAGGTAGGAAGACCAAAACTGCACACAACACTCCAGGTGTGCTCCCACCAAGGCCCTGCACAACTGCGGCAAGACATCCCTACCTCTGAGCCTAAATCCTCTAGCAATGAAGGCCAACATACCGTTTGCACTCCCAATTGCTTGCTGCACCTACCTATGTGCTTTCACTGACAGGTGTACAAGGACACCCAGATCCCTTTGCACATCCACAATTCCCAATATATCACCATTTAAATAATACTCTGCCTTTCTGTTTTAGGCACAAGCAAACTCGCTAAGATATAACAGAATTAAGCTAATCTAGGTTATGTAGCAGGATCTTCCGGTCCTGGCTCACTCACCGATGCATAAAATGATATTGGATGACATCGGGTGGAACTCCCGACGTCACGCCCGCATCATTTCCATTTTCAGGTCGGCGGGGGCGCAACCAAGTCAGCTGTGCTCCCGCTGACCTGTCAATGGCCTTAAGGTTGACGGGCAGGCCGGGAGCCCTGGCGGGCTTCGGAAAAAGCAGGAAACCTCATCCATGGGGCGTGATGAGGTTTCATGAGGGTATTTAAAATTTTATCAAATTTTTCAATAAAAGTTATGGATGTGTCCCAAGTCAGGTGGCAGTGTCACATTTGTATTAAAAATTTTAATTCCGAGCCAATCTCCTTGAGGCAACACTTAGCCACGGGGAGATCTGTGCACTCTTTTGCGCGCATGCGTGAAAGAGCGCACTCCCGGCTGAGGCAATCGCCCTCGGCCCGCACAGGGAGTGCATAGCGCTTCCGAGGCGGACGTCACGCTGGGCGGGCCTTAATTGGCCTGTCCATGTAAAATGGCAGCGTGCCCCCGATCGGGGGTGCCGATCAGAGGCACGCCCGCCCACGCCCGCTCCCTCACTTCCCCCTCCCAAGTGGCGGGGGGATCTTTCCCATGAATTCTGAGAATGAAGCTGGTTATTAACCCCTTGTGTACTGTGACAGAATTATAGAAGCCAGTACCAAGCTCAGCTTTTGGAAAACTGCTTCAGTATTGTCACACCTAGATAGCAAAATGTACAATGCTTCCTGGATACAGTTGACCTCCTTCTTCTCCTTCTGGTCCATGTTTAAGCCACCCTGGAAGGCAAAGCAGGACAGCTGAAGTAAAAACTGATCATCTTGGAGGTTTAGGGTGTTAAGATGTTTCAGCAGGGTCATTGTCAGTGCCTTGATCAGGCCTTGAATGTGCCTTTTTTGGTATATCTTACATTCTGGTTATGGAAATTGCTCTGTATGATCTATTGTTGCTTTTTGGAACAAGATGGAAGTGCTGGTAGGCAGGTTCGCTTGTAGCGTAGCTAAAAATAAGTGATGGTAGACAGGTGAATGTGAATGTGCCTCCTTTTCTATATCTTCCAAGGGTCAGCTTGTTTGTATGGCAAAGTTGCGCAGTGTGCAGCAGAGATAGATAATTAAACTCTCCACCGGCTGAGTCAGACCTGGCACAAAGGCAAATAGATCGGCTGGGAGAGGTCAATCATCTCAGCAGCAGGGCATAGCTGCAAGAATTTCTCCAAGCGTTATGGACGGGCAATACATGTCAGCCTTCGTCCACATCCCATGAATGAATCAAAAAAAAAATTCTTAACCTCTGGTTATGGAAATTGTTTTTAAAATGATGGAAAAAGCGATGGCTGGCAGGCTTACTTGCTCTTGCTTTTAAAAAAACTCATTCTTGGAAAGTGTGGATTGCTGGCAAGGCTGACCATGTATTGCCCATCCATAACGCTCTGAGAAATTCTTGCAGCAACGTCCTGGTGCTGAGATGATTGGCCTCCACCAGATACGACAAGATAGTAGCAATCAAAATGATGCTAGAAGTAGTTACTTTCTGCAAGTCCAGAAAATCATTAACCTTTAATCAGGAACTTTCAACGGACAAGTTGAGCACACAGTGGCAAAATCAGGAATTCACACAAGACTGATTTGCATTAACATTAAATTTAACCTTTAAGCTGGCTGGACATTTATGATTTTATTTTTTTCTTCTCCAAATTCTCTCACTTTTCACCTTTTTCCATATGTACAATGCTTCCTGGATACAGTTGACCTCCTTCTTCTCCTTCTGGTCCATGTTTAAGCCACCCTGGAAGGCAAAGCAGGACAGCTGAAGTAAAAACTGATCATCTTGGAGGTTTAGGGTGTTAAGATGTTTCAGCAGGGTCATTGTCAGTGCCTTGATCAGGCCTTGAATGTGCCTTTTTTGGTATATCTTACATTCTGGTTATGGAAATTGCTCTGTATGATCTATTGTTGCTTTTTGGAACAAGATGGAAGTGCTGGTAGGCCTCTAAACAGCTTAGCCGTTTCCAGGTCAATTTTAATATGCCTTCCCTTCGCCTCACTGATATTATCTTTTAACTATCTAGTAATCAGTTTACCGTTTCTTCAATGCTTAACTTCACTCGTCAATGATTGGTGTACCTGTTGTCTATTCCTCCCAATTTAATTTATATTACCAGCTTGTCTTTCAGTTTTCAATTTTGAAAGGTTCTAACCAAAATGTGAATTGGACCTTTCTCTCCACAAGTGCTGATTATCTGTGTAATTCAAGCATTTTCTTTTTTGTATCGGATTTTCAGCATTTGCTGTTTTCTTTTTATTGTTACCTAACTAAGAATCACTGGCACCTGCTGTTGTAAGATCAGAAACCTGAGATAGCAACTTGTGAACTCACATATGAGCATCCTCGAAAAAGATTCTGGCAAATGAAGAGCTGAAGCAAATGAGTGCAAAGAATGCTGCCTTTATAGATTGAGTTCTGGTGGCCTTGTATGAGGCTCTGTCCTGTCTAGTTAAAACATTTTTACTCTAAGCTATTCGGAATGTGCTATGATATGACCCTGAGGAAACCTGTGTCTCAGGTAGAAATGTAAATGGCCATTCTGCTCTTTAAGCTCACTTCATCACTTAGGTACACAAGGCCTGCCCAAATCATTTTCATCCATCTCCTTCTTGTTGAAGGAGCTGCAAATGATATTATGGTTGGCCTTGTGATTATTGCTACAGTATTCTGTCAAGATCCACAATTTGGTCATTTATTTTACTCATTTTTCTAAACCTTTGCTACTTCCTCACTGAAGCTTTAAATTTTGCCAGGTTAAACATTTATCTTTTTTATGAGGTCTGGCTCCCAAGTCAAGTCACGTGTAGTACATAATACGTGGGTACATTCAGGACCTGGTCTGCATAATATTTTCAATGTTGTTCTATTGTTTCATTATTTTCTTTCATCCCATTTTAATTTAAAGAAAAGCAAAGACATATTTTTAATCCTTTAAAAACATTATTCCAGATTTTAAATCATTCATAAGTCTCTTGATACAGATACTGAATGCCCTAATTGTGAGTTTAAGACAATGTTACTGAACAATGCACAATGTTCCTCATGCTAAGCACATGTGCAGCACATTTTTATTCTTCTCTCTAACTGTTAACTTATATCAATCATTTCAAGCACTCAGAAGAGAAAAGCACATCAGAAGGCCATCAATGATTCCAGATAAAATACTTCAGAAATGTTTTTGAAGTTATTAATAATTTATGGACTAAATCACCTGAGAGAGAGACAGAGATTTCATAATCGGTAAGATGCTCAGAATGAACTGGAGAGAATTAAAAAACAAAAAAATTTGAAGGTAGGATCCAGATTACAGGGAGCAGAAGGACCTTACAGGTGTTAGTGAACTAAGAAGCAGAATAAAACATCTTGGAGGCAAAGTTTGTGCTGCCTAGTAATTTAAATGATAGTGGTGTGAAGCCTGTTGAATGGCTGAAGTCTCATCAAGGGGTCCAAGTTTATGGGAGGCAGGCACCGCTTAAAGCTAGCCTACACTACTTAAAGGCTAACTGCACCTCTTAAAGATGAGGTGAATTCTGACCACAGCAGGTACTGGAGCTGGCTAATGAAGAGTATAGAGAAACATAGAAACATAGAAAATAGGAGTAGGAGTAGGCCATTCGGCCCTTCGAGCCTGCTCTGCCAATCATTATGATCATGGCTGATCATCCAACTCAATAGCCTGCTCCTGCTTCCTTCCCATATCCTTTGATCCCTTTCACCCCAAGAGCTATATCTAACTCCTTCTTGAAAGCATACAATGTTATGGCTGCAACTACTTTCTGTGTTGGCAAATTCCACAGGCTCACCACTCTCTGGGTGAAGAAATTTCTCCTCATCTCAGGCCTAAGTGGTCTATCCCGTATCCTCAGACTGTGACCCCTGTTTCTAGACTCCCCCACTATTGGGCACATCCTTCCAGCATCTACCCTCTCTAATCCCATTAGAATTTTATAGGTTTCTATGAGATCCCCCCTCATTCTTGTAAACTCCAGCGAATATAATCCTAATCGACTCAATCTCTCCTCATATGTCAGTCCCGCCATCCCAGGAATCAGTCTGGTAAACCTTCGCTGCACTCCCTCTATAGCAAGAACATCCTTCCTTAGATAAGGAGACCAAAAGTGCACATAATATTCCAGGTGTGGTCTCACCAAGGTCCTGTATAATTGCAGCAAGACATCCCTGCTCCTGTACTCGAATCCTCTCGCTAAGAAGGCCAACATACTATTTGCCTTCTTTACCGCCTGCTGCACCTGCATGCTCACCTTCAATGACTGGTGTACGAGGATACCCGGGTCTCGTTGCACATTCCCCTCTCTCAATTTATAGCCATTCAGATAATAGTCTGCCTTCCTGATTTTGCTACCAAAGTGGATAACCTCACATTTATCCACATTATATTGTATCTGCTATACATTTTCCCACTCACTCATCTTGTCCAAATCACACCGAAACATCTCTGCATCCTCCTCACAGCTCACCCTCCCACCCAGCTTTGTGTCATCTGCAAATGTGGAGATATTACATTTAGTTCCCTCATCTAAATCATTAATATATATTGTAAATAGCTGGGGTCCAGCACCAATCCCTACGGTACTCCACTAGTCATTGCCTGCCATTCAGAAAAAGACCCTTTTATTCCTACTCTTTGTTTCCTGTCTGCCAACCAGTTTTCTACCCATCTCAATACACCATCCCCAATCCCATGCGCTTTAATTTTACACGCTAATATCTTTGTCAAAAGCCTTCTGAAACACCAAATAAACCACATTCACTGGCTCCCCTTCATCAACTCTACTAGTTACATCCTCAAAAAACTCCAGTAGATTTGTAAAGCATGATTTCCCTTTCGTAAATCCATGCTGACTGTCTGATTTTGTGTTTTCCACGTGCTGAGCTATTAAACCTTTTATAATGGACTCTAGAATGTTCCCCACTATTGGCATCAGGCTGACTTGTCTATAATTCCCTGTTTTCTCTCTGCCTCCCTTTTTAAATAGTGGGGTTACATTAGCTACCCTCCAATCTGTAGGAACAGTTCCAGAGTCTATAGAATCTCAGACAATGACCACCAATGCATCCACTATTTCTAGGGTCACTTCCTTAACTACTCTGGGATATAGATTATCAGGCCCTGGGGATTTATCGGCCTTCAATCCCATCAATTTCCACAACACCATTTCCTTACCAACACTGATTTCTTTTAGTTCCTCCCTCTCACTAAACCCTGTGTTCCCCAACATTTCTGGTATGTTATTTGTGTCCTCCTTTGTGAAGACAGAACCAAAGTATGTATTTAGTTGGTCAGCCATTTCTTTGTTCCCCATTATAAATTCCCCTGTTTCTGACTGTAAGGGACCTACATTTGCCTTTGACAATCTTTTTCTCTTCACATACCTATAGAAACTTTTACAGTCAGTTTTTATGCACCCCGCAAGCTTACTCTCATACTCTATTTTCCCCTTCTTAATCAATCACTTGGTCTTCCTTTGCTGAATTCTAAACTGCTCCTAGTCTTCAGGTCTGTTGTTTTTTCTGGCCAATTTGTATACCTTTTCCTTGGATCTAATACTATCTCTATTTTCCCTTGTAAGCCATGGTTTGGCCACCTTTCCTGCTTTACTATTGTGCCAGACAGGAATAAACAATTGTTGCAGTTCACCCATGCGCTTTTTGAAAGTTTGCCATTGCCTATCCACCGTCATCCCTTTAAGTAACGTTTCCCAATCTCACACCTCATACCATCGTAATTTCTTTATTAAGATTCAGGACCCTAGTCTCAGAATCAACTACGTCACTCTCCATCCTGATGATTAATTCCATCATATTACGGTCGCTCATCCCCAAGAGGTCTCGCACAACTAGATTGCCAATTATTCCTTTCTCATTACACAATACCCAGTCGAGGATGGCCTGTTCTCTTGTTGGTTCCTCAATGTATTGGTCCAGAAAAACATCCCGTATACACTCCAGGAATTCCTCCTCTATGGTATTGTTACTAATTTGATTTGCCCAATCTAATAAGAACATAAGAACTAGGAGCAGGAGTAGGCAATTCAGCCCCTCGAGCCTGCCCTGCCATTCATTACAATCATGGCTGATCTCATTTTGGCCTCAACTCCAATTTCCCACCCTCTCCCCATAACCTTTCAACACATTACTAATAAATCTATATGCAAATTAGAGTCACCCATAATTACAGATGTTCCTTTATTACATGTGTCTCTAATTTCTTGTTTAATGCTATTCCCAACATCACCACTACAGTTTGGGGGTCTATTTACAACCCCAACTAATGCTTTTTGCCCCTTAGTGTTTCTCAGCTCTACCCATGCAGATTCCACATCGTCGGAGCGAATATCTTTCCTCACTATTGTATTAATTTCCTCTTTAACCAGCAATGCAGCTCCACCGACTTTTCCTTTTTGCCTGTCCTTCCTAAATACTGAATACCCCTGGATGTTTAGTTCCCATCCCTGGACACCCTGCTGCCATTTCTCCATAATCCTGATTATATCATACCTGTTTACATCTATTTGCGTGGTTAATTCATCCACTTTATTGCGAATGCTCCTCGCATTAAGGGACAAAGCCAAACATTACTTGTTCCGTTCCCATTATTTTTCACTGAGGCCCTGTTTGATTCTTGCCCATCACTTTTCTTCTTCCCCTTTCTGTGTTTTGCTCCTGTCCTTGATTCCCCCTCCTCTGACTCCTTGCATAGGTTCCCATCCCCCTGCTATTTTAGTTTAAACCCTCCCCAACCACTCTAGTAAATATTCCTCCTGGGACATCAGTACCATCCTGCCCTGGTGTAACCCGTCCAGTTTGCACTGGTCCCACCTTCCCCAGAACCGGTCCCAATGCCCCAGGAATCTGAAACCCTCCCCTTCACACCATCTCTTCAGCCACATATTCATCCGATATATCAATCTATTTCTACTTTGACTAGCATGTGGCACTGGTGGTAATCCTGAGATCCCTACCTTTGAGGTCCTACTTTTCAACTTACTTCTTAACTCCCTATATTCTGCTTTTTGGACCTCATCCCTTTTATTACCCATGTGGTTTGTACAATGTGTTCTACAACCACTGGCTGTTCACCCTCTCCCTCCAGAATGTCCTGTAGCCGCTCTGAGACGTCCTTGACCATAGGACCAGGGAGGCAACATATCTACACCTCCATCCCCCACCAGGATGGTCTGAGGGCCCTTAGCTTCTTCCTCGAACAGAGGCCCGAACAATCCCCATCCACCACTACTCTCCTCCGTCTGGCTGAACTTGTTCTCACGCTGAACAATTTCTCCTTCAACTCCTCTCACTTCCTCCAAATAAAAGGTGTGGCTATGGGTACCTGCATGGGCCCCAGCTATGCCTGTCTCTTTATGGGGTATGTGGAACATTCCTTGTTGCAGTCCTACTCCGGCCCCCTTCCACAACTCTTTCTCCGGTACATCGATGATTATTTCGGTGCCGCTTCATGCTCTCGTCAGGACTTGGAAAAATTTATTAATTTTGCTTCCAATCTCCACCCCTCCATCATTTTCACGTGGTCCATCTCTGACACTTCCCTTCCCTTCCTTGACCTCTCTGTCTCAATCTCTGGTGATAGACTGTCCACCAATATCCATTACAAACCCACCGACTCCCACAGCTATCTCGACTACAGCTCCTCACACCCCACTTCCTGTAAGGACTCCATCCCATTCTCTCAGTTCCTTCGCCTCCGTCGCAATTGTTCCGATGATGCTACATTCAAAAACAGTTCCTCTGACATGTCCTCCTTCTTCCTTAACCGAGGTTTTCCACCCACGGTCGTTGACAGGGCCCTCAACCGTGTCCGGCCCATCTCCCGCGCATCCGCCCTCACTCCTTCTCCTCCCTCCCAGAAACATGATAGGGTCCCCCTTGTCCTCACTTATCACCCCACCAGCCTCCGCATTCAAAGGATCATCCTCCGCCATTTCCGCCAACTCCAGCATGATGCCACCACCAAACACATCTTCCCTTCACCCCCCTTATCGGCATTCCGTAGGGATCGCTCCCTCCGGGACACCCTGGTCCACTCCTCCATCACCCCCTACTCCTCAACCCCCTCCTATGGCACAACCCCATGCCCACGCAAAAGATGCAACACCTGCCCCTTCACTTCCTCTCTCCTCACCGTCCAAGGACCCAAACACTCCTTTCAAGTGAAGCAGCATTTCACTTGCATTTCCCCCAACTTAGTCTACTGCATTCATTGCTCCCAATGTGGTCTCCTCTACATTGGAGAGACCAAACGTAAGCTGGGCGACCGCTTTGCAGAACACCTGCGGTCTGTCCGCAAGAATGACCCAAACCTCCCTGTCGCTTGCCATTTTAACACTCCACCCTGCTCTCTTGCCCACATGTCAGTCCTTGGCTTGCTGCATTGTTCCAGTGAAGCCCAACGCAAACTGGAGGAACAACACCTCATCTTCCGACTAGGGACTTTACAGCCTTCCGGACTGAATATTGAATTCAACAACTTTAGGTCGTGAGCTCCCTCCCCCATCCCCACCCCCTTTCTGTTTCCCCCTTCTCTCTTTTTTTTTCCAATAAATTATAAAGATTTTCCTTTTCCCACCTATTTCCATTATTAAAAAAAAAAACCCACTAGAGCTATACCTTGAATGCCCTACCATCCATTCTTAATTAGCACATTTGTTTAGGTAATATCACCAACTTTAACTTTAACACCTATGTGTTCTATTGTACTATTGTCGTTGACATCTTTTGATGATCTGCTTCTATCACTGCTTGTTTGTCCCTACAACCACACCAACCCCCTCCACCTCTCTGTCTCACTATCTCTCCGCCCCCCACACACACACCTTAAACCAGCTTATATTTCAGCTCTTTCCTGGACTCGAACTCAAGTTCTGTCGAAGGGTCATGAGGACTCGAAACGTCAACTCTTTTCTTCTCCGCCGATGCTGCCAGACCTGCTGAGTTTTTCCAGGTAATTCTGTTTTTGTTTAGGCAACATATCATCCTGGAGTCTCGTTTGCAGCCACAAAAATGCCTATCTATTCCCCTTACAGTTGAATCCCCCATAACTATTGCATTCCCACACTTTTTACTCCTCCCCTGTGCAGCAAAGCCAACTGTGGTGCAACAAATTTGGCTGTCACTGCTTTCCCATGAGAGGCCATTCCCCCCAACAGTATCCAAAGCGGTATATCTGTTTTGCAGGGGAATAGCCACAGGAGATTCCTGCACTGCCTGCCTAGTCCTCTTGCTCTGCCTGGTGGTCACCCATTCCCTTCCTGCCTGTGGACTCTTAGCCTGTGGTGTGACATCCTCTTTATATGTGCTATCCACGATACTCCCCAACCCGTGGATGCTCCAGTGTCCCCAGCCGCCACTCCAGCTCCAAAACCCAGGCTTTCAGGAGCTGCAGGTGGAGACACTTCCCGCACACATGCTGGCCCCGGGCACTGGAAATGTTCCCAGCTTCCCACATATAGCAGGAGGAGCATACCATGGCTTTGAGCTCTCCTGCCATGACTTACTCCTTTAAATTAAATTAAACCTTTTGGAAGATACTTAATATCAAATAATATCAATTACTCTTGGGCATTTCTTCCCTGCTCCTCGTTGTTACAGAATATAGCCCTTACAAATGATGAACCACAAAATAAGACCTTAAAAACTATAAGCGATAAAAGTAGTAAATACTTACCCGACCATACTCATGGTACTCAAAGGATCACCTCGTTCCCTTCTCACCAAACTCCCTCAGTCACCAAACTCCAACGTAAGCCCTCTACTGCAGCCCAAAGCAGCACTGCAGTGCAGACAAAGTCAGCACTGTAAGCTGGGCTGTTTTTATACTCTCTGAATCTAGCCTCTGAAAACCAGTTTAAGCCAGTTATCTAATGAACTAGTTGGAGCTGCAAGCAGAGCCTGTAGAAGCCCTGTTTTAAAGCTAGCCTAAAACTCACCTTCTTCTAACCCAAACAGCAACTTTTAGTTAATTACTAAATTAAAAAAAGACTAGGCTTTAGGTAGAAATTAACCATTAAATTCCCTCAGTCACCAAACTCCAACTTAAGCACTCTACTGCAGCCCAACATAGCACTCCATGAGCAGAAAGGGGTGTAAAAAATTATACAAAAGGCCAGAGTGCATATTCTAAATTCTCTGGTACAGTGCTAGAGATTTTAATGCAGGAGGTGAGCAGGAGGATAAAAGTCCTCTTCCCTCAAGGGGTCAGGAGGCCTCCCCTGGAAACTGTAAAGGCAGTGGGAGCAGAGAGCCGTGACAGGCAATGCCAGCAGGCTAGGTCAGAGGAGCTGGATGCAGTGCTGCAAAAAGGTTCAATGACATGATGAAAGGTCAAGGTCAGTAAAAGCATCTGCACAAGCTACATCCTTACAAATAACCCAATGGTCTTAAAACTGGCTGAATTCACCACAACCCCCTTCACCCACCTACCAACAGTCTCTATCACGCACAACTCATACCTTACATTCATAGCCTCACCTCACCCTCATACAATTATCACTGCTGCAATCTTCACATCAGCATCTCAGAGCTTCCACACAACTGCTAGCTAATCAATTAAGACAGGTACAGCACCAAAACAGAGTGCACTACACTCACAGACAACATCCCTCCCCTCTTGCCGGACAAGGTGGCACATAATCAGAGATAGCAGCATCTAAGTCATGGGGGCAGGAACAACAACATGTCCTCACCACCATGGAGGCATTGACGCTGGCCATCACTGATGGAGCCACAACTGAGCCTGTGGTCAGCAGCAGGACTGAAATCATAAAGAATGATTGGTACATTCCTATCTAATGCACCTTCTCACATCACACTTGCATTTCACCCCAGAATCTCTTCTAAATTGTAAACCTTTATTCTTTGTTTCTTTGTCCTTTCAGATACCCATGAACTACCACCGGGTGCTGATGAGAGAGCATGAAGTTTAAGAGGAAGAAGTGACTGATCAAGAAGAAACACCAGGCGGGATTTTCTGCTCTTGCTGGTCATGAGCTTGGAGGCAGGAAGAACGTGCATCTAGGTGGGATTGTGGTATGCCCGAACCCTGATGCCTTCCTGTCTCCGTCTGAATTAAGTTCTGGGTGGGTAGGCCCATGGGCGATCTTCCTGTCCTGCCGCCAATTGAGGACTTTAGTGGTCAATTAAGGACCACTTAAAGGCCTCATTCTGCCACCGCTGGGATTTAACGAGCTTCCTGTCTAACCTAGCCTGTTGCTATGTGGTGTGCAAGACATCTGCCATCCTGTGGGCAGCTTGTCAGTGCTTGTTGGTCCCTCTCTCCCTATGTGATGAAATTCTGTCATGGAGTTCTTTCTGCCTGTAGCAGTTTGGTATATTTTTAGCAGGGAATAAAGATGGCCACTGATTCATGTGACTCTGTATTAGTGTCACGTCATGGTCCAAATAAGTTATTTGATAATCCCATTAGGCAGTTGGATTCTTTCTCCCACCTGTGGTTTCAGGATACTGAAACCTTTTGTTTCTTGAAGACACATTCAGAGCTTTACAAAGAAGGTGTCAGTGGAATTTTGCTGATCCCCTGGCAGACAAACATTGGGTAAATATCAGAAAGAGTGTCTTTGTCCTCTTGAAAGATGAAGACAGTCTGATCCTCAAATCTGGCTGCTCTTGGTGCCCTCTTGATATTTAGTCTGTTTTTAAAATGTAGTTTTTTAAAAGTACAGTTTTCACTATTTATAACAAAAACAGAAACAGGAATACCTGGAAAAACTCAGCAGGTCTGGCAGCATCGGCGGAGAAGAGCACAGTTGACGTTTCGAGTCCTCGTGACCCTGTGAGTCATGAGGACTTGAAACGTCAACTGTGCTCTTCTCCGCCGATGCTGCCAGGCCTGCTGAGTTTTTCCCAGGTATTTCTGTTCCTGTTTTTGTTTTGGATTTCCAGCATCCGCAGTTTTTTGCTTTTGTTTGACAATTTATAATACTGTCATGACACACTGTCGTGTCACTGACCATGATGCAGCATCTGATGGTCGCTATCGCAACTTCTATTGCAGCACAAGCCAGCACCAAATAATATTTGAGTGCTGCAAAAGAAGCTCAAACTGAACTCGTGAGATCCACACTTGCTGCCGTGCAAGATCAGACTGCTGCCATTGAGACTGTAGCTCTCAGTGCAAAAAAGCCCAGTCAAGGCCAGTGACTCCATGAAACATAAAGCTGCTCTCCTCTCTCAAGATGACAGCCGTGCTCCCTCAGCTGTTGTTTTGTCAGTTCTCTCGCTGCCTCTCAGCCAGCCAGTAAGACCACTGCTGCCCTACCAAGGTAGTAGAGTCCGAAGCTGAGCTTTTAAGGACCAAAGCTGTTTGAGGCTGTCCTGCAATTAGCAGCCATTACGCCAGCTATGCTGCAACCATCGGGGTAACACTGCATAGGAGCACTAGGATAGGCAAAGTCACCCGCAAGACAGGCGCTAAGGAAATGCACAAGAGTAATTAATTTACTTTCATGTGGAATGTTAGAGTTCATGTGGTATGATAGAGTTGGTTTGCCAATGTCTGCCTTGTGGTGGCTTTTATTTCAGTATTGTGGCCAGGAGGATGCTGTGTGATGGTCCACACAAGCGGGATGGTAAGGGGCAGTACTGTTGCACAATGAGGATTTGGAGCTGTGTTGGGTGAAACCAGTCCAATGAGACAATCACAATGGCCCAACCAAAAAGAAGATGTGCTGACTGTCCCCTCCTTTCCACCTCCTGGTTCAACAGCTATGCCCTCATGACGGCCAGGTTGTGGAGGATACAGCAGACAACCAAATCAGGACACACACTGTGGTGGGTACTGGAGGGCCCCTCCACAATGGTCCAGCCAGCGGAATCAATGCTTCAGTACCCCATGGTCTGCTTTTTGTTGTTTCACATGGCAGCTTGGTCCTTGTTGTATAGATGCTGGTTATGTGTGTCTTCTTATGACCAAGTCCAGAAGGGTAAATAAATTCCCTCTTTTCCACCCCTGAGATTGGTTATAACAGTGTTTGAATTTTTTTAAAGCTGTGATTTTTCAATTCAGCATGTACCTGACCATATATAACGCTATTTGAAGAAATAAGCCAGCCAGATCTCTTGAGTTAACAAGTAGTTAGTTTTATTTTTAGAAACTCACTCAGGTAAATGCATAGACTTCTATGAAAGGTAAAAATCCATCCTGAATCCCACCAAAAACACACATGCACACACATAAACAGAACAAGTTACAGGGTTGAGGAGGTGGAATTGATAAGAGTTAAAGTCCTGAAGAAGAAAAAAAGTATACATTGTGCCATTCCTTTGGTGGTCTTGCAGTCAATGTAGGCTGGTTGACTTTCTGGAGACCGTCTATTTTAAACTGTAATCCATCTTTTTCCAAAGTAGATACTATGACACTTTATGTTCCCTTTGATTAAAATTCTCTTTCTCTATAATGTATTTCAAGAGAGGGTCCGAATTTGAGAATAGCAGGGAGAGAGAAATGATGTTACATTCTTCAATCTTCTTCTGGATGTTACTGGGACCTTCTACAGACTTCTCTTTTGCTGTAACATACAAACAAGCTTACAATCACAGCTTTTCACATGTGGGTTTTGGACCATGTAACAACCGGCTATTGGTGCACATTAGAGGGCAATCTATATTAATGAAGCAGTTTTGGTTTCCCATTGCCAAATTAGCTAGGTGGTCCTTAGCACCTTCCTTGCATAATGAATTTGTTAGTCTTTCTTTGCTCCTGGCAGCTAATTTCTGGAGTCAGCAAGTCTATCGTCCTTATGCTTTGTAGAGAGTTCAGATAATGGTAGGTGTGAAGTCCAACAGACAAACTGCCCAGCCATGTCCTCTGGTAATCCATGTTCAAAGGCTTCTAGAAACTTGGCAAATTTGTAGATTGTGATTTCTGCAGCCGTTTTAAGACACAATTTCTTTGCCGTTTGTTATAGAGATGATCTTCAGACAACTTTTCTTATTGGAAACATTTGTTTTTTTTTACAGGACAGCAGTAGCAACTACACTGGAGTTCATCGAACTCCACAACTAAAGAAGTGCTCCCTCTGCAGAGGTTCCCCACGCTGCTAACACATTGGTTTACACAGGTCATGTGATCTTACAACACCAGATTATTCTTAAAACTACAGTCCAATATTTCCCAAAACTATCATTGCGACACAGTTCTAGCTGTTTCTTTTCCCTTTTAAAAACAATCCAAGGCATTACACCAGCCAGCGCAACCAAAAATTAATATTCCACATTGCTCATGACACATCGCCAGTTTGGGTCGTGAAGTGGAATCATGAGCCAGGTGCAAAGTGGATCATCCTGGTTGTCCAGCTGCCACCCTTTTATATGACATGGTGGCTGAAAGACCAAGGGAACAATGGACTAGCGCAGAATGAAACCATCATGACTGCTGTCAGGATAGCAAGCATTCACCAGCATGATGTGATGAGCATGATCTCACACTAACTGAACATTCAGTCAGTGGTAAGCTCTGCAGTTGCAGTATATGTCATCATTGAATTGTGGTACTCACAAAGCCATATGCATGCAGTCAATCCCACCCTGCACCAAGACGTCTGTGATCCTGACCAAACCTTGTGAACACTCCACCTGCTTCTCTCTGTTGAGAGAGAGCACAATACCCTTCCCTCTAGTGGATAGCTAACTGGGAAATGTTAAATAGTCAACTGCTCTAGCCCAAGGTAATGAAATACAGGTCTGTGGCCACATTTGTCCTGGTCTCTTATGGTCTGCTGCCACCATATTTATTGAGGTTCTTGATGTAGATTGCAAGCGACCTGTCTCTATGCTAAACAAGATATTGAGACTGACTGGGGTTCTAATTGGACACAATTACTTGAGGTTTATTTCTAGCAAAAATTATATACAACTCTGCACAGGCCTTGATCTAGCCTGGATGCTAACAGTTACAAAGGCTGATTACTTGACTACATGCCTGTCTTATAAGGTATACATAAAGTCTTACTGGTGCAGAGTCACAGACAGTTGTGAACATCTGCAGTAGAGATCACAGGCAATAGCAAGCAGTTAACATGTACCTTTTATCCTCCAGCCTTATACATAGTAATGTCATAGTGATGTCACTATGCAGCTTCTTAAAGGTACATGTTATTGTCTACATTGGCATGCTTACAGTATCACAACAACCCCCTTCCCCGTTTGATAAAAATAAAAACTTTATGAGAACATACATAACAGTGAATATCAGGCATAACAAGACTGAGTCACAGTATAGAGTATTTACACATGAGATTAACATTTTAGCAGGCGTATGATGCGACTGTATCTTATTCTCGTATAGCTTTCAGGGTGTTATGTTGTGGTCTGTGGTTGTGCATTCTTGGTTTGTGTTTGTGTCCTCTGCAACTGAAGTAACACTGTCTGTGTCTGAATCATCATCAGTGTGAGCCGTCTGTGGTTCAGCATGTGTCTTGCAAATGTGCCGATGGTTCCTTCTGCAGATCTGTCCATTTCGCATCTCAACTTCAAATGACCGTGACTGTGTGCACTGTTGCAGTACCTTTCCTTGTACCCATGTCTTTGTGTGGTGATCCGGTATGCGCACACTTTGACCTAAATTTAACTGTGTTAACGGTTTTGCTCTCTGGTCATGCTGCTGGGACATCCTCTCTCTCGATTCTAACAGAATATCATGAGCTTCCGTCTGGACTGGGAGTAGATGGGACAGCAGAGTGGTACGGACTGGCCTCCCAAACATCAAATTGGTGGGTGAGGATGGACCATCTCCATGTGGTGTGGCACAAACAGTGAGCATGGCGATTCGGAAATCTTGCTTGATTGCCTTACGCTTTAGAAGTGTTGCTTTGATCATCCTGGTCCATTCTGCTAAGCTGTTGGACTGAGGGTAGTGTAGGGAAGATGTGATGTGTTTCATATCCCATTTTGTGTACATGTCCTGAAAGAATTGACTATTGTCTGAGACGATGGTTTCGGGCACACCAAAGATGCTGAAAACGGCTGTAAATTTGGTCATGTCCTTGATCTGGCAAACGAAAGGAAATTTGATCAAGTAGTTAGTTACCAAGACTTAATCTTCGCTGTTTATCTGGAATAAATCAGTGGCTATTTTTGACCACAGGGCAGGGGGGATTTCATGTGGGTTCTCTGCTCTGCTGTGGTTAGTGCATCTGGCAGGTATGGTATGTCTGTGTCAATTTGTCAATGTCCTTGTTAATACCTGGCTAACAAACCAATTCTCTGGCAATGTAGGTGACTTAACATGGTTTGATGCATTGCCTGAGGTATGAGGACCTGCTTGCCTTTGAATATGATGCTTCTGGAGATGCCCCGTTCACCTCTGTAGTGCCAAAATGATCGAATATTGATGTGATTGGGCCAACCTGTGATAATAACTTGCTTCAGCTGTTGAAGCTGTGGGTTTTCTCAGGTGGCCTGTTATATCATTTCGGCTCGACCTTGCCCAAAATGGACCAAGTTGACGTGCAGATTGTCTTCCACCTTGTATTCCATATTGTTGACTTAGAGATCTAGAGGCACATCTTTGTGGTTGACTGGGTTGGATAACCGACTCAGGTGTTAGGGGTTACCTGTGTGTCTCTTGTGAAGTCAGTGCCTCCTTCAGTGCTTTCCTGCTTGATGGTTGTGACCTCTGCCACTTGTGGATAGTAACCATGTGCATGTCACTTCACACTGGCAGGCCAATGATTGCTGGACCACTGGTTTCCATAATCTCCAGTGTCCACCTGGATCTTCTGTATTGGCATTGTATTGTGATGGTGCCAATGGATGAGATGTCAGACCCAGTTGTAGGCAGTAAACCTGTCAGATGTTTACTCAACTACGCCGTGGCATTCTCCCATGCATGTGGCGTTGAGAAGGTGCAATAGTAAGATGCTGGCACTTGCACCGGTATCGATTTTCGCCCGCATGGTACACTGTCCATAGTGTTGTGGGTACTTAACGTTTACACTGGCAAATGCTTCAGCTCATCTGACTCTGTCCACATGATGAGTGAGGTTGACAATATGTGCAGTTTGGCTTGGATCTGTACACTGTGGTGTATTGGGGGTGTCTTGCTTCATTGACAAGTTTACATTTTGTGGGACGAGCCCTGGACCTGTCATTACTGTCAATTTCTGCGGAGCCATTCTTTGTTATAAATTTTGTATTTTGGGCGTGTCTGATTTGTTGTGCTTGCAACACATTTTTTCCCAATGCCCTTTAGTGAAGCATATTTTGCATATGTTGAAAAATGCTGGACATTGCCTGGGTTAGTGTGTAAGGCCACACCACATGTAGGGATTGGGTTTCTTTGATGTTTTGGTTAACGTGGCAATGGTAGATTTGTGATTGAGGGCTTGGAGGTGCTGTTCGACAGCCACTAGTGCCTCAAATTTTCTACCTTTGCCCAACAGTACATGTTTTGAGTAATTTTTGGCTTTGTCCTGTAGCGCTTTCCAGAAAGACTTGATGGGCGTTGAAGCGATGACAAGCTCCATCAATCTCTCCACAAGGTCATCGGCATTGAAGTCGTATTTGGCTCCTTTGCGCCAGTGCTTGTTTGTGAATTGATTGATGCTTTCACTTCGCTGTTGTCGGTGTGACATGAACTCTAGCCTGTGAATTCTAAAATTAACTCAGACCTTCAGTTGATTTTCAATGAGGATTTGAAGATTTTATCGGGGTCTTTTTGGTCTTCATCAGATAGAGCCGATGAGTTTACACGCATTAGCCCCTTGTTGCGAAAAGCAATTGGTAACTTAACAGCCTTTTTCTCTTGTTCCTGTACCAGCTGGTCCACAAACTGTAAGCGCACCTTCTGTCTAAAGAGCTGAAATTCTGCAAGAAGATCTCCTGCGTGCCAATTCACAGTCAAGTCTCTATTTACCATTGTGATGTTCTTGGTTATTGACTGAACTGTGTGCCACACAAATGTAGTGCCAAGTGCTGTGTCTCTTAGGATAAGAGTTTTTACTTGCTGTCTGTCTGTGTTCCCTGTGCTGTTGGAGAACAGATGCTGCAATAATGTGTGGGCTCATAACAGTTTGCTGCTAAGGCAAGAAGCTTGCTTTGTCTTTTGCTCTATATCTGAAAAATAGCACTTTCGATGTTTGGCTTCTTCTAGTCTGGCTTGAAAAAAGGAGAAAGAATTTCAAATTGCAGGTCTTTAGATTGCCGAGATTGTGCCTGGCTTGTGGTTTCTGTTGCAGTATTGAAACTGTTGTTTTATTCTGCTGGGTTGCTACCACGCCTCGATTGTTAGGGCGGGAAAGCTGGTTTTGGCGCCAAAACTGAAAAAAAAACAGAATGACGGAACCAACCAATCGTCGTGCTGAGCTCTGCCGAGAGCCATTGGAACTTGCCTCTCCTGGCCCTCTCAGCCTGGGGGACGTTTGGTTTTTTTTTCCGAAGAAACTCACCGCTCCAGCCTTCACTGCCAGGATGAATGGCTTAGAAATGTTGATCGCGACATTCAGATAAAACGAAGCCTGCGGCCCAAATCACTGAGCTTGTTAAATCACTCGCTTCTGAACACGGATGTCTGTTGGAACTAGCCTCTGTGCCTAAAGTCGGATGCCAAGTTCTTATGATTAATGAACTGGACCTTTTTTTGTTCTCAAACCAAAGCAAGTGGACTGAGGCTCCCTGTGAGCGACTTCCATTAAAGTGTTGTACTTACAGACTGTCCTTCCCTTGAAGAGTCTGGATTGGAGCTGGGTAATTGGAATCACTGCCATTGGTTGCTGCTTAAGTAGTCTCCTGGCTCGTGATCTGGTATCTTCAGAAATTATCTGCGCTGCTGCGAGATCTTTAGAAGTGACCACTGCTGCCAACCATGTCGTGGTCTCTTACGATCTGCTGCTACCATATATGTTGAGGGTCTCAATGTGGGTCTCAAGGGACCTGTCTCAATGCTACCTATGCTAAGCAAGATATTGAGACTGACAAGGATTCTGGTTGAACACATAAAGTTTATTACTAGCAACAACTATATACAGTTCTGTATAGGCCTTGGTCTAGCCTGGGTCCTAACAGTTACATAGGCTGATTACTTGACTATATGATTGTTTCTTAAGGTATACATGAAGACTTACTGATACAGAGTCACAGACAGTAGTGAACATCTGCAGCAGAGATCACAGACAATAGTGAACAGTCAACAAGGAGGCTGTACCTTTTATCCTCTAGCCTTACACATGGTGATATCAAAGTGATGTCACAATGCAGCTTCTTAAAGGTACATGTCATTGTCTGCATTGGCATGCTTTCAGTGTCACAACAACATTCACAGCCATTAGCAGTGTCATCCTTGCCTTCTCGAACTGTGGAATAAGGGGTTAATTCTAACTGTGCAATATGTTAGTTAGATACTCTGCACATCATCATAGGATGTGATGCAACATCACATGATTTGCTTTCTCTCGCAGCCATCACAGTAAGACTTTTCTCAATAAAGATCCCGTTTTCCATACCTCAGCAGACTCAGTGAATATTCTGCATTAGCCAAACAATATCAAGAATATTACAGCTACAAGAGGTGACAGAGTTCTGTAAGCTTCTCCTTTGTGAATTGAAGCCAATGCACACACTGCTCCTGGCTTAGATGGAGGCAAGAGCAGTGTTCTCGGAAGAATGTCGGTAGATAAAACCTCCTACTGAGAGGCCTGTACCTCCTCCACCTCCCTCCGAGAGCAGCTTGCCCTCCTGTTTGCTGACTCTGCTCCATCTCCCTCGCATGCTGCAGCCCAGGGGGGCTGTTATAATGACACCCAAAAATGGCGCAAGTGGGTTGGACCAGAATGCTTAAAGTCACAGCCAAGGCCTTCTCCACGTGCAGCACAATTCACTGGCAATCTCACCAGCTATGAGCAACACCACTAAATACCCAACACTTGCACAAAATCAACCGGAGCCACTAGAAATTAATAAGCAACTAACCTGAATTGGTGATGTTTTCTTGGAACAGCATTGCTGGTGGGTCCTTCTCTCTCCATAATGCATGTTCAGCTGTGCATGTTTAAGAAGGGATGTTAGCTGAAGTGCCAAGATTGAAAAGAGCAGGCATTAAATCAACATAACGTGCTAACTGGCATCACGATCTGTGTGCTTAGCTTACTTCTGGCATACACACCTAATGTCCACACTAGACTCTCATCAAAGTCGCGTTCAGTGCAGGCTATGGTGGGACTGTATCTACACAGAAGCTATTTTGGTACCAACATGACACTTGTAGAGCTGAATATGAAAACCAGTTTTGAGGCGCTTAAATATACCAGGGAGTCGGAGAGGTGGCAGACCTGTGATGAAGCAACCCAGGGCAGGAGAGTATAAATCGGGACCGAGGCTTGAGACCTACACCCACCTGGGAGTCGGAGAGGCAGCAGACCTGCAAGGAAGCAACCAAAGAGGGAGAGTATAAATCGGGACAGAGACTTGAAGTCTACACCATTTACCTGGGAGTCAGCTGCTTGAAACCAGCGTGCGCTGAATTCGAAAGGAGAGTTGGTAAAAACAAATAGTGACATCACAAGAAAATCATAAATTCATTGGTTGATAAGAAACACCTGTTAGGGACTGTCTTTAAATTGCTGTAAATTAGAAAAGCGCATAAAGAAGTAGCTATACTTGGATTTAAGTGAGAAGGGTCAGGAATGTGGGTACGTCAGGGCTGGTATAATAAAGTAAAATAAATAAACCAAAGTAAAATAAAGTTAAAACATGGCAGGGTAGCTCGGTCGAGTGGAATGTGTGTCCTGTAATATGTGGGAAATCATGAATGCTACTGGTGTCCTAGACGACCACATGTGCAGGAAGTGCTGCCAGCTACAGAACCTTGAGCTCCAGATTTTAGAGCTCGAGCAGCAGCTGGAGTCACTGTTGTGCATCAGCAGGGCTGAGAGTATAGAGAGATGGTCACACCGCAGCTTAAGGCCTAGAAACAGGGAATGTGTGATTACCAGGCAGTCCAAGAGATATATGCAGGTAGTGTAGGATTCCCTTTGGGTCCCACTCACAAATTAGTTTTCCATTTTGGAAGTTGGTGAGGGCACTGATTCTTCAGAGGAGTGCAGTCAGAGCCAGGTTTGTGGCACCACAAGCAGCTCAGCTTTACAGGATGTGAGGAAAAAGAAAGGAAGAGCAATAGTGATAGGGGATTCATTAGTTAGAGGAACATACAGGCATTTCTGTGGCCATAGACATGACTCTAGGATGGTATGTTGCCTCCCTGGAGCCAGGGTCAAGGATGTCACTGAGCGGCTGCAGGACATTCTTCTGGGGGAGGGTGATCAACCAGAGGTCATGGTCCACCTTGGTACCAATGACTTAGGCAGGAAGGGGGATATGGTCCTGCAATCAGAATATTGAGAACTAGGTCGCAAATTAGCAAGCAGGATCTCAAATGTAGTCGTCTCCGAATTACTCCAAGTGCTACGTGCAAGTGGGTACAGAAATAGGAGGATAAAGCAGATGAAGGTATGGCTGGAAAGATGGTGCAGGAGGGAGGGCTTTAGATTCCTGGGGCACTGGGACTGGCTCTAAGGAAGGTGGCATCTGTACAAGATGGACAGGTTGCACCTGAACAGAGCTGGGACTGAGTTCCTTGCGGGGTGTTTTGCTAATGATGTTGGGAGGGCTTTAAACTAACTTTACAGGGGTGTAAAGTCAGGGAGAATATTAGAGAGGAGTACTTGGGTGCACAAAGTACTGGGAAAGACAAATTGCACTAGTATAGAGAATAGTAAGTTAATAGGTGAAGTCAGAGTAAGGGGGAAAGTCACAAAGTCTAAATCAGGGTTACTATGCATGTACTGATTGCACAGTAGTAAATAAGATTGGGGAGTTACAAGCACAGATTTCCACATGGAAATATGATGTTGTGGTGATTACAGCAACCTGGCTCAAGGAAACAGGACTGGGTGTTAAATATTTCTGGGTACAAGGTGTTCAGAAGAGATAGGAAAGGAAGGAAAGGAGATGGGGTGGCAGCATTGGTTAAGGAGAGCATTGCAGTGCTGGAGAAAGAGGATGCCCTAGAGGGTTCAAGGACAAAATCAATTCAGGTAGAGCTAAGGAACAAAAAGGGTGCAATTACATTGATCAGCGTAGTCTCTAGACTGTCAATTAGTGGGAAGGATGTTGAGGAATAAATCTGCAGGGAAATTACAGAAAGATGCAGACATTATGGAGTAGTTATAATGGGGGACTTTAATTACCCAAATGTAGACTGGGTCAGTGATAGTGTAAAGGGAGAGAAGGGCAAGAGTTCCTAGATTGTGTTTGGGAGAATTTTCTACAGCAGTATGTGTCCAGTCCAACAAGAAATGAGGCACGGCTGGACCTGATTCTTGGAAATGGGCCAAGTAGACCAACTGTCAGTGGGGGAGCATTTAGGAGACAGTAATCATTGTATCATAAGGTTTAGGATGAAGATAGAAAAGGACAATGTGCAATCCAGAGTAAGAATAATTAACTGAGGGAGACCCAACTTCAACGGGGCAAGAACGGAGCTGGGCCAGGTAGGTTGGCAAGAAAAACTGTAGCTGAACAATGGGCTACCTTCAGGGAAGAAATGGTTCGGGCACAGTCAAGGTATATTTCCTCAAAAGGGAAAGGGAGGGAAAGCAAATCCAGAGCTTCCTGGATGAAAAAAGAGATAGAAATTAAGATAAAGAAGAAAAAGTGGGCTTATGACAGGTAGAAAATACAATTGAGAATCAAGCTGAATAAAGAACGTTCAGTGGGAAGGTGAAAGAGCAAATAAGAAAAGCAAAGAGGGGTTATGAGAAAAGACTGGCAACCAACATAAAGAGGAATCCCAAAGTCTTCCATCAGCACACAAATAGTAAGAGGATGTTAAAAGGAGGAGTAAGGCCAATTATGGACTGAAAAAGGGAGGCAGGGGGCATGGCTGAGGTGTTAAATGAATACTTTGTATCTATCTTTACCAAGAAAGCAGATGCTACTGAGGCCATGGTGACAGAGAAGGAAATTCTGTTACTAGAAGGGTTCAAAATTGATAAGGAGGAGGGTTGGATAAACTGTCGGTACTTAAAGTTGATAAGGCACCAGGACCAGGTGAGATGCATCCAAGAGTATTGAAGGGAGTAAGAGTGGAAATTGCAGAGGCACTGGTCAGAATCTTTCAGTCTTCCCGAGAATCAGGGGGAGGTGCCAGAGGACTGGAGGATTGCAAACATTACGCTCTTGTTCAAAAAAGGTTGTAAGGATAAGCTCAACAATTATAGACCAGTCAGTTTAGCTTCAGTGATAAGGAAGCTTCTTGAAACAACTATTCAGGATAGAATTAATAGTCACATGGAAAATGTAGGTTGATTAGGAAGAGCCAGCATGGATTTCTAAAGGGGAAATTGTGTTTAACTAACTTGCCAAAGTATTTTGGAGAGGTAACAGAGAGGGTTGATGAAGGTAATTCTGTTGACATGGCATACGTGGACTTTCAAAAGGCATTCGATGCAATGCCACACAACAGACTGATGAGAAAATTTATAGCTCATGGAATAACAAAGACAATAGCAACATAGATAGAAAATTGGCTGAGTAATAGAAAACAAAGGATAATGGCCAATGGATATTTTTTGGGCTGGAGGAAGGTTTGTAGTGGAGTTCCCCAAGGGTCGGTATTGGGACGCTTGCTTTTCCTGATACATATTAATGATCTAGATCTTGGTGTGCAGGGGACAATTTCAGAGTTTTCAGACAATATGAAGCTTGGAAGCTTTGTAAACAGTGAAGAGGACATAGACAAGTTGGTGGAGTGGGCAGATAGGTGGCAGATGAAGTTCAATACGGGGAAATGTGAGGTGATGCATTTCGATAGGAAAAACATGGAGAGACAATATAAAATAAGGGGTACAATTCTTAGGGGGGGTGCAGGAGCAGAGGGACCTTGGTGTACGTGTGCATAGATCATAGAAGGCATGGAGTACAAAAGCAGGAAGATTAAGCTAAGCTTTTATAAGGCACTAGTTAGAGCTCAGCTGGAGTACGGTGTACAGTTCTGGGTGCAACACTATAGGAAAGATGTAATCGCATTGGAGAAGGTGCAAAAGAGGTTTACAAGAGTGGTTCCAGGGATGAGAAACTACAGTTATGAAGATACATTGGCGAGGTTGGTCCTGTTCTCCTTGGAGAGGAGAAGGCTAAGAGGAGATTTGATAGAGGTGTTCAAAATCATGAGGGGGCTGGATAGAGTAGATAGGGAGAAACTGTTCTGACTCATAAAAGGATCGAGAATGAGAGAGCACAGATTTGAAGTGATTTGCAAAAGAAACAAATGTGACATGAGAAAAACTTGTTCACACAGCGAGTGGAGCGAGTCTGGAATGTGCTGCCTGGAAGTGTGATGGATGCAGGTTCAATCGAGGCATTCAAGAGGACATTAGATGATTATTTGAATAGGAATAATGTGCAAGGGTACGGGGAAAAGGCAGGAGAATGGCACTAAGTCACAATGCTCATTTGGAGAGCTGGGGCAGACACAATGTGCCAAATGGCCACCTTCTGGGCAGTAACATTCTGTGATTCTGTGATTAAGCTTTAAATGAATGCCTCCAAAATATAACCCAGAGATTGTGATTATAAAGAAGTAACCACTTAGGCCAAATGATCTTTTATTATTCCTATTATTAAACTACACATCCCGTTCTAAGGAATGGTAAAAACTAAAGCAAGGAAATCTTTTCACAAAGATGAAGGCAGCCACAATAAATCATTGCTCATATGAGCATAGATGTAATTACTGGGTCCCAAGTGTCATGGTGAACGTGCTGTGTGAGGAAGCATTTAGAGTCCTTGCTTCCTGTGCTGAATTTGTCTGAGGCTCATAATAGATCCAAGATACCCAGAAGGGTAAAACAGTTTGGGCCAGTACTCTTATTTCCCAATGTTGCTGGTGTTCCATTTTAAGGTCTACAAGACCAGTTTGAACCAGTATTCTTATTTCCCAGTTTTCACTGTTTCTTCCTTCTGGGTATTTACTGTTCTCCAATACAAGACTCAGTAAGACATGAAAAAAACGCCCCATAGATAACTGGAGCACCAGAGCCTACAGCACGATCTCATTGCAATAGACATTGGAGAGGAGGCACCAATATATAATTTAAATTAAATCAACCTCCTTGCTGGAAAATCATGTTGTGCTGGCATAGGCAGCCAGCAGCATTTGGGTAGCAGCTGGCTCCCAGAAGGTGAGTGCCTGTTTATCCTGTTTATCCTTCTGTGCTGGGAGTACTGCAAAATAATGAGCTGACTTGGGGGGAACTTGGGACAAGTTGAGCTCATATATATGTCAACAGTAGAGCTGCTGGACCCAGCATTGTACAGGGCCCATTGTATCTCTGGCAGAGATAAGGATATCTGTGAGTATGCAGCTGCAAAAGGCTTCCTGTGAGGAGGATGAAAATAATTTGGGTGGGACCATCAGATGGATTACCATGGCACCAAAAACATGAAATGTTCTGGCTGAAGGTGAGGAGGTGGTTTAAGTGGAAAATCCAACATGAATAAAATGGTAATAATCGACTAAGTAATGCGAAGGGATGGACCCAGCCTTTGGCAGTACAGATCAGGAGCCCTAGATGTCTTGTTATCTTCCAAATGCCAAGGGACATTCTGTAAAGATGGAAAAGACTACGGAAAGAGAGAGAAAGAGAGAAAGAGAGCAACAACTCATATTGACATGGGAACCAACAATATAGGAAAGCAAAAGATGAGAAAGAAGTTTTGCAGATTAAAACCAGCTTTAGGAGCAGAACTTTAAGAGTGGTAATCTCTGGATTCCTCCACCAGCCACATGCTAAAATAGGGAAGGATAGGAAGATAATAGAGGACATCATATGCGTAAAAAGGCAGGGTTAAGAAGAAAATTTCTATTTTTAAGAGAATTTTCACCTCAAACGTTTATGTAGTGCAATACTCAGTGTGGGGGAAGAAATTGGGAGAATTAGAAGTACTTAGACAATTTAAGGAGTGCAGCGGACATCCCTTCCTGATGTTCCTGAGCTTGCCTTTACAGCTCTAGCAACTGAGTATGACCGAGTCCAGAGGTTTGTCATCTGATTAGGACTCAGCAGATTTCTGGCCTCCAGCAGTCCTCCAAATGTCAGACACCAGAGAAGTCCCTGCCTCCGCCTGCTGTGGATCAGACAGTGAGATGTGCTCACCAGACTGTGACTCCAAGGCTATTCTAAAGCTTGGTCATACGAACATAGGAATTAGGAGCAGGAGTAGGCCACTCAGCCCCTTGAGTCTGCTCTGGCATTCAATAAGATCATGGCTGATCTGAATGTAACTTCAACCCCATATTCCTGCCTACCCCTGATAACCTTTCACCCCTTTGTTAGTCAAGAATCTAACTGGATCTGCCTTAAAAACATTCAAAGACTCTGCTTCCACCGCCTTTCGAGGAAGAGAGTTCCAAAGACTCACAACCCTCTGAGAAAAAAAAATTCTCCTCATCTTTGTCTTAAATGAGCGATCTCTTATTTTTAAACAGTGACCCTTAGTTCTAGATTCTCTCACAAGAGGAAACATCCTCTTCACATCCACCCTGTCAAAACCCCTCAGAATCTTAAAGGTTTCAATTAAGTTGCCTCTTACTCTTCTAAGTTCCAGTGGATACAAGACTAACCTGTCCAGCTTTTCTTCATAAGACAACCTACCCATTAATCTAGTAAACCTTCTCTAAACTGTTTCTAATGCATTTAGATCTTTCTTTAAATAAGGAGACCAGTACAGTACTTAATACCCCAGATGTGGTCTCAACAATGCCTTGTACAACGGAAGCATAACCTCCCTACCTTTGTAATCAATTCCCCTCACAATAAATGATAACATTCTATTAGCTTTCCTAAGTGCCTGCTGTACCTGTATACTAAGTTTTGTGATTCATGCACTAGCTCACTGAGATCCCTTTGAATCTCAGAGCTCCTCAATCTCTCACCATTTAGATTATAAGCTTCTTTTTTATTCTTCCTGCCTAAAAGGACAATTTCACATTTGCCCACATTATACTCCATCTGCCAAATCTTTGCCCACTCCCTTAACCTATCATTTTGTAGCCTCCTAATGTCCTCTTCACAATTTACTTTCCTCCGAATCTTTGTGTCGTCAGCAAATTTAGCAACTATTCCTTTGATCCCTTCATCCAAGTCATTTGTATAAACTGTAAAAAGTTGAGGTCCCAGAACTGATCCCTCATCATACCCTGCCAACCAGAAAAAGACCCATTTATGCCAACTCTCTAAATCTTCTATCCATGCCAATAAGTTACCCCCTATGCCATGATTTTTTATTTTCTGCAATAAGCTTTGATGTGGCATGTTATCAAATGCCTTCTGGAAATCTAAGTACAGTATATCCACTGGTTCCCCTTTATCCACTGCACATGTGACTCCTTCAAAGATCTCTAATAAATTAGGTAAACATGAGTTCCCTTTTACAAAACCATATTCACTTTGCCTGATTGACTAGAATTTTTCTAAGTGCCCTGCTATAACATCTTTAATAATAGCTTCTATTAGGGTTTGACAGAAAGCTAGCTTTCCCTATGACAGATGTTAAGCTAACTGGCCAATAGTTTCCTGCTTTCTCTCTCTCTCCCTTTTTGAATAAAGGAGTTATATTTGCTATTTTCCAATCTAATGGAACCTTCCACAAATCTAGGGAATTTTGGAAAATTAAAACCTGTGCATCAACTATCTCACTAGTCAAATCTTTCAAGACCTTAAGGTGAAGTTCATCCGGACCTGGGGATTGGTCAGCCCACAGCGCCTACAATTTGCTCAATACCACTTCCCTGGTGATTGTAATTTTCCCAAGTTCCTCCCTCCCTTCCATTTCCTGATTTACAGCTTTTTCTGGAATATTACTTGTGTCTTCTATCATGAAGACCAAAACGAAATACCTGTTTAATTCATCCGCCATCTCCCTACTTTCCATTATCAATTCCCCATGATCGATTCCTCTATAGGATCAATGCTCACTTTGTTAACTCTTTTCTTATTTAAATGTCTATAGAAACTCTTACTATCCGTCTTTATTTTACCAGCTAGCTTTCTGTCATACCCTAATTTTTCCATCCTTATTAATCTTTTTGACATCTTTTGCGGTTTATATTCTTCCCAATCTTCTGGCCTGCCTCCCGTTTTGCGTAATTATATGCTTTTTCCTTAAGTTTGATACCGCCCTTAACTTTTTAGTTAACCACAGATAGTGGACCCTTCCCTTGGGATTTTTCTTTCTCATTGGAATGTATCTATTCTGTGTGTTCTGAAATATCCCTTTAAATATCTGCCACTGAACTTCTATTGACATATCCCTTAACCTCATTTGACAGTTCACTTTAGCTATCTCTGCTTTCATGCCCTCATAATTGCCCTTATTTCAGTTTAAAATACTAGTCATGAACGCCCTTGTGTCTCCCTCAAAATGAATGTAAAATTCAATCACATTATGATTGCTGCTACTTTGGGGTGCCTTCACTAGGAAGTTATCAATTAATCCTATCTCGCTGCTCAATACCATGTCTAGTATAGCCTGCTCTCTGGCTGGCTCCAGAACATGATGTTCTAAGAAACTATCCTGAAAGCATTCTATGAACTCCTCATCTATCTTTACCCACACACCAAAGTGTGTGTCTCTGCACCGGTATAGGGTGTGGGTGAACGCTGTGACGGATCTTCAATGAGGGTTTCAGCAGATTCCTCTTCTGAGGTGTCTTCAGGGCTTGAGTCGAGTACCTGGGTTGTGGTCACCCTCAACTGTTCCCAGATGTGCCTGCAAAAGCAAGCAGAGATAATTAGTGCATTGCAGTGGCCTGTGAAACAGGACACATCACTTAACGGCATTGTTTTCTGATGGACATCGCACTGCTGGATCCTCACTTGGCAGAGCACTGCCAACCTCACCGTCAGCCCTGGAATGGTCCAGATCCTCAGCAACCAGCTGGATGGCTCTATTTTCAATGTTTGAAAGGATCTTGATTGCAGGCATTCCTCCACAGTCAGCCTCCTCTCTCTCTTGTTGTGAGCCAGCTTGTCCTGCATGAATACAGATGGAGGGAGTGTAAGCAGGATGCCTGCCAGGCCAGATGACAAGTATGCCTGGCATGTGTGAGTGGTGAATAGTCCCACGGACAGGTTGCGGACAATGAAGGTGAGTGTGAGCGAGTGAATGGTGATGTCCCTTGAACTGGCAGTGAGTGAGATCCCTGTGGATGTGTGATGGGCTTGTGAGTGTGTGAATTGAAAGTGATGAGATGAGTGATTTACCCTGGCAGAAGGAAGGAGATCATTCATCCTCTTTCAGCACTGGTTGGCTGTCCTCTTTTGCAGGGCATTGGCACTGACCACCACAGCCAAAGCCTCCCAAGCTGATTGGTAATGTTGCTGCCCCTCCTGTGGCCAGAGCAGGGGTAAAACACCTTACTGGCCTCCATGGCATCCAAATGGTGGTCCAGGATTGCGTCACTGAATCGGGGGGGTGCTGCAGTCCTCTCGCCTTTTGGGGCCATGTCGTCTGTACAGCAGTCCTGGACTGGAAGTACTGTAAGGTCTGCGCACAGCTGCACTTTAAATATGGCGCCGGCGTGAAGAAGCCACGAGGTGACAGTGTGGCGGGCGAATCAGAAGCCGTCCAACAGTGAAACAGTGTTTTTCCCAGGAATGCATGATTAGTGAGGCGGGTTTGAGACGAAACGGCGTAAAAAGCCGCCATTGCGGCCAACGGGTAAATCATTCTTTTTCCGGCCCAACTTAGTGCAAATCTGGGATGATTCCGCCCAACGTTTCGAGTCCATATGACTTTTCTTCAGAATTGAAGAGAAGTAGAAATGTGGTGGGTTTCATGCTGTTAACAAGGGAGGGGTGGAGCGGGTGGAGCACAATAGAAGGTCATGGGTAGGTTGGAGGTCAGGAGGTGTCATGGAAACAAGACAAAGAGAGTGGTAATGATATTGTTAAAGACCAAAGCAGGTGTTCAAAGTGGCATAAAAGTCAGACAGCAAAATGTTTTAATAGCAGAACAAGGGTCAGCACTCTCTGAATATAAAACATGAGAACATATATGGACTGGCACTTGGGGGGGAGGGGGGGGGGGGCGGGTGTGGGAAGAGGCACAGGGGTAGAAAAAATCAAAATGGAGGACAGAGTTCATGGACTGAAGCTGTTGAACTCAATGTTAAGTCCAGAAGGCCATAAAGTGCCTAATTGGAAGATGAGGTGCTATTCCTCCAGTTTGCGTTGGGCTTCACTGGAACGTTGTAGCAGGCAGAGGACAGAAATGTGAGCATGACAGCAAGATAATGAATCAGAATGATAAGTGACAGGAAGTCCAGGGTCATGCCTGCGGACGGAGCAAAAGTGAATGAAGATCAGACTTTTGGCCACTCTCCAAATGTTCCCATCCCACTAGCAAATATGCCTGATGCTGGTGGGACAACAAAATCTCGCCCTATGATTCTAAAAGAAGCTGATTGCGAATCAAGTCACCTTTAAAAGAGAGCTGAAATAATGCTTGTTGAGGTTCCAGTGATATTCACCACATCATGTAATTTTTTTTAACCTGAGTTGGCACAGGGAAAGGAACTTAACCGTAGATTTTACAAAAGCATTCTACTGGTAGGGAGCCTTGTCCACCAGCCATGCGTCTTAAAATTATGGGCACAATGCATTTGATGTTCAGACCATTGTTATAAACCCCCTTATTATATAAAAAATGATTTCATTTATTGAGGGGCTGAAACCCCAGGATAAGTTTAAAAGACTGGCAACAGCATTCTAAGTGCCCTAAACAGCAGCTCTTAAGGTGGCCAAACATTTATATAACTTAAGCTTGCAAAATTACAAAGCCATCAGAAAGGAGCAAGGCTCACGAAGTAACACACCAGAGACAATTAACTTAAACAGCGATAAATGCCGCCTCCTCATCAAACCATTCACAGGCATGAAGACATAGGGTGGAACTGTTCCCAAATTTGCACAAAGGGATGGGGGAAAAAGTCAGTTTACTTGCCAGCCACAATAACAGGTTTTCACACCCAATCGTTCCATTCCCGCCTCATTAATTATGCAGCCACAGTAAACATGTCGTCTCACTGGCAGGCGGCCTCCAATTTGCCTGCCACACCGTCACCTCGCCACTTCCTCGTGCAGGGCACCATACTTGAACTGCAGCCACGCGCACACTTCTCAATGCTTGCAGCCCAGGACTGCTCCAGTGAAGACATGGCCCAAAAATCCAAGAAAAGTGCAGCCCCTTGATTCAGTGATGTATCCCTGGGATTCCTTCTGAACACCGTAATTGGCTGCCATGATGTGCTCTACCCCTGCTCTGGCCGCAGGAGGCTCATCAGTCTCACCACTTATTATTCTTATCTATCTTATCACTCCAAACGCACCACTTGGAAGCCCATCACACATTCACTGGCGTCTCACTCACTGCCATCTCAAGGGACATCGCCACTCACTCTCTCTCACACACCCCCCCCCAACTCACATCTCCAGCTGGCCTCATCTCCTCTGGAGAGTGCCTTCTCAACCCTCACCAACTTGAAGCCACTTGCACAGATCAACGTGCCCCCTACACACACCCTGAAATAACCCCCTTTCCCCAGCACAGCCCTCAGCCTGCAGCCTCTTCCCTTACCTGGGGTCACTTCTCCCCCTTCCCCAAGCAGGCCCTAGCCCTGCAGCCATTGAAAAGCCACGCCCGCCTTACGGCTGCAGAAGGCATCCCAAGGATATGTCGCTGAATCGAGGAGGCTGCACTCTTCTTGGCTTTTGAGGCCAAGTCTTCACTGGAGCAGTCCTGGGCTGCAAGCATTGAGAGGTGTGCACGAGGCTGCAGTTTAAACATGGTGCCCTGCATGAGGAAGTGGTGAGGTAATGGCATAGCGGGCAAATCAGAGGTCACCTTCCAGCGAGACAGAGTGTTTCCTGTGGCTGCATAATTAATGAGGCACCTAAAAGCGAAGTGATACAATGCCTGGTGCTGATGACTGCTAGTGCTGCCTGAAGCAAGTAGGCAAACAAAGTCCCAAGCGACATGCAGGTCACCAGGTGCACATCGCTTATGTATCATTGTGAAACAAGTCAGTGTGCAATATGTCTGGATGATCCACCGTTGAGGGCTGATTCCAACAAGCAGGGCTTAGAATAAGATGCTAGAATATTGAAATAAAAACAAAAAAACTGCGGATACTGGAAATCCAAAACAAAAACAGAATTACCTGGAAAAACTCAGCAGGTCTGGCAGCATCGGCGGAGAAGAAAAGAGTTGACGTTTCGAGTCCTCATGACCCTTCGGTCGAAGGGTCATGAGGACTCGAAACGTCAACTCTTTTCTTCTCCGCCGATACTGCCAGACCTGCTGAGTTTTTCCAGGTAATTCTGTTTTTGTTTTGTGCTAGAATAGTGAAGTTAGGTTTCCGACATGTAGCAGCAGGAAATATGGCCTGGCATTGATGGGTGGAGAGGACAATTGCAAACTGCTTTCACAATACCATGAAACTGGTTTTTGGCCTTCTTGCCATATTGTCCTCCCCCTGCCTACCATAACGCCCAATGCCAACAGGGCCAGAAAATTCTGGCCATATTCTGTTATTCATGTGGGTGTGGACCAAGCTGTTAGACTCAATCACTTTGGATGATAGACTGAGAAGGGGAATCCACCAGTCATGTAATTTAATCACTTTAAACAATGGAACTGGAATGATGATTCAGCAGCTTGCTTTGACTATATTAGGTAACTGGTCCAGTTTGTGAATGGAGGTCATGTGATAAGCAAGCTAACCCTGTGAGTTTAAAAAGACTGCTTTTCCAGGGTCCAGAAGACAAACCAGAAAGACCGTGAGTTGGTAACAGCAAGGAGAAAACTCACTGTCCCTCTCTCTCTCCAGCCATTCTCCAAGCTTGTGCACTGCCTGTTTCTGACAAGTTAAACGCCCCAGGCAGCATCTTCAACATAAACTAAGCAGCTGCTGACTTCAAAAGAAAAGACCCAGATCATCCGTCAAGTCTTTAAATCATCTCTACTGAGAATCCAGGAAAATCACTAAACACTGAAATCATCCAACTCATCAACCTTTAGGATCCATATGTGATTGATGTTCTTTTTTGGACACTCTTAAACACTTTAACTTACCCTGTTTCCTTGTACTCTACTTCTGTGTGTGTATGAATCTCTTGAATGCATGTGTCAGTGTGAGTTGAAATGTTTTTTTTATGTATATTGGATGTTAAATAAAATAAATTCTATTCTCTTTTCTTTTAAACCTTACAAGAAAACCTGTCTATGTGTGTCTTTTAGTCACAGCACTTAAACAGTTAAACAGTCACTGAATTAGCAAGCACGTTCTTTAAAAAAATACCTGTTGTAGTCAACTGAGAAGTGGAGAGAGAGGAGAGCCATCCTACCACTTCTCACCTGGCCATAACACCACACATTTTAATGGTTAAAAATAGTGGCAACAAGCAAACAAAGGTGGACATTCATAAAATTATTTCTGTTGTGTTCCATAAGCTACAGAGAGGAAGTGATTGAGTAGCAACAATTAGATTATAAGCATTTTCTCACTCAGGACTGCCTTAAATTCAAGTGGCTATTCTACACGTGTGAGTCTAACTCTTAAATCTCAGAAGACTGTTTGGTTTTGGAGAAGATAGGAGGCAATGGGTACATCAGAACCAAGTCTGATCCTCCCTTAACAATAATGCATGTGTGTGCGCTCTCAACAAAGATCACAATTTTCCATTCCTTAGAGAAAATTGTGGAATGTTTTTGCAGAAATCTCAGCAGAGATTGCACAACCTAACACAGACCAGACATTGAGCCTGGAATCTTACCAGTCTGTATGATTCGCTGAATAGCTGAGCAATCCAACTATTTTGTAAAGGTGTTAATAAACACACCATTAGCTGATTTAACTAGGCACTTTTATTGAGGCTGGTAGAAATGTCAAAGTTTTCTCAAGTCTTGCTGAACAGTTATTAATTTCATAATGTCTTTCAGTTTTGTCCTCACCATTCAAAATTGAAAACAAATGCTTTACAACATCTATTCCTCTTCAAGTTTTAAGTCCTTGACTATATCTTTCAATGTTTTCTTCATGAAAAAGTTCAGCTCCAAAAGTGTCTCTTTGTAATGTAGAGTCTCCTCCAGTCCCAGGATCATACTTTTTTGCTCTTTTCTGAACACCCTAGGGGGTGAAATTCATCTTCGGCATGAGCACAAAGCAAATAGTAGCTGATTAGCTGCCAGTTATACACCTTGAAGAAGAGGCAGTGTTTAGAACAGGAGGAGTAGCTGGTTAGCTGCTAGTTATACACCTTGAAGAAGAGGCAGTGTTTAGAACAGGAGGAGTAGCCGGTTAGCTGCCAGCTATACACCTTGAAGAAGAGGCAGTGTTTAGAACAGGAGGATGATCTACTAGCACTGCACCCCGGCTGAATTTAAATTTCGCTGCCTTCGACTCATCAGTTATGTTTTGAAGGGAGGGTGCCCAACACTACAGACTTCTTTTCATGTGATCTCAGCAATGATCTACCAAAGGTTAAAATAATTTGCCTTGACTTCTAGCCAAAAATTCCAGTAATGCATCATTGTACCAGATTATTCTTGTTGATAACAACAGCAAACTTTCATTTATAGGTTTAAGGTAGCAAACACAGAGGGCTGAATTTTCTGGCTGAGGCCTGACTTCAGCGCGCGGCATTGCAATATTTAGGTGGGCGGGCGCGCTATACAGTGCGGCGCATGCCCGCCATTAAGTAAAGGCCTTGTTAAGGCCCTTAACTCGGCAATTGACATCGATTTTGAGGAGCCCGCACGGGTCCAACCGCCAGACGGGTAAGTGACTTTTTTAACAAACCCCATCTACCAGCGGGATGAGGTTTCATGCCAGCTTTAAAAAAGTTTAATAAAGTTTTTGTGCACTTTATTAACATGTCTCATCTCATGTGACATTGTCACATGAGGGGGACATGGTAATGATTTTTTTATTTTTCCATTTTTCAACTTTAAAAACCTTTCAGCAATCTCCCTGAGGCACCACTTAGCCTCAGGGAGATGTGGGCTCTATCGTGCGCTTGTGCGAAAGAATGCACTCTCGCATTTGGGGAATCTCCCCCGCCCGCACAGGAAGCGCATAGCGCTTCCCGTCGGGCATCACACTGGGCGGGCCTTAATTGGCCCGCCCACTTAAACTGGCGGCAAGGCCCATTTTGGTAGCGGCAATCGGCTGCCCACCTGTCAAGGGCAAAATACAGCCCAGAAAGTGCTTCATAAAGGAGAAAAAAGGAAGGGGATAATTGCAGATATAGGTTTTGAGAGGGTGTGTGAAGGTGAGCATTGAGAAGACAAGTTGCAGGGTTTTAGGGAAAGGTTGCCAAAGAATAAGGACCTAGAAAACTTACATCACCAGTGGTAGAACAGGGAAGTGAGGATGTACAAGAGCTCAGAATTGGTGGAACAAAGGGCTTAGTTTGCACATAAAAGTGGAGCAGGTTGCACTTAAATGAAGATGAGGATTTTGAAAGTTATGTGTACAGGGATAGGGAGCTAATGTAGACTGAGGAGAATTAGGATGATCAACAACTGGGACAAAACAGGGGGCAGAATTTTACGGCCCATCTTGCCAGCAGGATTTTCTGGTCCTGCCGAAATCAATGGACTTTTGTCCCTGGTATGAGGGGGCCGTAAAATTCCACCCAGGGTGTGGGCAGTGCAGTTCTGGAGACTATTGAGAAAGAATTTGAGAAATCAAGAATAGAGGCGATTGATGTTTCAACTGTAGACATGACCTAAGACAGAAAGAGGTACTGAGGTTGTGCAAGTCACAGCCTCGGTGGTGGCTAGCGTATAGGGTTTGACGCTTTCCTCTGTATGAAAGTACTGGGGTTAACACAATCTGATCCAGTCCAAGTGACTAGTTGACAGGGGATAAGATTCGTGGCAAAGAAACAGAAAATTTGATGCAGTCCAAATACAATGGCTTTGGGCTTCATTGTATTTAATTGGAGGAAATTTTGCCTCATGTATAACTTGATGCTACCAGTCTGACAACACCAAGCTAGCGTTGGAGTCAAGGGAAGTGGCAGAGAGGTAGAGCTGGGTGTCATCGTACAGATGGAAAGTGCCCCTAGCTATGGATTAGCTTCACAATAACCAGATACTCTTAGTGACTAGCCAGTAATCACATGCAAATCTTAATAATCTTTGCCAATAAGTGTTCCTTCATAATCTGCACAATTCATGTTTGAATCCACAATTTAAAAATCTATAATCATTATTCACAGAACAAAGCAGGACTCTGCTTTGAAATAAAGATAGTTTTAGTTACCAATATGTTTTAAGGTTACATCACAGAATGTAAAGAAATTCCAGCTCTGACCAAGTAGATTTTTCCAGAGATGGAATTTCATCAGTGGCTTCTTCCTTTCTCTTTTTGAATATATGTTTTTCTTTCAGTCTGCCTTTTTCCTGATCAATGTTTTCCTCTTAGGATCAGTATTTAAAAATAGTGATAAATTATATTGCCAGTTGTTAGCCTATACAGGGTATATCTTAACTAAGTAGTTAGTTCATTTCATTGAAACACTCTTCGACAGTTATGAGCTGAGGTGGGTTATACTTTATGTTTGTTTCTTGGTTATAGGATAATCCTCAGGACGATTCACAGGTTTTCAATTGAAAAAAAAGTTACCTTTATTGACTTACAATAGAATGCACACTTTAACCGAATTTACAATGCAATGCTTGTCCCACATCTACATAACTCTCTGATGTAATGGCATTATACTACAAAGAATATATTGCCTGGTCTGAAGAGGCCACTAAAAAAAGAACTGTTGGATTTGCTTAATTATGGTAACGGAAATGCTAGTGGGTCACTCACATTACTCTTGGTAATGGTTACTCAATTAAACCCATAAGTGGCTGCATTGGAGCCAAGTTGTGGTCGCTATGTCAAATTCAGTTATCTTAACTACCAGTTCACCTCCAAACCACACAATCTTGGGGGGTGGGGGGGGGGTGGGCGTTAAAATTTGCCCCTTAGTTTCTGCCTGATTTTAGTTATTTTAATTGATTCAAGCCTTACTCTGCTGCTGCATGCAGAATGGAGCACCCTGTATTGGCTGATAACCTTTATACACTTCTGCGATCCAAAAAAAACCCTACAAAAAAGTAAATTGATTATTTCCCACTGTTATGACTCCTGGTCATTTACAGAAGTAGTTTGGAATTAAATCATTTCTGTGGAGGAGAGCTGGTTTCCTTCTAAACTGCCGTCCTAATTTCAAACCACTTTTCAGTAAATATTTGTTAGACCCTTTCCATCTGTCTTGGACAAAATACGTTCTTCTGTCAATAAAACCTACTATGGACTTGTAAAAGCATTCCAAGCATTATGCAATTATCCACTGAATGACAAACAGAATTTTTAAACTGCTGCCATTAAGTTGCCAGAGAACAATTTTCTTTCTGCCACTTGATGTCTTTAAATCATACAGCTTTCATTAGACAAAAGCCATGACTGACAGTGAACGTGGTGGAGATAAAAGACTTACTGATGCTGACACCACATGGCAGGAGCTTTGACATTCCATTGTCTAGTTAACAAAACATTTGAGTACAATCCATCAAAGTACAGGAAAACACTCTTAACAAAGTCAGTGCCACTTAAATGTTTCAATAGGACTTTTTTTCTAACAAAAACGATCAGTGAAAATATCTTATTTTTACAAAAATTAATGTCATTTAAGGTCTCTATTCTTGTACAAAGTGCAAAGAAAAGCATAACACTATATGTTAAGGAAAAGTAATGATGATGATCATTACAGTTTTTCTTTCAATCTGTGGTGCTATAGCATGAATTTCATTAGTTAAGATGACTTTATCATTTCAGAATCAAATTGTCTTTCTTCACCTCAATAAGGTTTTAATAAATTATTTAATAATTAATGAATTATTTTTACTTATTCTTCTTCATTCCTTACTCACTGTGTGACAATCTATACTGACGACATCATTGTTGGCCTTCAACAAAGCCACTCAGTATTTAACTACCATCTGTACATAAGATCTGTGTGGGGTGACTTGTCCTCTATTTCCTGACTCCTTGTGGTGAATTGCAAATACAAATCTATGTTCCACTATTCCTTGCCACAGTATGTTGTGGTGCACTATTCTGCCAACATTTAATAGAAACAATAGGGCTTCAAATAGTCATTTGGCAGTACAGAACTTGAGTATTGCTGAACAAAAGAGACATGTCAAAGCTTTTCATCTTGCACTCATTAGGACACTTGGCAAAAATACTAATATTATATTGGTAATCTTGTGAAGTGTCCTGATGAGTGCAAGATGAAAAGCTTTGACATGTCTCTTTTTTCAACGATAGGACTTCAATAGGCAGTGGCCTATATTTTATTCACAATCAAATTGTTTTTGCGATATTTCTACCAGCAGCGTATTTTCCCACTCCTTATTGTAGAAGAATGCTGCTGCTACCACCATCATTTACTTGCTGCGACAGTAATTGAAGTAATTGAGCCCATCAAAATCCAAAACCCATGGACCTACTACAGCTTCATTGCATAAGCTACGAAGTTCAGCGAAGAGGATACAAAGCCTGGCATCAATATCACATAATATAAACATGTTCTTCCTCCATTGTTACTGCGACACAAGCTTTCTGAACAGAGGATGCCTCAGGTCTTCCAGAGGGGCTTTAAAACAATCTAAAATTATAAGGCTGCCAATTTCTGGAAAGCAACATTGTCTTACCTCAGGGAACTTTATGTGATACACTACCCACAACATAAGCTGACAGAAGACAGACACAGTGATGATATTGTGCCAATAATTTTGGTCAAAAACTCAACAAGGGTATACAGCAGTTGGGATTGGCACTGAAATTCTGGTGAGGGAGGAGGTTTCCCTAATCTCTTCTCATAACTTCATCAGGAGAAACCCCCAGGAGAAATAACATAAATGATTGGAAATGGTCATTTTCACCATTTCTGCGGGGGTTTCTGTTTTGTTTTAGCTATGGGGTCGCTTTGCTCACAAACCGGTTGCACACTTATCTGTTAGCAGGCAAGTCGATTACAATATACTGCAGACACAGAGACCAATATGAAATTAAGCACATACTATTTATTTACACAAACAACAGAGCACTAACATGATGTGTGCCTCTCCAGCCAGACCCTACCCTAGACTAACATTAACATGGTAGCCCATGCTACACAGCTATTGGGTCTTAGTCATGTGGTTAATCTGCTCATAGTCTCTTAAAGGTGTATTACACCTTAGATTACCACATCCCTCCCCTTTACTTGAAAATGCATTTTACAATATATTAGCTATTTACAAAAATGAACTATTTACAAATTCAGTCCCTCAGGAGGCTTTAACAATCATGTCGACTGTTGTGGTTCTATGACCTTGGGTGGTTTATCTGAGGCCTCCCCCTCAGGAGTTATCTGTCCACTAGACTCCCCAGTAGGAATCTGCGGGTTTGCCTCTTCAGCTCTCTCAGGCTCAATGGGTTCTGTGGGTACTTCCAAAACCAGAGGAGTTCCTTCTACCTGTGATGTAGACTCCAAAGGGAACATTCTCACATTCTTTCGGGCCTCATCGCATGCACTCCTTGTCCCCCCGGCTCTCCTAGTTCAACAATATGAAAGGCAACGGTCAGGAAGTTTCTGAGAATTAGGATATTGGGCAAGGCTAGATGCAACAAAAAATGATCAGCCTCCTGTTGTGTAAAGAAAAAAAATCAGGGCCTTGTTAGGAATTTCATTTTCTCTTCCTACGTGTCTTCCTTTGATGGGTTTTCTCCTTGGCAACGCTGAACTTCATCTCGGCATCTTCTTCATCTTCCCTATTGACCAGACTAGGCTCAGTGGTTGAGTCTTCCAGCATTTCCTCATCTGTCAGCTCCTTCGAAGACTCAGGGGTCTCTATTTTTAAGGCTTCCTGGCTTCCATGTAGCTGGTTCTTCAGTTTTTCCATATCTCTTTTCATATTTTTTAGTTGTTTCCTGGAGAACTAAGTATTGTTGTGCTTTCTTGGCTAACTGGTTCTTCATTTTGGCCAGAGGCATCCGGAATTCTTTCCGTCCTCCCTCATATCTTTTTGGTGGTACACATTGGGATCTGAGGGAGTCTTGCAATATGCGAAAGTCCTTCAGCAGGTTTTATTTTTCTTTTTGGAGGTCACTGACTTCAAGTCGAACTCTGTACTGAAACATCAGCTCTTCGAGTCCTTTTTTTTTTGAGTCTTTGCATGCTCCTTTTTCCAAACAGCAACATTTCCTGCTTCTGATTGAGATCTCAGTAATCTCTCAAGATTGTTCTCTCTTAACCAGTTTCTTCCAAGGAGACTCAGTCCTCTGCCCGCTTTCACCAGGATGGGCAGACTTGCAGGCTGGCTTTCAGATTGTACTGGAACTTTGCATATACCTTTCACTTACATATTTTCGCCAGTATATGTCTTTAGTCTGGCATCTGAGTTTTCCAGCTTTAGTGAGTGGCCTCGTTCATTCAGATACTTAAATGTGTGTTCTCCTATGAATGTTGTGGATGTACCTGTATTCACCTCCATTCGAAAGGGTTTTCTGTTGACTTCTACTGTCATGTAGATTGGCTCTGTTTTACCCATTTTTAAATCGTGTAGGGAGTAAATATCTGACTCTGCTTCTTCTGGCTCCTCCATTATATAAATTTCACAATTTCTGCCTTTTTGTTTGAATGGCCTCAACCTTCCTTTACAATATCGCATAAAGTGCCCATTACGATGACAGTAGAAGCACTCGGTTCTTTCAAATTTTTGTTCATTTGTAGGCTGTCTGGCTCCGATTCTGCTATTATGAATGTGGTTTTTATCCGTTAAGACAGTGCTTTTTGCTGGTTTGCTAATGGCGGATGTTTCCCGCCTTTCCGCGGAGCCCACGCTTCGGCTCCATTTCTAGCCGGTGCCTCCCTCCTGTCGTGAAGAAGGCGCCATTTTGTGCTCCATTGATTTCTTCCAATTCCCTGCCCTTGCTTTCCACTGTGAGCGCCAACTCCAGGGCTTTGCTGAAATCCAAACTTGTCTCAGAAAGCAACCTCGTTAATCCCACACACTAACTGGTCTCTTAACATGTCATTAATTGACATCTCGGACTCTCAATGCTCTGTCAATTGCTTTGAGGCTGCTACATAGCAAACGACTGTCTCTCCAGGGGCGCAACACCTCAAATTGATTTTAAAACATTGCATTGTTACCAAGGGTTTCGGTTGGAAATGGCCTTTCGCTAGATTCACCAACTCATCAAAGCTCTTAGAATCTGGGGCATTGGGTGCCGGTAGACTATGAATTAGGCCATACATTTTACTGCCACATGTCGACAAGATGATTGCATGCCTCTTCTCTTCCCCCGATATGTCATTGGCCAAAAACAAAAACGCAAGGCGTTCAGTATAATGTAACCAGTCATCGGTGGTCAGATCAAATGGTTCAATGTGGCCAGATTATTGGAGGGCGATGGCTTCGACGACTATGGTGAGAGTTTACAACTATAACATACTTATACTTCAGTTCAGCTAAGTTTTTGCGGCTTTCCTTGGTGTCGTCGACTGGCGGTGTTTTGCCTCATCACCAGTTGTTTTGTTTTAACTATGGGTCGCTTTGCTTGCCTACTGGTTGCACGCTTATCTGTCAGCAGGCAAGTCGATTACAGTATACAGCAGACACAGAGGCCAGTATGAAATGAAGCATATACTATTTATTTACACAAACAACAGAGCATCAACATGCTTGCTTCTCCAGCCAGACCCACTCTAGACTAACATTTACATGGTAGTCGGTGCTGCACAGCTATTGGGTCTTGCAGTCACGTGATCAATCTACTCACAGTCTCTTAAAGGTGTATTACACCTCAGATTACCACAGTGTCCTACAGTGGTTTAGTGATCTGGACTGAAGATTTTGTATTATAATACAAATATTTGTATAATCCAATACAGGATTGATTGATTCTTTATCTTCTTTCTGCACCAGCACCATCTTGCATTATTTAATCACAGACATAATAGGCAGAATTTTGCCGTCGGCGAGTGGGGGTGGGTGGGGGGGGCGGGCCCCGCTCGCCGACATGTAAAATGACACTGCATGACGTTGGGCAGAACTCCCGATGTCACCCCGCCCCATTTAAATTTTGAGGAAGGCAGGGGCACAGGAAAATCAGCTGCGCACCCGCTGACCTGTCAATGGCCAATTGAGGCCATTGACAGGATCAATTAAGCAATTTAAGGACCTGCCCATCCACCGGTGGGATGAGGTTTCCTGTAGGGTTTTAAAAATTTTAATAAAGTTGTTATGGAAATTGTGAACATGTCCCAACACATGTGACATGCGCTTCCCTATGGACGTCACGCTGGGCGGGCCTTAATTGGCCCACTCACATAAAATGGCGCCGCGCCTTCAATCGGGGGTACCGATCGGAAGCAGGTCCGCACACCCCAGCCCATCAACTTTCCCCCCAATTCTTATAATGGCTTATAATGTACAGAGATATAATGAAAGCATTATCCATCAAGGATATTCTTCTGTGCTGGCAGATATGTTTCACACAAGACTAGCTTTATGTTTAATATCAAATTGTTTTACCTTCCTTTGATGTGACCTTGATAACGTCTAATCAAAGCAACATCACACAGGGGAGCCATAATGATTAAGTCACTTGATATTTGAATCATTTAACAAATGTTACTGCAGCTTGTTAAAGGACTGTTACTGAGTTATTTAATTAAGGTAATATATTTTATGCAGTGTGCAACTGCATATCATGGAATTGGCATTAATTGAGCAAAAGGCAACCAGAATACATTTTCCTATCACTGATAAGGACTTAAAATGATACTCTCGATTAGGTCTCTTTTGGAATTAAAGAATTACAAAGAATTCTGATCAACCTCAAGATTTTTCTTTATTTTAGCCTATTTGTGCAAGTTTCTTGAACATTTCTGCTTAAGTAATGGATAATTAAGGATGGAATTATGGGTATAAACCAAGAGTTGTAACTGGAGTAGAAATTCAATCAAGCCCTTTTTCCAGGCCCAGGCTTGTTGCTTTGTGAGCGTATAGAGAAGCCAGAGGCCAGTTGGAACTTGCACTCGGATCTCATCAACATAACAGGGGCAATGTGCCGGTGTCTGTGACATCTTTACTGGCAGTTTTCCCCACAACACTCAAGAGGTTTGACACCATCCAGGACAAAGCAGCCCACTTGATTGGCACCCCATCCACCACCTTAAACATTCATTCCCTCCACCACTGACACACAGTGGCAGCATGTGTACCATCTACAAGATGCACTGCAGAAACTCACCAAGGTTCCTTCAACAGCACCTTCCAAACCCGCAACCTCTACCACCTAAAAGGACAAGAGCAGCAGATGCATGGGAACACCATGACCTGCAAGCTCCCCTCCAAACCACACACCATCCTGACTTGGAAATATATAGCTTTTTCTTCACTGTCACTGGATCAAAATCCTAGAACTCCCTAACAGCACTGTGGGTGTACCTACACCACATGGACTGCAGTAGTTCAAGAGGGTAGCTCACCACCACCTTCTCAAGGGCAATTAGGGAATGGGCAATAAATGCTGGCCTAGTCGGTGAAGCCCATATCCCATGAATGAATAAAAATAAATACATTTCAAACAACTAGCAGCAGCTCTCAGGTAAGTTTGGAAAAGAGTTGGTGTCAGGTAAATTGAGGTGTGGCAGGAAGGTGAGATTGCCTGGAGTCAGAGAAGACTGCCTGCTCCTCCTGTTTTCTCACAAAAAATAATTTTCAGTAAAAAAAACCTGATACTTATATATTATCAGTGGCAGGGCCTGAAGGATCCTGAGTAGATCAGGCTCCAATCAGCAACAGCAAATTTTACAAAGGTATCATTAATCAGGTGTTAGGCCCCTCATTAACATATTCAAAGTCCTTAATTCCTGTTTGAGGAGTCTGGCTTAGATGCCTAGAAAAATGGTTCATGTGAATTTAGCAGTGGGACCAATGATGGTGCAGACTGAGCGCAGACAATCCCATTGCTAAATTGGCATTCTTGGCAGCCATGTTATATAAAATGAAAGAATTACATTTATATAGTGCTTTTCATGACCACCAGAAGTACTTTACAGTCCATGAGCTACTTGATGAAGTGTAGGAATTGTGGCAGCTAATTTGCAGTCAGCAAGCTCCCACATCAGCAATGTGGTAATGGCCAGATAATCTGTTTTTTGTGATGTTGATTCAGAGATAAGTATTGACCTTGATTTTGAAGGAGTTTTGCCTGAATGCTTGTGGAGCTGGTTTCAAGAAGGACACAAGCGTTTGTTTGATGACCCTCCCATTGAATCCAGTGGACATGGCAGATGCATTGCTGATGGAATTTCTCAAGTGCTCTTATGTGTTGCTGACACAGTCCAGGGCTCACTGCACTGTAGCAGTTTAGAGACAACAGCCGATCTGTACACTAGGATTTTCATTGACTTGTGGAGGACTTCTTTGTCAAACGCTCACTGCCATAGTTTATAGAACGCTGAACTGGTACAGTTGGTCTGGTGTTGAATCTCCTCATCAATGGCAGCCTTTTGAGAGAGTTGGCTGCCAAGAAAGGGAAGTGCTCAACAGATTCCAGGGTCACCCCTTTAACGTAGCTGGGAGGTGGAATGTTTGGCTGACCAGGTATAGGTTGATATATGAGCTTTGTTTTGGCAACATTCAAGGACAAGGCCGAGTTTCTTGTATGCAGAAGTGAAGAGATCGAGAGTGACTTGCATATCTGGTGCAGAGTGTTCAATGACACTGCAGTCACCTGCAAATTGTAGATCATGTATACTTATTGAGGTCCAGATGGTTGAAAAACATCTTTCCCACTAGATCCTTTTTTCTCAACTCTCACATGGCCTGTGTTCCAAGGGAGGACAAAGAAAATGCTTCAAAGACAACCTGAAGCTCTCCTTGAAGCATGGCGGCATTGACATTAGTAACTAAGAGGACATAGCTTCCAATCATCCAGATTGGCGATAACTTGTACATCATGCTGCATCCTTCGCACCCCAATGTCTTAATAGGATGCAGAGTGGTGGCAGAGAAGGAATGAAAAGGAAGTAAATCCTGCACTCTGGATCCCACTACTTCATGGGACATCTTGCCCCATGTGCCTGAAGGTCTGCAGGTTGAGAATTGGCCTGTTCAATCACATGAAGATCCATGTCAGAAACTCAGGACAGTGAGTGTACCTCATCCTCAAATTGAGCGACAGGCAACAAAATATTGGCCAGGACACTGTGGGGATAACACTGCTGCTATTATTCAAAATAGTGTCATACAATCATTTACATACACCCAAGCCTGAGTGAGGAGAGGGGCCTCAGTTTAGTGTCTCATCCAAAGATGGTACCTCCAACAGTGTAGCACGCCCTCACAGTACTGGAGTGTCAGCATTGATTTATGAGCTCAAGTCCTTGGAATGAGAATTGAACCCAGGACCTTGTGATTCCGAGGTAAGTGTGCTACCATCTGAGCCAGGGCTGACACTTATGGTCAAAAATAAAGTGCATATAATGTTTATCAATTTCCACGTCACTGAGTCTGACTCCCTGTGGGATAGTCATTGTGATATGGATAGGGAGATCCTTAACATTTCAAAATGTCTCTGGTATTGTAAAATATGGCTGGTTATTTTAAGTTATGTCGACTGAGAAAGGCAGATGTGCTGAAATAAACTTGCATTCATCACTTAATATTCATGGCCTTTGAGGGCTCAGTTGGGAGATAAGGCATTATCGATATTCAAATATCTTTTGGTTGCAAAGCAAGCAGAAACCAGTTAACGCAGACCTTGCTTGCTTTGAAAAACATCAACTTAATGTAAAGAGGTTGGTAACACATACAAATGGACTTAAGTGCCTGACAACCATCATTTTAATTTGAAAAGGTTTGTTCAACTGTGGAAGATATATTTTGATCTTCTATATTCCACATTCAGCATAATTCAGTCAGTGTTTTCCTAACTACTAAATCCGCTGGAACCCATTGCGATAGAATTAAAGGAGTTTAAACTGAATAGCTGCTGAAAATGGATACAGGGATTGCGATTCATGATTACCCTGTGCCCATTCAATGTAATGCAGGCAGAGTGCCAACTTTCTGCAGCATGCTCATTATAATGATTTCAGTATGTGGCCAGTGCTGTTCATTGGCTGTATGCATCAGCAGGGTACCCGATACCATTACTTCCTAACACTATTTCAAGTTAGCCTGAACTATTTAAAACTAGCCAGCACCTCTTAGAGGGAAGGTTGCTGGGGGTTCTGAGATCGCTGTGAACAGTACTGTGCAACAATCGATAATGGCTGACCATGAGAGACAGCATGCATCAAGATTTTCAGGCCCTCCACTGGAGGTCTTGGTGGAGGAAGTGGAAAGGAGAAATTATGTTCTCTGTCCACAGGAGAACAGGATGTCATCAAGGCACTCAATGATATAGCAGCAGGAGCAGGCAGTGGCAGAGGTCAATGCCAGAGGTTTAACCCCAAGGACCTTGAATCAATGCAGGAAGAAGTTTAATGACCTCACACAAGTGGGTGAAGTCAGAGAATACATCATCAAATGCAATCTCCTACCAAGTGCATCTCTAGCTTCAGGCACTGCTCAGTTCACCACACACCCATCACTCCCCTACTATATATCTCTATGAATCAGAGTTCATATCCAACATTCATATTCCTCACATCACTTATAGAAAATAGAACAGTTACAGCACAGAAGGCTGCCATTCAGCCCACTGTCTCATTAAAATTGCTGCAAACATCGCACCCAAATTCCACACCTCATGGACATTACCAGATATTCAACCGTAATAGCTACATCAGCCAAACAGACTGCACGGCACTCACTGACACACTTCCCTGTCTCTTGCAGGACAGGATAGTGCACAACTGAAGGAAACAAGAACTATGGGGCAAGAGCTGGAACTACATGTTCTAATCCCCCAGGGAGGAGATGTTGGCCATTGTTGAAGGGCCATTTGCTGGCCATTGCCTGATGTATAAATACTAATGGCAATGGTTACCTTCACAGTCACTGGTAATGCAGTCCTCACATTGCTCTGAGGTTGCAGCAGTTAGTAGATTTCAGTGAGAATGTTCGCTGAATATCCAGGGTGGATATAAGCTCTTGCTAAAAGCCCATCCCCCCTTCCTCCTCCCTCTTCAAGCAGCATGTCCAGTTTGTTCATTGTCCCCATTATGTTCAATGGCTCAGCTAGTTCTTGTCTCTCCTATATGTGCTTCACCGGTGTGTCCACCAGTGCCCACCATCCTCTTGTTGCTCCTACTACTGCTGCAGTGGAGCTGCCAGTGCCTGGTCCTCCACTACCACCCCACCCATGCTGCTCCACCTCTGCACAGGGATCAACAAAAACAGGGTTTATCAATCCTTGGCCAGTTGGTCTCTCCTCCTCTTGTGAGCCACCCTTAGAGTCAACCTCCTCATGCTACTCCCCTTTCAATACGTCTCAATGTCCCTCTGTATCCCTTGCAGACAGTTCACTACCCTAAACAGCTCCCATTCTTGGAGGTCCCTGCATTGACTGGCAATGGCCTTTGCAACCCACTCTTCCCCTTCTAGCCAACATGTAACCTCCCAATGGCTGACTTTCCTTGCCTCATTGCCATCAGTTGAAGTCAGTTGGGAACCTGAAGCCCCTGATCCCCGTGCACCATTCGTTAAATCCAAATCACATTCAGGTCAATGCAAATTCATCTTAATTACCTTGTCAACAAACTTAATTGAGGTCCTGCCATATCATAGTGACAACATAACTCTATATCTTTCTCGCCGCTTGTAAAATGCAGAACCAATGTCACAGGCGAATGCATCCCCTCCTGATTTTTCAGCAGCCCCTCACCTCCTCTCCCATTCCAGCAGCCCCCATTAAATTAAACTCATTAACTCTGTTTTCACTTCACAGATGTTACTGACCTGCTAAGTATTTGTAGCCATTTTCTATTTTTTCTTATTCATTCATAGGGTATGGACATCCATAGCAAAGTCAGCATTTATTGACCATCCCTAGATGCCCTTGAGAAGGTGGTGATGAGCCAACTTCTAGAACCGCTGCTAAAGGTACTCTTACAGGGCTGTGAGAGGGAGTTCCAGGATTTCCAGTCATGGGTGGTTTGTGACTTGAAGTGGAACTTGCAAGTGGTGACGTTCCCATGTTCCTGCTGTCCTTATCCTTCTTAGTGATAGTTTTTGATTGCTGCAGTTTTGGAGGTGCAGTAGAAGAAACCTTGGTACATTACAGCAGTGTATCTTGCAGATGGTATGCACTGCAGCCATGTTCCACCAGTGGTAGTCTGATGGATGAGGTTTCAAGCCATTGAGTGTTGTTGGGACTGTACTTACACAGACAAGTGGAGAGTATTCCATTGCACTCCTGACTTCGCCTTGGCGGACATCATTTGAGAAGTAAGGAAGGGAGATTCTCGGTACAGAATTCTCAACTCTTGCTCTTGTAGCCACAGTATTTATATGGCTAGCCAAGTTCAGTTTCTAGTCAATGGTGATCCTCAGAATGTTGATGGTGGAAGATTCAGCAATGATATTGATGTTGAATGTCAAGGGCAACTCTTTCTTGTTGGAGATGGTAATTGTTTGGCACTTGTGTGGCGAGAATGTTACTTGCCACTTATCAGCCCAAGCCTGAATGTTGTCCATGTCTCTCTGCATACGAGCATGGACTGCTTCAGTACCTGAGGAGTCGCAAATGATGCTGAACATTTTGCAACCATCAGTGAACATTCCCATTTCTGATCTTGTGATGGCGGCAAGTTCATTGATGAAGCAACCAAAGAAAATTGAGCCTAGGACACCACCCTGAGGCACGCTTGCCACAGTGTCTTGGGGATGAGATGTTTGGCCTCCAACAACCACAACCATTTTCCTTTATGCTAAGTATGACTCCAGCCAGTGGAGCATTTACGCTTGATTTCCATTCACTTTAATAGTAAATCAAATACCACCTCAATTTCAAGGGCAGTCACTCTAAATTTGCTTTTGGTATTCAGCTCTTTTTCCATCTTTGGACCAAGGCTGTAATAAGGGCTGGAATTTTAAGTGGAGGAAGTCCTGCCTCCAAGAGCTGCTGGCCAATCAAATGGCCAGCAGCTCTCCAGCCCCAGCAGTGCCACCAGGAGCAGTGCAGGTCACTGCTGGTACTGCAGCCAGTCCACACTAAGGATCATCATTGGAGCTGGATACCAAGGTAAGGAGGGGATTTCACACGGTTCTGTCAGGCAGATCCAGAGGGAATATAGGGGGCTGCGATCAGGAGGGTGGGGGAGGAATAAGTGCGTTGGCCTGTACCATTGGCGGGATCTCCACTTGGCACAGGGTGTCTGAAGAGAAGGGAGCCACCCCTAGCCTGCAACAAAGCTTTACCACCTCAATTAGTCCAAGGGCAGGCATGCCACCGACATCTACCCTGCTGCTCATAAAATTCTAACTGAGGCTGTTAGGTGACAGGCATAGCATTTTCCCCCCCCCCTGCACCTGTCAGCTTGCTCCCGTTGGAGCATGTAAAACTCTAGCTGAGGTCTGGAGCTGAGAGGATACAAACTGAAAATCGGTAAGCAGGTTATTGGTGAGTAAATGCTGCTTGATGACATTATTATCAACTCCTGCCATCATTTTACTGATGATCGAGGGTTGACAATTGGAGTGGTAATTAGCTGGATTCAATTTGTCCTGCTTTATGTCCTGCGTTGCAAACCAATTTTTAAAAGGTTATTTCACTACGCCAACATTTATTGCCCATCCCTAATTGCCCTTGAGAAGGCGGTGGTGAGCTGCCTTCTTGGATTGTTGCAGTCCAGGTGGTGTAAGAACATCCACAGTGTTGTTAGGGAGGGGGTTTCAGGATTTTGACCCAGCGACAGCGAAGGAACGGCGATATATTTCCATGTCAGGATGGTGAGTGGCTGTGGGGGGAGTTTACAGTTGCTGGTGTTCGCATGTGTCTGTTGTTCTTGTCCTTCTAGGTACATACAAACAAGGAGCAGGAGTAGGCCATTCAGCCCATCAAGCCTGCTCCGACATTTAATAGGATCATGGCTGATCTGATAGTAACCTTAAACCTGCATCCCGCCTACCCACGATTACCTATCACCCCCTTGCTTATCAACAATTTATCCACCTCTGCCTTAAGAATATTCAAAGACTCTGCTTCCACTGCCTTTTCAGGAAGAGAGTTCCAAAGACTCATGACCTTCTCCGTTTTAAATGGGTGACCCCTTATTTTTAAACAGTTCTAGAATCTCTCACAAGAGGAAACACCCTCTCCACATCCACCCTGTCAAGACCCCTCAGGATCTTATATGTTTCAATCAAGTTTCCTCTTACACTTCTAAACTCCAGTGGATACAAGCCTAGCCTGTCTAACCTTTCCTCATAAGACAACTCACCCATTCCTGGCATTAGTCCGGTAAACCTTCTATGAACTGCTTCCAACACATTTATATCCTTCCCTAAATAAGGTGACCAATACTGTAAACAGTACACAAGATGAGGTCTCACTAGTGCTCTGTATAACTGAAGCACAACCTCCCTACTTTTGTATTCAATTCCCCTCACAATAAATGATAATATTCTATTAGCTTTCTTAATTGCTTGCTATACTTGCAAATTAGCCTTTTGTGATTCATGCACTAAGACATCCGGATCTAGGTGCACAGGGATCTCTCTGCATCTCAGAGCTCTGCAATCTCTCACCATTTCGATAATATGCTCCTCTTCTGCTTTTCCTGCCAAAATGGACAATGGTGGTAAGGTCACAGGTTTGGAAGGTGCTGTCAAAGGATCCTTGGTGAGTTGCTGCATCTTGTAGATAGTAAACATTGCTGCTACTTTGCAAACAACGGTGAAGGGATTGAATGTTTAAGGTGGTGGATACTGCCCCAGTCAAGCGAGCTGCTTTGTCCAGGATGATGTTGAGCTTCTTGGGTGTTGTGGGAGTTGCACTCATCCAGGCAAGTGGGGAGTATTCCATCACATGCCTGACTTGTGCTTTGTAAATGGTGGATAGGCTTTGCGGAGACAGGAGGTGAGTTACTCGCCACAGAAGCTTCCACTTTATTGATAGAATACAGTGTTGTAGCTGCACTGGAACAGCTTGGTTAGAGCAAGACTAGTTCTGGAGTACATATCTTCAGCAATATAGCCAAGATGGGGTCGGATCCCATAGCCTTTGCTGTATCCAGTCCACTCAGGCATTTCTTGATATCTTGTGGCGTGAAAAAAATTGGCTGAAGATTGGTTTCTGTGACAGTCAGAGCATCAGGAGGAAAACAAGATGAATCATCCATTTGGCAGTTCAGGTTGAAGACATTTGTAAATGTGTCTGCCTTGTCCTTTGCACTTGCATGCTAGTCCCTGGCATCAATGATATGAATGTTCATAGAACCTCCTCCCCTATAACATTGTTGAATTGTCCACCACCATTCATGATTGCATGTGGCAGGACTGCAGAGCTTTGATTTAATCTGTTGGTTGCGTGATCGCTCAACTCTGTTTATAACATTCTGCTTCTGCTGCTTATCATGCATGTCATTGTGTGTTATAGCTTTCTGTTTGTCCCTGGGCAAGTAAACACACACTCTACTACATAGGGAGTCACAGGAATGTGTTCAAGAGAAATATTTGGTGATGCCCTAAAACTGGAGCAGTTATTAACTTAATTTGCACTGTATGAAATATATTAATTCAATGCCTTTAAATCCTTTATAGCATTTTTTGCGATGCCGGCAGAGACCAGTAACTTTTAAAAAGATATTTGAGTTCCCAGTGACCAACTGAAAGGAATTGCACAGCAAGATTTCATGGGCTGAATCTTCGGCTTGGCGAGCGGGGGCGGGGCTCGCTCGCCGAGGCGTAAAATGACACAGGGCGAGGTCGGGTGTGCATCCCAACATCACCACGCGTCATTTAGATTTTCAGTTCAGCTGGCGCACAGCCGAGTTGGCTGCGCACCCGCCAAACCGTCAATGGCCTGTTAAGGTCATTAATGATCTAATTGAAAACAAAAACAAAAATACCTGGAAAAACTCAGCAGGTCTGGCAGCATCAGCGGAGAAGAAAAGAGTTGACGTTTCGAGTCCTCATGACCCTTCAGCAGGCCTATCGAGAAAGCTGCCCGTCCAACCTTAAGGTTTCATCAAGGGCTTATAAATGAAATAAATTTTTTCATTAAAGTTCATTGACATGTCCCAGCTCATGTGATACTGTAGATGAGGGAACATGTCTTAAATTATTTTCAATTAAAACTTTAAAACTTAAAACTTAGCTCCCAGCCCACCCTCGCCTGACCCTGCACAACCCCCCACGACAGGGGGACAATTCTACCCCGTGTTTTAAAACTTTTACTGTAACAAACTAAAAGCAACCTTGGCTAAATGTTACTTAGCAGGCAACTAATACTCTATAAACTACCGAAAATTTAACCCTTATTCATTTTATAATGTGACTGATAACTTCATGCCGCATATATATACATTACAGCACACACTCTGGACAGGATTATAGTCTGTATAGAAAACAGTCCACAGTCACTCCCAACTTCCACTGGGTTCACATCTCCCCACTTTGCCAATTCATGACATCGAACGGCCATCAAAAAGGCACTTCCCTCGGTTTTTGGAGAATTTCCAAACTGACTCCCTGCAGGAGGGCCCACTCTGGCAATTTCTCCTCCAGGCCCCGCTGGGACAAATCTTCCAGAGTCTTTAGAGTGCCACAGGATGCTTCTCTTCAGCTAGAGATGGTCCTCTCTCCTGCAATCTGCCAGTTGCTCGCAGGGGGCTCACAGCCTTCTCCACTCTGCTGACCATATATCAGCTGCAGCCTTCCGTCTCTGTGAGACCTCGCTTTCTTTTCTGTCCCAAAACCTTGGGCAGAATCTTCTGCTTGGCGAACGGGGGGTGGGGGTGGGGGGGGCCAACTTGCCGACGCTTAAAATGCATCCCAACATCATCCCACATCATTTAGATTTTCAGGTTGTTGGGCGCGCAGCCGATTAAGGCCATTAAAAAAACTAATTGAACTCATTAATGGACCTGCCCATCCAACCTGGTGGGCTTCTGAAAAAAACATGAAACCCCATCCATGAAAATGCCCATCCACCAGCAGGATGAGGTTTCATGAGTGATTTAAAAATCTCGGAATATTTCAAAATAGAAGTTATGGACATGTCCCAACTCACGTGACAGTGTCACATGAGGGGACAAGGCAGCGAATTTTTTTTCTCATGTTTATGTGAAGTTTCAAATCTGAGCCGATCTCCCTGAGGCAGCGCTTTGCCTCAGGGAGATCTATGTGCTCTTGCGTGCGCATGCATGAAAGAGCGCAATCCCGGCTGAGGGAAACACCCCCTAACCCCCACCCGCAAAGGGAGCGCATAGCACTTCCTGGCGGACGTCACACTGTGTGGGCCTTAATTGGCCCGCCAACGTAAAATGGCTGTCCGTCCTCAACCAAGGCCACCAATCGGCAACCCATGCCCGCTCCCGCACTCCCCCCCCATCACCCCCCCAGGGGCGGAACATGTTGCCCTTTGAGACTGAAAGTCTGTCCACAGCTAGCACAGCTGCTTCTGCCTTTGTCTTCATTGTGAACATTTTGCATCTTGCTTCCAGCAAGTCTCAACTTGGTCCCCCTGTCCCCAAGGTAACCAAGCTACCCAGGCCTGTTGTCAGGCAGGATTCAAAGCTGATCTCGTGACCCTCTTCAGTCCTCCATTTTACCTTGAATTTTTTTAAAAATCCCAAAACATAATCTTCTTAAAACCTTGCATTCATTAAACATTAAATCTGAGTATTGGATCAGCAGTATTCTGGAATTAACTGTGCATTATGTGAAGCCACCACAATGCCTAGGGCCTCTGAGTGTTATTAAGTCAGAATTGTCACTGCATGACATTGTTATACTTATCTACCAGTGTTAGCTGACCTTCTCATGCAAATTTGGAGATGTGCCATATATAAGAGTATTGCTTACCATGATCATGTGAATTCTGGCATCATACCCTGAATGTTGTGGCTTGTTCCACATTACAGAACTTCGTGGCTACCATCTTTGCGTCTGCTCACGTAAGCACATGAAATGCACATGCTTGGTTTGTCTGGCACATGTATCAGTGACACTTTAACATAAGTTGAAGGCAGATACCCAAAACACATGAGACAAATCAAACACTTTGACCCAACATGCCAGCTCTCACTAGTAAATGAGTAGAATGGGACATTAGTATCTCCTGTACACTAGTTTCCTGATATTCAATAAATCAACATTAAAATGCTGAAACAAAAGGATGTTAACCTGAGTTGTAATTATTTGTAATGATCATTTTATTTAAACGTTACCGCTGTCATAGTATTTTCCTTTTGATGATCTAATGTTTATATACCTACTTCAATGATCTCTTCAGCTTCTACCATACACGTTCCTTATGATCCTTTTTTTTAATGAATAACATATCACAAGGGAACAAGGTTAGTTACTGAAGTGAAAGTAAACCCCTCACAGTGGCTTTGGCCATTGGCCAGCTCCTTCTAAGCTGAAGTTCAGCATGGGGTCGACAACAGCTGGCATTAAACGACTTGCAGGTGGCCCGATGAGTAGTAGATCACAGAGGAATGTCCTGTCTATCCTCCCTTAGCTGAAAGCAAAGAGTTACCTTTTTTTCTAATGCTAGTGGCTGAAAATCAGCAGGAAATATCTGACAGTTTTAATTAAGAACTCTCAATAGCCAAGAGCTCCTTGATGAGAGGCACTTTCAGACTTTCAAATTAACATTGGTATTTTTAGGTTGTGCTTTGCACTGCTTTGAGCACCAACAGGCAGCGCCACAAGAAAATTTCCAGCAATTGTTATCTTGCTAAAGTTAACTATGCTCGTTTTGCTACTCTTTATCTTCTTTCCTGTTTTATTCTTTCACAGGATGGATGGTAGCTAGGCAAGAATTTGATGCCCATCTATAGTTGCCCTTTCAAAGGTGATGGGAGCCATCTTCTTGAACCGCTGCGGTCCATGTAGGTACACCCACAGTGCTGTTAGGGAGGGAGTTCCAGGATTTTGACCCAGTGACAATAATGGAATGGTGATATCATTCTGAACCAAGGTGGTATGCGGTTTGGAGGGAAATTTGCAGGAATTCCTCTTGCCATGTGTCACGTTCCTTCCTTAACTGAGGGGAATATCTGTCCTCAGGCCTCTTTAAATGTTGCTCTTCAACTGGCTCCTACTAGGTGTTGAAGAGTTACCAAGTTCACTTACTGAACAATTTAACCTTCCTCCAATTGGGGAACCAACTTACATCTAGATCGTATGGTGAGTTATGTCTAGTGTGGTTACAATTGTAGTTAAAAACTTTCCATTATTCCAAATATTTCAATCATGAATCTCTGATCAAATTCTGTGTTTATATGTCCACAAGGAAGGAAGAATATATGCAGAATTATTAGCAACCTAGATGAATGACAAATAAGTTGTTATAAATTGTTAGATTAAAATTGAGATGGCGAAATAGTGAAAAATTAGGAAATCCAAAATATTTTAGCTTTCATTCAAAATATTCGTTATCATCATCGGCAGGTTTACCTATTTCCATATCTAACTAAGGGTCATTTTCAATTTGGGTAACAGTGGAAAATGGACAATTTGGTACCAGTTGCTAGTTACCCACCTCTTCTAATTTGCCGTTCCATTGTTGTCGCTAGGTTATGTTGATTGTTTTAAAGCATAGGCAGTTTTATTGTTGTGAATGGTAGGGGTATCCTGTGACTGAAGGGGTTGGTTTATGAGGATCTGGGTCTGAGAGCAAACTTGGAATGCCAGTACTACATTTGACACCTACATGCAATTGACAACCGCAATAGACACCCTTTTGTAAAGTGTGATCTATCCACCTTATCCGACTGAATTGGCACATAAAGGATTGCTCACTGTTCATGAAACCATCTACAGCAATGTGCTATGATAAAACATACTGATTTGCCAAGAAAATAGAAGAATTGAGAGAATTGCAGAATGCAGTTGGCTGTACAGAATGTGAATTTGGCACCTTAAGCTCTCAGGCATTGCGCAGGAGCAGAAACAGGAGCAAGGCCATAATAATAACCCACAAAGTCCGTCTTGTACTGCAGTCAATGTCTCTCAAGACCTCTTTAGAAGGATATATGATAATAACTTTATTTGGATTACTATATGTTTGAGTCGATATTTTTGAGGACACTGATCTAATACTATGCATTTCTGTTGATGCCTTTCTAATAGCAGAGAGATCAACAGAAAGACATTCACTGTTCCACAACAAAAACAGGAAATGCTGGAAAAAAAACCTCAGCAGGTCGAGCAGCAACTGCAGAGAGAGAAAGAGTTAGCATTTAGAGTCCATATGGTTTCTTCAGAGCTGAAGAGAAGTAGAAATGTGATGGGTTTTATGATGTTGAAGAGAGGGGCTGGAGCAGGTGGAGCAAAATAGAAGATTGGGGATAGGTTAGAGCTCAGGAGAGATTAAATGACAATGATGTCATAGACACAAGACTAAGTAGCAATGATAGTGTTGAAGACTAAGGCAGGTGTTCACAGTGGCACAAAGATCAGAAAGCAGAATGTACACATGGCAGAACAAAGGTCAGCACTTTCTGAAAGCAAAACCAGAAAACAATTTACAGACTGGCTCTTTGGAGGGATTGGGGGAAGCGGGGGTGGTGGGGGGGGGGGGGGGGGGAGGGGTGGGTGGGGGAGGTGGAAAAAATCAAAATGGAGGACAGAGTTCATGGCCTGAAGTTGTTGAACACAAGTTGTTAAGTCCAGAAGGCTGTAAAGTGCCTAACCGGAAGAGGAGGTGCTGTTCCTCCAATTTGCGATGAGCACCAACATATCCTTGACCTTCTACTTTGCTCCACCCCCTCTCTTCAACAGCATAAAACCCATCACATTTCTACCTCCCTTCAGCTCTGAAGAAGAGTCATACGGAATCAAAACTTCAATTCTGTTTCTCTCTCCACAGATGCTGCCAGACTTGCTGAGTTTTTCCAGCAATTTCTGCTTTTATTTCAGATTTCCAGCATCTGCAGTATTTTGGCTTTATTCACAGTTCCATTCCTCTTCCAAGCCTGCAATAAGGCTGCTTAAATCTAACTGTTGTTTTCTCCCACCCAATCCTTGGTTCAGTTGAAAAATGTGGTTATATTCCGACTTTAGTGTTGCCATGAAGCAGCTTCCACTTTGCTGAAGCGCTGAAGTTGATGTATAAACACAGAATTAGATTCTTCAGCAACAAAATGAAACCTCTAATCAAATGGCTAAGGATTTCACACCAGTATTATTGCCTTTGCACAGTGTGAATGTAGTCTACAGGCATTCAGGACCTGAATGAAATGGTGTAAAAAGGGCATCATTATAACATCAGAAACCTGAATGGAGATTAAAACCAGCTCTGGAATTGTGGGCTGAAATCAGCTCTCTACAAGTCACATTGTTAGGTCCCTTCATACAATATAATTGTAAATAGTCTGGGTCTGAAAAACTTCGATAGGATATCTAAGATTAAAGTTTGGAGAGCAATGATTAATGATTAAAGGTAGGCAGTTATCACAGTACTGGAGCTGCTAAGGTCCCTCAGCTGATCGGAGTATGTTGGCAATTCCTACTGTTAGTTCGCAATTCTCTCTTAATATAAGTTTGCTTTTTACTTATTCGATATCTAATTTCAGAGACAGAAACACCAGGAAATAAAATCGTGTGAGATTTGAGGTTTCATTGCACTTATTTAAGAATTCAATTTAACAAATTTTAGATTGGCTGATTTCTATTCAGTCTAGATATCGTTGACTATCAACATTCAATCTATTTACGGTGACACTGACACTGGTAATATTTCTGTTAGAAATCTTTTACAAATTTTATAATGCCAAATAAATTGTAAGAATAGATTGAAACTGTTATCTGACATATTGGCCCTGATATTTAAGGGGAGGGGAGGGGAGGAGAGTGCAGGGAAGACGAAGTGGCTAAAGAAACCAGCAAGACTGGCAATGCGGAGGTCCTGCCAAATTTAGCATGCTATTGTAAAGATTTGAGAGGGTATGGTGTTAGGAGGGAGGTCGCTGAACATGGCAGAGACTAGAGAGAGAGGCTAGTGCTTCCTTGAGGGGCTGGGGAAGAATTCCTGCTCCTCTTGGCCCACAACGAATGCTGTAAAAAAACGTATCTTGTGCAACCAGCATCACCTACCTCCCTTTCACTTCCAGGTTTTCTGAGCCCTGGCAAATTTGCATGACAACTTTTAAATTTAAATCAGGCTACCAAGTGCATTGTAGAAGCATAATTTATATGTAATGAGGTGTCTCACCCCTCCGAGACAGAGCTCTCACCACAGAATGGAAAAATGGCAGCAGGCTCGAATACATTAGGCTGGGGAAATATTTCCCATTTTTAGGATTTAACCTCCTTCCCACCCCCAACCCCCCCTCCCCCCTGCACCTTCCCAATGCTGACCTCCTCCTTCCTAATTGTTGAGGGGTTAACATCAAAGCTATTTTAACTTATGATTTTTGGCTTTGGCTGGTGGGCACAACATCTTTTGCAACCTGTTTCTAACCACTGTGGCTAAGTCTTATTTGGCAGTGCTTTAGGGATGGTACAATGCCAAACCAATCTAAACGAATAACAAGGAACAGTTAAAGAAAAACAAAATACTTTCTCTGTTATCCTTGTGTTTGCTTGGCAGCATTCTATAGGCAGCCTGACTGCTGTTGATGATTTTATAGATGTCCAACAAATAGGGTTCGACTTCCCAATTTTTGTTTAAAGCCTGATTTATTTGTGCCAAGACAGTAGGGGGAGCACTTCCTGCAGATGTGTGGAGGCAGTGTCAGTCACACTGAGACATGCTTTTAAGTGCACCTGGTGTCTTAACTCATTTTATCATTTTCAGCTAGACAGACATCCTAAATTAAGTTATGAGATGCAAACTGAAGGGTATTAGTGAGTAAATTAAGCTAGAATCATGTTAGGATTGACTGATCTCCCAAAATATTCTGTTTGTTTGCCAGTCATTATTATTAAAATTCTCATCAGAAGTACATTGCTATTGTTTTTTCAGTATGACTTTTTGCAGATGCTATCAAAAAGACTTTGAGAGGATCAAAATGTGTGGGCTTACCTCATCTTGCATTATTTATTAATGTCCACTATCTTCTACAAATGTATCTATTCTTCAATAGCTGGGGTCTCCTGGAAAGCCCCTGTTAACTCTTAATAATTCTTGTACCTGCAACAAGGGCATTTTATTCACCACAATAGTAAAAAAATTCATCACCCAATGGGGGGGCTTGCGACAATGACCCTGGGATTAAGAGCCCCATTAACTATCAAACCAGCTAGCCAGGCCGTGCAGGAACCGGGATTTGCCATAACACTGATGCTCCAGCCGCTGACTGGAAAGGTGTCAGGATCGGCCACATATGCCATGGCGGCTAGAGTGCAGGCTGGATGCTCTCGCACAACTGATCCTGATGCCTTTCTGGTTGGAGGTGGGAGTTACAGTGATAATATTAAATGTTACAGGTAATGTAAATTCAGATGGTTACTTCAAAGTAAACCAAGAAAATAGGACGAGTGAATGGAAGTGGGGAAAAATATAAATCTAGAAGCTATCATGAAGAAGTGAGAAATTTTGGAATCGTCTACCATGAAAAGTGATAGAGGCAACAGCACGGGAGTCATCAAAATGATAATTAGATTCCATGGGAGAGTTAATGTACTAGGAGGATGAGGGTTGATGATTCACACTGTTTTTCTAATCCTTGATTTTGTTTATGTTCTTTGGCTGAGTGCAGTATACCACATGGTAGAACACAATTTAAACAACACTATAGCTCCCCACTGACCAGAAAGATGTCAGGATCAGTTGCTCATGAGCACTCGGCCCACAATAGGGGTTAGTTGCTGTTTCATTTCTTCTAGCTATCGCTAAGATTTCTTCTGGCTGCTATGATTCTACAATTGTTTTTTTTCTCTATAGTTGATTCAAGTTGCAAAAATCGCACAGGGAGTGACATAGCAGGTGTTGGAGGACTTTTTACTGACTTAAAAGTTTCAACACAAACCAGTTGCTCTCGGACATGGTTGCGCTACCAGGCATTCTCACTGGAATACAGCATGACTTGGAGAATGAAGAGAGGTCATGCAGAGCAGGACAAGCTGCTGGAAGAGGGAGAAGGAGGAGGAGAAGGAATCTCAGCTGGAGGCCATATCCACCCCGGACCTCAGCGATGAACAAAGTGTCAAATGTCTGTATCAGTAGGGGCATCCTCACTGAAATCTGCACCTGTTGCAGCCACAAATGCACCCTCAGAGCAGGCCAAGCATGGCATTGGCAATGGCTGTGAAGACGAACAAGGGTCTGCTCCTTTAGGTGAGAGCTGGTGATATTTTCAACATCTCAATTTGCCGCCCACTGTTGCATAAGGAGGTGGGGGGGGGGTGGGTGTGGTGGTGGTTGGGCACTGAGTGTCTCTACTCAAAGAGAGCTATCTATCTTTCATTCTCTTTTGCCAGTGACAAGTAGGCAGAGTGAACAAAGGCTTCTCTGGGATTGTAGACTTCCCTACAGGTGCCACTGGCAGAGACCATACGTCAACTCTGCCTTACACTTCAGCCGAAAGGGATTCCACTTCTTCATTGTCTAATTGGTGTGTGACCATAGGAAAAGAATCAGGCAGCTCATGCCCAGTATCCTGACAGCGGTCATGTAGCCTTCATTCTGTTGGTATGTGCTGTGTCAGCTGAATTTGAGCCTCCACAACACAACAAACCAAAGGGTGGCTGCCAGGTAACAAGGGCTACCCATGAATGACATGGCTGATGAATCTGATACTCAACCCACACATGTGAGCACAGCATGCATACAACAAAAGCTATTCTCCCACATAGAATACAATACTGTAGACCAATATTGTACTGAAACAATGGGCTGAATGTTAGTCCCAGGTTCCTGGTCCTGATCCTGACGGCAGGCTGAATTCTGGGTCAGGACACTTGAGGTGACCATGGCAGGATTCTGGAGGAGATTCTCAAGGAACCAGCCATGTAAGAGGCCACTTCCGTGATCACTGTCCAGTTAAGGGCTTCACAGGAGGGAGGGCCAATTGTAGTGCCTGAGACTCTGGATGGTCACTGAGTAGAGAGACTGAAAAATCCAGATGGCATATGAAGTGTGTCCTCAATTGGCATTTTATTTGGCCTAACTGGCTAACCAGTATTGGCGGCACATTCGCCAACAGTGAGAAATTGCCAGCAGCCCCACCTCAAAACACACCTCAGACTCAGTATGAAAATTTTGTTCAATCCCTTTCACTGCCTGGACCGCTTGCCCGATGTCACCTCACGCAATGTTATGCCCAACCAGGTCGGGCACAGGCCCGCCCGCAGGACGTGAAATTCTGCCCCATATAAATCAAAAGCTGGATGCGTTGGTCTATACTTGCTGAGTGGCACAAACAATAAACATGAAACTGAATGTTCTTACCAGTGTCAACGAAGATCGGAGCCAGAAGTCACATCTCTCAGGCACGCTTGTGAAGGATGCGGCCATACATTTCTATCAGAGGGAAGTCAGCTGCTCATTAGTATTTACAGTACCGATCATAGTCTATTAGGGGGTGTGGACGACATGGACACTCGAGCATTCGATTTCCATCCATTGCTGTCTTTGAGAATGTTGTGCTGGGTAATGAGAAGCTGCAATCCATCTGATTTAGGCCCATGGTGAGATGAAGGCTGGGATATTTCTGCAAATTCTCAATGAATTCTCAGCGGTAACCTCACAGGTCAGGATTAGATGTGCCTTTGAGCTAAGATTGCATTATGGGTGCTGAAAATGCCTTTGTCCTTCTAGGTGTTACAGGCTGTGGGCTGACAAGGAACATCAGTGATTGCTGCACTGACCATTACAGATTTGTTACAAGTCCCATAGTAGCGCCAGGTTAAACTGAAAGTAGGTGAACAGTTTGCCCATCTTACAGGCACCTTTATTCTGCAGAGTCTCGAGTTGCAGTATTTTTATTGGTCCAGCAGTCATATCTGCACGTGCTGAGTCTCACCTCAGGAGCACTCTTGACATAGAGGCCAGGTTATGGTTAGGTATTAGTTGACTTTGGTCTCTGTGTCTTTGACAGCTTCCAACATACACTTACAGGCCCCTCTGTCACAGGGCATCCCAAGCTCATTCCCTCATGCCGGGTGAATCCAGGCTTCAGATGGTACAGAATTCAGCCATTAAGATACCAGATAGTCTCCAGGGCACTCTCTGACTTTCTCTCTTGTTGGTGAATGGGCATCTCCGGGAAGATGTGAGGCACATATGATCTTAAGGATCTTGAGTTATGTCACAACAACTTGCAAGCCATTTTCTGCTGAAGGTGCAGTTACATCCTCAATGCTGCTTAGAAGAACCGCTCCTGTATTAGGTCCTCCCTGGTGACTACGGCTTCATGTACTGACCCTGTACTAGGTACCCAGGTAAGGCTCATATCATTTCCCTCATTGTCAACCTCCTCGGTTACATCTTCATCAGAAGCAAAGGGCTCCTCCTCCACCTCTTCATCTGATGAGTACAACTCCAACAACACTCAAGAAGCTTGACACCATCCCACTTGATTGGCGCCCCCTCCAACATATTAAACATTCATTCCCTCCACCACCGATGCGCAGTAGCAGCAGTGCGTACCATCTACAAGATGCATCGCAACAACTCACCAAGGCATCTTCAACACCACCTTCCAAACCCATGATTCCTACCATCAGGAAGGACATGGACAACAGGCACATGGGAACGCCACCACCTGGAAGTTCTCGTACAAGTCAGTCACCGTCCTGACTTGGAAATATATCGCCATTCCTTTACTCTCGCTGGGTCGAAATCCTGGAACCCCTTCTCTAACAGCAATGTGGGTGTACCTACACCACATGGACTGCAGTGGTTCATGAAGGCAGTTCACCACCAACTTCTCAAGGGCAATTATGGATGGACAATAAATGCTGGCCCAGCCAGCAACGTTCACGTACCATGAAAGAATATTTTAATAATAAGCAGTCTCCAACTCTGGATCCTGCATGTGTATGCTTCTTTGCTGCGCCATATTATGCAGCATACAGCAGGTCACCGCTATCCAGGACACCCTTGCAGTATTGCAGTGCTCCTCCCAAGCGGTCAAGGCATTGGAAATGAATTTTTGAAAAGCTAATAGCCTGCTCATGAGTGCCCTGCGAAAGATGACTGGCATTATAACACAGTTGTGGCCTCATCTTTGTTTGGTGCAATGGGGTAAGCAGCCACTTAGTCAATGGGTAACCTTTGTGCCCCAGTAGCCAGCCATGGACCTGGGGTTAGCTTGAAAAGTTTCAGCAGGTTTGACTCCCTTAATTTGAGTCATGGCAGCTTCCAGGGAATCGTACACAGACTTGGAGGAAAACCTTATTGTGGTCACACACAAGCTGCACATCATTGGAATAAAATGACTTTCTATTCATGTATCTGTGCTCCTCCGCTGATGGCACTTTGATGGTGATGTGGATGCAATCTGTCACACCTTGCCCTCAAGGAAGGCCAGTTATTGACATGAAACCCATTGCACTTTGGGTCTGTGACTGCACACCTGCAGGGAAATTAACATTATCCCCAACCCTAGCAAAAAGGGCATCGGTGACTGATGTTATGCACCGGTGGGCAGCTGACAGGTGAGATGCCGCAGAGGTCTGCAGCAGAGCCTGGAAAGAATATGGTTGCATAAAAGTTGAAGGCCATGGTAACGTTGATTGCATTTGGCACGGGATGGGCACCGGATGTTCAAGGCATGGGGTCTGCCTCTACCATGGCACAGATGGCTCTAACCATATACCAACACATTCGAAGCCTTTGCCCACATTGCCTTTCGGTCATGTGAATGGAGCTGAGCTGCTCCAGTAGACCTTCCGTCAGGATACTATCTCACCCTCCTCCTTTTTGCTGCTCTCACTCGGAGCTCTGCCACCTCATGCCTGGGTGCCCTGACCCTAGCCGCACACTGCTGCCACCACGTTGCCTGTGTATGCTGTATGTGGGAGGACGCTGCGCCCATTTCCTTAACCTTCCTTCCTGGACAACACGCTCCTCACCCAGCGAAACTGGCAGTCTGCAAAGTTGCCAACTTGGCTGACAGTGCAATGAATGATGAAGAGGCCCCCACATGGATGCGGCCTTCCTCTTTCCCAATCCCTCCCTTTCCCTGAGGTCAAACAGCAGCCTTGATCTCAGAGGTAAGTACAGCTTTTAAGCTTCTGTTTACACAGCTCTCTGTAAGGCTTGCAGACCATTAACTCAGATCTTCAGAGCTATTCACGTCTCCAATACCACACACTGCAAGTTGAGGATCTTTAGGGAGTGAAAATCACAACTTCCTGTTCTCTGCAATGTGTCTAAATGGCCCTGCTGATTCGTGACTGCCGCACGTGAGCTTTGCACCTCACCCCCATTCACACAGCTGCGAAATATGGAATGGGAGTGGGACTTCCAGGACCAGACGGCCACCCGCCATTTTTTCATCTCAACCGAGTCTCCCCAACTCCATGACAATTCAGCCCATCAACAGTCCCACACCTTACCTTCCCTCTGTCATTTGCCATCACAGCATCCGCTAGGCCACAATGCAATAAATAGAAGCCAACACAAAGTAAACGTTCCAAATGTAATTTATAAATGAAATAACGCTGTACTTCTTACAAAAGACAATTTACTCACACTTGTCCATTTGCTTAGTTCCTGTCTTCACCTAGCCTAGGGCTCCCACGCGTGTTACCCCAGTGGTTGCAGCAAGGCTGGTGGAAGGCTGTTGACTTTCAGTGGGGACGACTCTGTTTGGCCTTGGAGAATGACCTCGAGCAGCTCTAAGCCTAGAGTCCTGGCTGCTCAAAGCACCACCTTGGCATGGGTGGCAGCAGTACGGCTGAGAGTCAACAGCAAGGGCCCTGGAAGACTGTCAGAGCTGGGATCATGAGCAATGTCATCCTAAGAGAAGGGCAGCAGGCTCATATTCCAAGGAGCCACTGCCACTCACCCAGGTCAATGCCTCAACAATCCTAGCAATCTGCTGGAGGACAAATTGCTAGACTGTCGTGAAACCTGAAAGCCCCTTTGAAAACTGTAATCTGCAGCAATAATGGCCGCAGTCTGAGCTTGCGTGACCTCAGTCTGAGCTTCTACTGCCCTAGTGGCTGCAACAACAGCTGTAACATCAACCGTCAGACACTGCATCATGGCTGGTTTATAAGTGTATGAATAGGGTTGGCCACCATTTCCATGTTGGAAAGGATGAGCTCCAGGTTCTGCACTAAACCCTGTGCCAAGTTGGTGCTAGAGTCTGCCATGGACCTTGAAACTTCCCATAGGCTTTCTAGCAGGCGTTCCAAAACGTTTTGTCATAAATGGCCTTCAGCATTTGTCTGTAGGCTGCCTTCTTGAAATCCCTAGTTGAGTCCCCTGCAGTGGAACTCGTGTGTGCCTCCAATGAGTTGACACCCTCACTGTCCTTGCACTCAGCCCTGGCTGCAGCCCACTTGTGTCCGGTGTTTCGCCATGTGCTGGTCCCACCTCTAACCTGTCTTCTGAGGTACATGAAATGACAGTATGCGGGCTGTGTATTCAAGTGCCTGTGCTGAGTCTTCATCCTCACTGTCTTTTAATGTTCCTCCACTGCCTGGTCAGGATGGACCTCAATCTGGGCCACCTGGAAGGAAAAAGGGGAGGATATGGCTGTGGTGTGGGAGGGAAAGAAAATTAAGTGGTGCATGCTTACATCATCTGCTGCTTGTCAATCAAAAAGGAAGTGTGGAATGAGGGGGAAATGGGATTTGAAAAGAAGCATTAAGTTTTGAGGATACCATCATTTTCGATGGTTTCAGCCCCTGCAATGGGCATCCCAATAATGATCAGCATCACCTCTTCCATCAAAGTTAGGACTTGCTGGAATACCTGCTGCCCCTCCGGTTAGCTTCTGCTGCCTCGGATTATGCACTCCCCTGTACTGCAAAAGAGAGGTAAGTGTGTCAGTGAGTTTGGTGCGATACCTTTGGCTGATGTGGCTGTCATGCTTAAGCAGCCGGCACTGTATGAAGCCTGTGGGAGGTGGGGCAGTGAAGCCTGCAGCAGTGCTACAATATCGGAGGATAGGGTGAACCATATGAATCTTAGACCAGAGACCTGATTGATAGAGATTGTTGGTAGGTGAGCAGTGGGACCAGAACAGGCCCTCAGGCTATTGGTGCCACTGATGAGATATGGCATTCGAAGATACATTCACTGACTTTGGCCACTTGTAGGAGCTAAATGTACTTCTTGCAGTACTGTATACAGGCCATCAGTGCTTAATTCATGTCATTGACCCCCATAGCTATCTGCTCCCTTAGCCTTTTGATCATGTGTCTGAAGAGTACTCTTCACCCCTGTGAGGATAGGGCATTTCCCCTACTTTCTACTTCTTTCATCAAGCCCTCCAGTGCAGCCCCCAAAAACCTTGGAGCCCACTGTTTTCCCTGCTGCGCTATTCCTCACTCTTTCTAAGGTTGAATTCTTTTCAACTACAACTCCCAGTGCCTGCTCCAGTCAGGCTAGATTTAAATGGTGCTATCTGCTCAAGATCTTGGCCCCCTGTTGATGTGTCCAGCCAATAAACAGCATGGTTAATAGTGACTGGAAGCAGACATAACTCAAATAAGCAGGCAGCATGAAATTGGTATGCTGGCTGCATTACAGTCATTAAGTGTGGATTGATCACACATCAGGATCCCTGCACCCATTTTCGGGAACTATTCAATTTAACCCCGAGCATGTGTATACAGCACAGGGTGATGGCCAACAATCATTCTAATGTATTTGGCTTATAATGATTGCCAGTTACATCTGGAAGATAGCGGGAATCCCCAAAACTTTTACTGGCAACAATAAAATGAAGAACATGCCAATATTTACATAGATGCTAGTCAGATGCTTCTGATGCCCTTAGCTTGGTTTCTTCCAGAAGCGATTCTTTCCTAAGGCAGAGGTGATGGTTAAAAGTCAAAAATTATCTTAAGCAATTTTTTCTAAGAACGAAATCTGTTATTGTACCAAAACTTATGACAGATAAATATTGCTAGCTCCAATGCAGCTATTGTGACCACTGGGAAACACATCAGGCAGAATTTTCCATTTGTCGGACGGGCCTGAGCCAATTGCAGGCCAGTTAAGGCCCGCCCAGTGTGACGTCCACGGGGAAGCACTATGCCTTCCCTGTGCAGGGGAGGGGACATCCCAAAGATCGAGAGTGTGCTCTTTCGCGCATGCTCATGAAAGAGAGCGCTCATCTCCCTGAGGCTAAGTGCAGCCTCAGGGAGATCACTTCGACTTTTAAAAATATTAAAAATAGAGAAAAGAAAAATCCCTTACATGTCCCCTCATGTGACAATGTCACTTGAGTTGGGACCTGTTCATAATTTACAGAACAACTTTATTACAATTTTTAAAGCCCTACATGAAACCTCATCCCGCCACTGGATGAGGTTTCATGTTTTCTCTATTGCCCACCGGGGCTCCTGGCCTGCCCACCAACCTTAAGGTTGGACGGGCAGGTCCTTTAATTGGTTACTTGAACCTGTCAATGGCCTCAATCGGCCATTGACAGGCCGGTGGGCACACAGTTGATTTCGCTGTGCCCCCACCTTCCCGAAAATTTAAATGGGGCCTGGGGTTCCGCCCTATGTCATCCCGTGTCATTTTACGTGTCAGCGAGTGGGCCCCGCCCCCTGCTCACCAATGGCAAAATTCTGCCCATCATGTTTAACACTTCTCTGTACAACATTGTAACCTTGATCTGCTGCTGGCACCATAACCTACTATTAGATAAATGCCATTTTGTAACATGCCATATGTAAAAAAAAGTGTGCAGTTATAAGCTGAAATTCTTTGCTGAAGTTTTTGGTTTTGTCTGAGACCGACAGACTTCAGCTGATTGATAAAAGCCATCTGACAGCATTAACGTTCCTTTCCTTATTCAGGTATACATTGTAGTCACATGGGTTGCTGCAGTTTGTGTTTTATGGTCTATTTTGACAGAATGTGTGGTCATGCATTGTGTCACACTTTTAAAATGAAACAGTTATAAGCAGGTTGCCACAGAATATGTACAGAACTGATTTATGCATTGTTGATTCGAACAACACATTATCAATTTCTCAATGGTGAGAATACAACTCAGAATGTAGATTTTGTAATAGTTTTAATGATTAATCTGACACTGAGTTCGCAGACTTTTATTTAAAGAGTTATAAGAGGATTTATGGGTTGAGCTAGCTCACTCCAATGACATCTGCTAGAATGAATAATCTAGCTACTGGCAAGTTTCAGAGCCCCCAGCAGAACAAGCGTGGTTATTATTTGGTCCGGACTTGGCTTACTGTGCGCAGTTCTGGTCTCCATATTACACAAAGGATTGAGAAGCACTGGGGAAAGTGTACTGCAAGGATGCTGCCGGAATAGGGAGGTCTGAACTATCAGGAAAGACCGATCAGGTTGAAGTTCTTTTCCGTAGAAAAGAGGAGGTTGAGGGTTGACCCATAGAGGCCTTTAAAATCATCCAGGGTTTTGAAAAGGTCGATGTAGGGAAGATGTTTCCATTTGTGGGGAGTCCAAAACCAAGGGCCATAAATATAACACCGGGCAGGATTTTGCCTGTGGTGGGGGCGCTCGGTGGGGGCGCTCGGGAAGCCTACCACTGCCCGCAATCAGCTCCGCACCGCGATTTTACGCTGGCGGGCCAATTAAGGCCCACCCAGTGTGGAGCGTGAGCAGCAGCGCTCCTCAGCACTGCCTGTGCGGGTGGCAGGGAGGACATCAAGCACGTTCTTCATCCATGCACGCGAAAGAGCGCTTCAATCTCCCTGAGGCTCTGTTTAAAAAAAATAATAAAGGAAATAAAATTGTCATTAAACATGTCCCCACATGTGACTCTGTCACACGAGCTGGGACATGATTTTAATTCAAGCGTGAAATTTTTATTCTATTTTTATTAGCTTGACCCTGCCTGTTGATGAGGCTTCCTAAAAAGGCCACTTGGCCTTTTCCCCTGCCCGCCAACCATTAGGTTAGATGGGCAGCGTAAATTTAAATTTAATTAGCTCCTTAATGGCCTTATTCGGCCTTTTAATCGTCAGCAGTAGGCGCGGCTGACTCCGGCGCGCGCCCAGCGAACGAAATATTGCGAGAGTGCACGATGACATCGGGACGCTCGCCCAATGTCATCAGGCCTCATATAACACTCGGGTGTGTTGGGGCGCGTGCCTGCACATCAAGCTTAATATTCTGCCCATAGTCACCAATAAATTCCAATAAGGAATTCTGAATAAATCTTTACCCAGAGAACAACTGGAATTTAGAATTTGCCACCACGTGGAGCGGTTAAGGTGAACAGCATAGCTGCATTCAAAGAGAAGCTAGATAAGTATATAATGGAGAAAGGAATAAAAACTCTGGCAATGGGAGACTCATGTGAAGCACAGACTCTGACATAGATCAGTGGGCTGAATGGTCTGTTTCTGTGCTGCGAATTCTGTACAATATTCATTTTAGTTTCGAAGGCTTTGTAACAGCATTTCATTCAATAAGGTCTTTAATCAGTGAGAAATATTTTTTCTGTAGTTTAGTAATGACATATCACTATTACATCAATAAAACTGGTTGCATTGTCATAGGGTGAAGCCCTTTTAATGTTGCCCTTTTTTAAATTTTATAACTTATGAATTTCTCTCCATCATTTGGTCATGAGTAGAGCTACTTGTTGATATCACAGTGTCCACATCCATTCACAACTCTTCCTATAATTAAACAGTTTATGCTAACCTACAACAAGGCCTGGACGACATCAAGACGTGGACAGATAACGTGTACACCTCACATTTATTTGGCAATGATTATGCCAAACAAGGGAGAACCCGACCACCTCTGGCATTCAATAGTACCACCATTACAAAGACACCCACCATCAACATGCTAGGGGGTCATCACTGACTTGAAGTCGTACGAGACCAGCCATATCAACATTGTAACTACGAAAGAAAGACAGACAGAGTACTCTGCACTGAGTCCCTCACCTCCTGACACCTCAAAGCCTCTAGAACATAAGAACATAAGAACTAGGAGCAGGAGTAGGCAATTCAGCCCCTCGAGCCTGCCCTGCCATTCATTACGATCATGGCTGATCTCATTTTGGCCTCAACTCCAATTTCCCACCCTCTCCCCAGAACCTTTCAACCCATTACTATGTAAAAATCTGTCTATCTCCTCCTTAAATTTATTCAGCATCCTGGCATCCACTGCACTCTGAGGTAGTGAATTCCACAGATTCATGACCCTTTGAGAAAAGTAATTCCTCCTCATCTCTGATTTAAATCTACCACCCCTTAGTCTAAAACTATGGCCTCTCATTCTACAATGTCCCAGAAGAGGAAACATCTGCTCCATGTCTACTTTGTCTATCCCCTTTAGCATCTTATAAACCTCAATTAGATCTCCTCTCATCCTTCTAACCTCTAGCGAATATAGACCTAAACTGCTCAATCTCTTCTCATAAGACAAGCCTCGCATCTCTGGAATCAATCTAGTGAACCTCCTCTGAACCGCCTCCAGTGCAACTACATCCTTCCTCAAGTAAGGGGACCAAAACTGTGCACAGTACTCCGTGTACAGTCTCACCAATGCCTTGTACAGTTGCAACAACACTTCCCTATTTTTATACTCTATTCCTTTAGCAATAAATGTCAAAATTCAATTTGCCTTCCTTATTACCTGCTGTACCTGCATACTAGCTTTCAGCAATTCATGCACAAGGACACCCAAATCCCTCTGCACTGAAGCATTCTGAAGTTTCTCTCCATTTAAATAATAAGTTGCCTTTTTATTCTTCCGACCAAAATGGATAACCTCACACTTATCCACATTAAACTCCATCTGCCAAACTTTGGCCCATTCACCTAACCTGTCCATATCCATTTGTAAATTTCTTATTTCTTCCTTGTAACTTATTTTCCCAACTCTATGCCACCAACAAGGCGCAAGTCAGAATTGTAAAGGAGTACTCACCATTTGCTTGAATGGGTGCAATTGCAACAACACTCACTACACCATCCTGGCCTGAGCAGTTTGTTTGATTAATGCCACTGCCAATGGTATGAATATCTACCCTCAATACCACTGCAAGCCACAGGATGAACTGCAACAACTCTCCAAAGTATTTCAAGAGCACCTTCCTCATCAATGACCTCTATTACCAAGACACACAATGTGAAAGGAGTACCATTACCTTTAAGTCATGCACCAAATGTGACCATATATTGGCATTCCTTTGTTGTCATGGAATTTTCTGGAATTCATGACTGGACACCATTGCCACAATTACTACAGTGGTTGAAAGAGAAGCCCACCACACCTTCTCAGGGCAACTAGGGATAGGTAATAAATGCGTCTATCCAAATCATGCAAGACAAACATAATAAAAAATGCAGCAATACAAAAGGTGATAAGCAAGTGGAAGTGGTCACTTGCCTTGAAAATTTCAGTCTATCCCTCTCCTATTCTTACAATTATTCTGTAACACAACCTACTTTTTCTCTCTGTTTTTCACTTTGATCTTTTTAAACGCATCAACAAGCTTTTAGAAACATTGGAAAATGCACTATGTGAACTAAGGCATTGAATTACTCAAATTAAATTATAGAATTACATAACTCTTGGGGCTACAGGTATGAGTGAGTCATCCCATCATGTCACAGATGGTTCATCTTCCATCACTGTCCACTATCCCAATATCCAACTATTTTATGGATATCCTTGGAGCAAACATTGAACTCACCAAACATAACCTGAGGTACAATGTGTCTTGTGCCTCTAAGTGACCCAATCAGTATTATGTTCAACCACAAGTGTGCCACCTCAGTACAGAAATGGTTCTTGCAAAATGTTGTATTTCTGAAAGTGAAAATAAAAAGTATATTCATTTTAGAAGTAAGATTTACATGTGGAAGAATGGAAATGGACTTTGCAGTATTGGGCAATCACTGAAAATGAACCATGTGTAACAGCATGATTCACCTATGAATTCTGCAGGCTGATAACTTATCATTCACTATTGATGTTCCCAATGTGCATTGTCCAATGATTCCAATTAATTCTTTGACGTATTTAAAAGGTTAAAGACATACAGCTAATATAACAAATAGAATATTATGTTGCTTGTTAAAATTATCAAAGACAGCGAAAGAAGAACAATGTAATCTAGCTAAATTTAATCGTTCTATCAATCAGCATAGCATGAGTTTCCATGAACATCATCTGGCTTTACCATAGTCTTACAAACACCTGTTATACCACACCACAGGACTATTTACGCTCTATTAACACCCTTGGCTTCTGTTTCTTTTATGTTGTATTTTATGAAGGACATTTTGATCTACTGCCTTTTTGAAAACTGTATTGTGAAGGGTCCACATTCTCCAACAAAGCTGCACTGTTTTATAGAATCTGGCAAGCTATGCACGCTAGACAGAGCAGAACTTTTTAAAATTTTGACGCAGCAGGTGTTTTACTATGTGCACTGCATAGAGGGATGCTATCATTTTGGAGAACAGCAAGACCTCCACGGGTGGTCAGGAAAGAATGTGGCCTTTCAAATGGCTCCCACCGAGTTAGAAGCCCTTTCTGAGCCCTCTTTAGTTATTGCAATCATTGTTCAAACTTTCTTTCGCTTTCCTCAGATGTTCTGCATCCTTCCCTTGATTTCTTCCAATGGAGCAAGCAGTATTAAAAAGTCACAGGCATCTATCCAGACACCTGTGTTACTAACAACCAGCTTCAGTCTTTTCCTGTTGTAATTAAAGCACGGCTCATTTGTTAATTTGGTAAAATTACTATAATTATGATGTAAATATTAAATGTATTAGAATTGTTGGAAGCTGACAGCGACTTTTAAAAATAGCTCAGCAACATCTTCCTTTCTGAAATTATATACAGATAAATTATGAGTCAGCAGACCAGAGTAGAAATCTATTTTTCTTTTCCTTACAGGGCAGAAGGAGAAAATAGTTTACTTACATGAAAGCTGACTCCTTCTGGACCGTTCCAGTATATAAATCCCTTCAGTTGCACAACACCTATAAGCAAAATGTTTCATAACAATGTGCGTGCTATCAGAAAGAGGAATGTGATTAACAAAATAAAATAACTGTTGATTTATTTGGCTGCAATAAGCTTTGAAAAAAGAAAAAATGGATTAAACGTGAATATCAAAAATTGAATCCGCAGAAATTGGCGTCACAATTTAAACAGTTACTAAATTTAAAAAAAAAGCATTGCAAGGTTTCCTTTCAAGGCATCATAGTGTGCCAGTACTTTTTTTTTTATATAAAACATGTTTCACATCTTAAATTACATAAAGTTTCCTAATTAAAGAGTAACAAATGAAACACAATACTGATTTGTTTAAATACAACCCATAAGGCTATTATTGAATACAGCAGTTGCTTGGAATTCTGCATGTGCATCCAATAACTTTTCTGGCTGCTCTTGTGAACAAGATACATTATAAAATATGATGTTAAATTGTGCACGCATCAACAGATGCAAAAAGCAAGAACTGAAACCAAGCACCTGAACACTGGAAACAGCGGCTAGCTTAATAACTCTTACACATTTTGCGAACTGATATATTTTACAGATGGCAGAGTAACTACAGGAAGTACTAATTATGAGAAAAACCTTTGCTTATTCAAAACACCTTTCTCTAAAGCCAAGTGCGAATTTTTTTATCTGCCATTGTGGGCAAGCAAGATGTTTTTCCAGGTGCACAAAATATCCATTTGCATTTCATACCAACATTTTCTTCTGTTCCAGAATTACGATTTCATATTAATATTTCTTTTGGTGCCAGTTATAAGTAGGTCATTGCAGGGTGAATCATAAGATGTATTACAATTCCTGCTCTATTGTGAAAGAAATTGTGCATTTCTGCAAAATTATAACTTACTGATCTCTGCACTCACAAATCTAACTCCCATAATCCATTAGAATTCAGGTTGGCCACAGTAAATGTATTATTCTTATACAGTAATAGAGCTGAAATCTCTGTTCTTGACACATTTTCTGCATATGACCACAATTAAAAATGAAAAAAATTAGATTGCATCCTGATTAATGCAGACTTTTGCAAAAGATTATTGTGTTTGTGATAAACTCTTGTAAAGCGGACAATCACAGATTCAGAGTCACTATACATCGACAATAATAAACTGCTTCCAATTAAAGTCGAAATAAAAAGTCTGTTGTGATCATGTCATTATTGCTTGCATCAATTTGTAGAAATGCAATGGGCTTATTTCAAAAATAACGGGGGCCAATCCAGATATTGTATACTTGCCTGCTTTGATTTTGAGGATCGTGCATGAACTCCAACCATCTTCTTTTTATCGTCGTGGCAAGATCCAAATTAAAAAGGAAAAATGACTATTCGGTCCCATTTCTCAACATAAAGACAGAATGCTTTTTTTCTTCCGTTCATGGGAGAATCGCTGGTAAGGCCAACATTTGTTGCCCATCCCTAATTTCCCTTGAGAAGGTAGTGGTGAGCCGCTTTTTATTTTTGAGTTGTTGCAGTCCAAAATTGAGCAACTTCACCACAAACAAAGATCTCCATATTTCTGAATTTTGTAATGCTGCTATTGATCCTCGTTGGTTGTTCACTTCAACTTATGGTGGTGAAAGCGGCTGCTACTCATTCCTTTTTTTCTATCCCTGCTGCTCTTCAAGTGGTTTCAATAGAATTTTGGTCAAGTTCAAAGAGGCTAAAAAGGGGTCCAGTGATGAAAAAAAAATACATGCACCAGATGGTAATGTCTGTCTGCAGTGCTTTCTTTGGGCTCCTTTTTTAACCACTTCAAGAGGAGCAATAGATAGCATCACTCCCATCAATTATGCTTCAAAGTCAGCCAGAACATAGGTAGGAGGGCAAATTGCAGGTGTACTGCCACTGTTACCATAACCTTGCTATGTTGTTCCCTATGCTGTTGGTGAAACATCTATGCATTATAAATTAGGAGGCGTTACCAAAGGGAGCAAAGGGCTGTTCAGAGCTACATTCCTGGGAAGCTGCTGCAGAAACAAGGATCAGAGAGCAATTTCATGAAGCTGATCAAAGTTCAAGGCAACATCCTATAAAAGCAAATCTCATCTCCTTTCCAGGCTTTTACTGGGCATTTCGTTCATGTGATGTGGGTATTGCTGGCTAGGCCAGCATTTATTGCCCATCTCTAATTGCTGTTGAGAAGATGGTCAAGAGCGTCATTCTTGAACCCCTGCAGTCCATCTGGTGTAGGAACACCCACCGTGATGTTGAGAATGGAATTCCAGGGGCAGAATTTTATACTTGGCTTGTGGGCTCGACTGGGGGGGTGGGGGGGGTGTGGGTGGCTGGGGGGGGGAAACGGGAAGCTGACCACCGCCCGTGATTGGCAGCGCACCGCGATTTCATGTCGGCGGGCCAATTCAGGCCCACCCAGCGTGAAAGGCAGCTGGGGAATCTGCGAGTAGGTGGGGGTGGGGGTGGGGGCAGGGGCATGATGTCCGCAGGGTCCACTGGCAACCCAATGGCAGGTTCAAACCCGGCCCAGGCAGCCCATGGAAGGCTGCCTCAGAAGGACGCTGAAGTCTCCATGGATCCGGGCTCTGGTTGGACACGGCAGGCGGGAGGGCAGGTCAGAAGGGCATTCGGCCCAGCGTTTCTCAGACGAGCGCCTCACAGCCCTCCTGGGGGAGGTGGCAGCTGGGAGAGAAACCCTTGTCCCCAGAGACGGGAGGAGGAAGCCCCCCCCCCCACCCGCCCCACCTCACCAAAAAGGCCTGGGAGGAGATGGCATCATGGGTCAGCAGCCATGATGTGTTGAGGCGCACGTGGGCGCTGTGCCAGAGGCACTTCAATGAATGATCTCCTGCAATCGGGAAGGGCAAGTACTGTGTTGGCATGGGTCACTTTGCAGAACAATGAAGAGTTGGCCATACCTGCACCCACCCCCCCGGACCTCAGAGGTGTTAGGGTGTGACTGGCAAATGTCAATGAGGCAGGAACTGCCCAAGGGGGTGAGCCCTGGCTGCTTGGACTGGGTGCCTAGTGGCTCCAGGGTCACGAATCAGCTGAGCCCTGCAAGGTGTTCCTCAAGCAAGGTTGGCCAGGCTGCAATGGCATTGCAGGTAGAGAGTACACTAATCAATGCTTCTCTATCCTTTCAGGAAAAGACATCCCATAACAATGCAGAGAGGTTGCAGACTGGCAGGGGACCACCACACCCTCTCATCCTCACTCGTTATGAGCAGGAGGCCCTGGAGTTGGAGAGGTGCCATGCATCTTGGTGCCAGACAAAGGTAAGAGTGCAGTGCACTGTGGTGAGAATGTACGATATTGCAACCATTCTAGTGTCAACTATATATTGATGTGAACCTCAAACCTAGAGTCCCCTTCGATAATCAAAAGATGAGGGCATACCTCTGTCTCACCAGGGTGCCTGGCATGCGCAGTGACAGTGTCATGACTTAAACTAATGACATGTCTTTCTTGTCCCTATTTGGCTCATCAGCAAGCCCACCCCTGACCTCAGAGGACCACCATGCTGAGCACGCATCTGCATCACACCCTCTCTGTCAAGCAGGCACCAGCGCAGATACCAGCACCTCAGTGGGCATAAGATCATTGTCTAGTATCTCGGTGCACATTGGTGAGGGCACTTCACACTCGCTTGAGGTGCAGGTAGAGGCAGAGAGTGCCCAGGGCGCCGGCAGTCGGAGGACTGTTGGGGAACAGGACAATGCTCAGTCAATGGCTGATGATGGGCCCCTGGAGTCATCCCTGAGGCAGCAGATGCTGAAAGTCCAGCGGAGTGTGCAGGAGGATCTGGCAGAGATACATGAGGGAATGCGTACCATGGTGTCCATTGTGTAGGAGTCCCTGCACAGCATGACCACTGCATTGACCCTCATGGCTGAGCACAATGCTCCTTAGAGAAAGTGGCAACTCTCATGCAGAGACCACTCCAGTGATTCAATCAGGAGTCCCTGGGATTGTGCTGGGACCTGCAAACCCTCACACCGGCCTCAGCTGGTCAGTGTAAGTGTGGGAGATGGATTGGGCACCCAGTATCCCAGCTAGGTGCCCATCATCATTAGTGAGCAGGGAGGTCCAATGTGACCTCACATTGGCACACAAGTTTCCTGTTGTCTCTGCGGGCTCCTCTCAGGGCACTCTGGATGACAGCAGCAGCTCCTCCACCCCTCTGCCAGTGACTGTGGTACCTGATGAGGCTGTGGTGACTGGGGTGATGCCAGTTGTGGCACTGGCCACTCCCTCCCAGGCGGGGCCAGCACAGGCTCCACTGGCCAGAGGACAACCACCAAGGTCATCAAGGCCAACAAGACACCAGAGTCAGCAGGCTGTCTCCAATGCCGGTGCCAGTGAGGGGGGAGCACCTAGAAGTAGCACCCATAAAAGTAAATGTAAAGCATCTTAAGCACAAGATGGTCTTATCACGGGTGATATTTTGTTCCCCCATTTTTCTTTACATTTCTTTCATGGTGTGATTAAAAACATTGGTTAATGTTCATTTCAGCTCCGTTTCACATTCACAATTAACTGAGATGTTATTTTGTGCTATTGGCCTCTGTATGCTTCATTTGTTCTATAGGTGCAGGGGAGGCCATTATGTAATTATGGACATGTATCTCCTGAAATTTTATTGCACAGGCACAGAGTGTGTGTTGTTGGTCAAGGAACTTGTCCTGTCAGGTATCGAGTATGGAGCCTGCAGCCCTGGCATGTGGTGGTGGTTTTTATTTGGTAGGCTAGCTGAAGGAGCATTGGATCAAAGCCTCCCAGGTGTCCCTGCCGCCCTGCAGGTTACCCAGGTCAGCGTCCATGCCCTTAGCATTCTCCTCAGCCTGCTCATCTTCAGACGCATGACTGGACTCATCATCTGTTGCCTGTGCAGTTGCATCAAGATCCTCTTCCTCCAGTGGGTCCCTCTTGCCAGTGTCAGATTGTGTCACAGGGCAGCATGCAACCACTATCAGTGACACATGATCTGGGGGGTATTGCAGTGCACTCCCTGAGCGGTCCAGGCATCGGAAGCACATCTTGAGAAGACCGATGGCTCTCTCCACCACAGCCCTTGTGGAGCCGTGGCTCCTATTGTAGCGCTGTTCAGCTTCTGTTCTTGGATGGCGGAGAGGCGTCATGAGCCACCTTCTGAGGGGATAGCCCTTGTCACCCAGCAGCCATCCATCCAGCCGGGCTGGAGCACTGAAGAGCCCCGGCACCTGGGAGTATCTGAGGATGTAGGTGTCATGGGAGCTGCCTGGGTACCTTGCACAGACTTGTAGATTCAGCATCCTGTGATCACACACTATCTGCACGTTCATGGAGTGGAAGCCCTTCCTCTTGATGAAGGCACCGGGCTCACCTGCTGGTGCCTTGATGGCCACATGTGTACAGTCTATAGCACCCTGGACACGGGGGAAGCCAGCAATCGCTGCAAAGCCTCTGGCTCACTCAGACTGGCTGGCCTCATCCATGGGGAAATGAATGAAAGTCAATGCACTCCTGAACAGAGCCTTTGTCACCAGCTTGATGCAACTGTGGACAGCTGATTCTGAGACTCCACGCAAATCTCCCACTGACCCCTGGAAAGAGCTGGAGGCATTGAAGTTGAGGGCCACTGTGACCTTCTGAGCCACTGACATGGGGTGTCCACCCACACAGTCGGAGCTGATCTCAGGCCCGATCCTATGACAGATGGAGATCATTGCCTCCCTTGAGAGATGGAGCCTCCTTTGGCATTGCACCTCGGACATATTGAGGTAGCTGCATCATCACCTTTATACCCCGGCAGCAGGATAGTGGCATCTTCTGTGGCCCCTTCTGCCTTGGACTTCCTGTTGGCCCTGCGCCCCTTGTGCCTGCACCTCTCCTCCCACAGTTCACTTCCCTGGAAGCTGCACTGGGACACATGTGGCCTCCTCTCCCTTCTGCTCCTCTCTTCCTCCTCAGAGGAGGCGCCTCCAGCAGAGGCCACAATCCCCCTTACCAGGGTTATGGAAGGCTGTCCAATACCAGGGAGGGCCCACATGGTGTGAATCCTCCAGGGGCCTGGAAGACAACAATGAGTCCTGAACAGAAACCAAGAAATGCTCAGAACGCAGCTCTGAAGCAAGATGAAGCTGTCCAGTTCACAGAAACAACCAGAAAGTTATATCCAAAAATCCTCACTACTCGCATTGACAATGCCTCTGACCCTTCTTAACCTGCCTGTAGATGAGCTTTGGCTCATTGTGGCCTGCCCATTTTTCCTGCACAACGGCTGAAAAATCTCACAGGCTGCGTAAATTCTGAGGCAATTGATGTGTCAAGGGCCTTAACTGGCCTCTTAATTAATGGCGGGCGCACCTCCATCCATAGCCAAATATCGCAAGAGTGTGCGTTGATGTCGGCACACTCGGCCGTTGTCATCGTGCATTAGTTCACGCTCGAGCAGGCCGGGCACGTGCCCGCCCGCGAAACAAAAAATTCTGCCCCAGGATTTTGACTCAGCGACAGTGAAGGTACGGCGATGTATTTCCAAGTCAGAATGGTGAGTGTCTTGGAGGGGAACATCCAGGTGGTGGTGCTCCCATGTATCTGCTGCCCCTTGTCCTACTAGGTGGTAGAGGCCGTGGGTTTGGAATGTGCTGTCAAAGGAGCCTTGGTGAGTTGCTGTAGCGCATCCTGTAGGTGGCGTACACTGCTGCCACTGTGCATCAGTGGTGGTGGGTGTGAATGTTTATTTTGGTTGATGGGGTGCCATTCAAGCGGGCTGCTTTGTCCTGAATGGTGTCAAGCTCCTTGAGCGCTATTGAAGCTGCACTCATCCAGGCAGGTGGAGAGCATTCCATCACACTCCTGACTTGTGCACAGGCTTCGGGGAGTCAGGAGGTGAGTTACTTGCCGCAGGATTCCTAGCCTCTGACATGCTCTTGTAGCTACAGTATTTATATGGCTGGTCCAGTTCAGTTTCTGGTCAATGGTAACACCCAGGATGTTGATAGTGGGAGATTCAGCAATGGTAATGCCACTGAATGTCAAGGGGAGATGGCTAAATTCTCTTTTGTTGGAGATGGTCATTGCCTGACACTTGTGTGGCATGAATTTAATTGCACTTGTCATCCCAAGTCTGGATATTGTCCAGGTCTTGCTGCATTTGGACATGGTCTGCTTCAGTAGCTGAGGAGTCCAAATGGTGCTGAGCATTGTGCAATCATCAGTAAACATCCCCAGTTCTGACCTTATGATGGAAAGAAGGTCATTGATGAAACAGCTGAAGATAGTTGGGCCATGGACACTACCCTGAGGAACTCCTGCAGTAATATCCTGAGATGACTTACCTCAAACAACCACAACTATCTTCCTTTGTCCTAGGTATGACTCCAACCAGCGAAGGTTCTTATTGACTCCAGTATTGCTCGGGCTCTTTGATGCCACACTTTGTGGCTAAAAGTGTTTTTATTATTAAAATGATTTTGTGTATGTGTTTTTCTATAAAAGAGGCAACTGAAGTATCAGCAGTCAAATCTCAGATATTGCATTCAGCTGCTTGAACAAGTACTTTGCCTCTATGCTTAAAGGAAAGGTGATCTACAGGCTAGTTTCCATCATTTCATCAAGAAGAATTGATGTTTTCAGTTAATGAATAATGGAGCAGAAAGGATCAGCAGAATTACATACATGGAAAATATGGCACAGAGACAGACCATATGGTCCAACCACCCATTTATGCTCTACTCCAACCTCCTCCCAACTTTTAACATCAAAATCTTCCATCATAACTCTCTATTTCTTTCTCTCTCGTATGCTTGTCAAGCTTTCCCTTAAATGCATCTATATTATTTGTTTCAACAATTGTGAAGCAAATTTCACACTCCCACCATTCTCTGGGAAAAGAAGTTTCTTCTGAATTTGGGTTTCTTGGACACTGTCCTGGCGGCCTCCAGTTATGTTAATAGCCTCGAGTTACGTGCTTCCCCACAAGATGAAAGATTCTCTCTGCATCCACCCCATCAAAGCTTTTAATAATTTTAAAGAACTCTATTTGGCAAACCCTCAGCCTTCTTTTTTTTCAAGAGGAATGAGATCCAACCTGTCAATCCTTTCCGGATATATATGTACCGACACATTTCTGGTATCACCTTCGTAAATCTTCTCTGCATTCTCTCCAGTGCCTATTTATCCATTTTATAATATGGCAACTAGAACATCACACAGTACCCTAAGTGTGGTCTAACCAAGGTTTAATAAGAGTTTAATATAACTTCCCTACTTTTCAATTCTATCCTTCTGTAAATAAAGCCAAGGGCGCAATTTTCCGTGCCCGCTGGAGTTGGGCATGCTCGGCGGGTGTGGGCAGACAATATGGCAAGAAGGCCAGAAATTGGCTTCACGACATCATGAAACCGGTTAGTAAACTTCCACTCAGCCATCAGACATCGGAAGCCTCATTGTAATACGCCTGCATATCATTATAAGGCCAGCCTGTCAGAATCGTGCCCCCACCCCCCACCCCAGTTGGATTGTCTGCCCACGCCAGCATGATTGCATGTTGATGGAGAATACATCTTGACATGTGTGATGTGCAGAAGTCAGGATGTCCCACCGGGGCCTTGCTCACATTGCAGATATCCAAGGAGCAGAAGATGCTGGAGCCCCACAGCAAAGGCACACTGGAGGAATGTCTATGGCATTCTGGGTGGATGCTCATGGGCATGTTTCTGCTGCAAAGCAGCTCATGGAAGTTGGAAAGTCACCGTTGATGCTCACAACAGATGATGGTCGAGGAGGCAGGAGAGGAAGGTCCAGCTCTGTTTAGGAGAGGAAGATGTACCAGGGGTTGGGAGAGGAAGATCTGGAATAGACTGGGAGAGGAAGAGTTGTCTGGATGGGGTGAGGTTGTGAGGGGGGGAATGAAGGGGTCAGGATGGGGTGAGGTTGTGAGGGGGGGAACGAAGAGGTCAGGATGGGGTGAGGTTGGAAGAGGGGGAATTAAAGTCATCAGGATGGGTTGAGGTTGGGAGGGGGGAATGAAGGGGTCAGGATGGGGTGAGGTTGGGAGGGGGGAATGAAGGGGTCAGGATGGGGTGAGGTTGAGAGGGGGGAATGAAGGGGTCAGGATGGCGTGAGGTTGGGAAGGCAGGGTGAAGGCGTTGAAGTGGGGGAAGGAGTATAGGGGAGGAGGGGGTAACAGTGGAGAAGACAGTAACTGGAGAAGTAGGTGCAAGAGGGATGGAAGGTGTAAGGGAAGGGGTCAGAGGGGGGAATGAGTGCAGAGAGAGGGAGAGAGTCTGGGGAGGAGGAAGGAATGCGAAGAGGGGAGGGAGTAAAGCTGGAAGAAGAAGTAAGGGTGGAGGATGGAGTCGGGGAGGGGGAAGGACTAAGTGGGGGCAGAGTTCAAGGTTGGGAAGGACCAAGGAGGAGGGAGTCAAAGGGGGATTGGCATTCCAATGGGGGAAATGGTTCCTGGGAGAGGGAATCTGGAGGGGGGATGTGGTTCCGGGAGGGGTAAAGGGTTTCAAGGGGGTAGGATCCAGAGGGAGGGATGTCCAGTGGACGTGCAAAGGAGAGCCCTATTGAGTTCATGTCTGACTCCTGGGGAGCAAACTGAGGGTGGGTGTGGAAAGACGGAATGGTAGGAATGACTGAGGGCAGATTGAGGCAGGAGGGTGAGAGGGTGACGATTTGACAGTAGCAGTAGAAGGGACGGCGAGGGTGGTTAGTGAGGACTCAGAGGCAGACACAGACCCTGGGGGTGGAAAGGAGGAGGTCGGTGAGGTGAATATGAATGAGGGTGGGATTTTTGGAAAGGAAGAGAATGTGCATGTTTACCTGGACATCCCCAAAGGAAAAGGGTTGTGGCTGAGAGGGAAGGTGGAAGGTGATGCTGGAGGGGTCACCTATGATAGGGGAAAGGAAATTGGTGACTGGAGGAGGGGAAAAGACGGGGGAACACACGAAAAACCAAATCAAGACCACGCTGCCTAACTCAAAAGTGAAACGAGAAAGTGGGCGAGATCAGGTGCTGAATGGGAGTGTGATCAGTGGGTGGACGGAGATGCAGGTCAGCTCAGATGGACAACTGAAAGTGAACCCCAGCAGGCAGCATTGAAAATTCTCAGGGCAGTGAGATTAGTGTGATATGGGAAGGACCCGCGTGCGTGGGAGAGTGCTTGCACGAGGCTCTGAAAGGCCCTGCCACACACACACTTCTCCCTCCAGAATCACTCATTGGCCAGCTGCTCCCTCTGCGGTGACAGAGGGACGATGTTGAGGGGCTCACAGGCAAAGGGGACTCGGAGGGAGAGGACACCTCTGAGCTTCCTGAGTGGATGTCCGAGGGGTGTCTAACTGCTGCTCCTTCTCCCCCTGAGTGCCCCCAGGGCCCCAGCCTGACTCCTTGAGGGGAAGGAGCACCTGGAGGGACGTTGGCTGGCTAGTAGTGTGAAATTGCTGGCATGCCAGCCTCTGGCCTGGACTCCTCAGCCCAGTGAAAATTCAGCCCATGATGTTTGTTTGCCATGGTTTATTTACATTATTTGCCTTTATACCCTACCATGGTAATCTTATCTTTCAGCTCCATCTGTGCATCTGACTGAGTAGATGTTTTTAAATGTTAATATTGTTACTGCAGGGTGCTAGTGCAGTTATTTTCTCTTTTTTACAAGTTGCAGAGGCCAATTGCACAAAACGCTTCGAATTATTGATGAACAAAGTTTTTGCTGAACACGAGCCGGTCTTATTTCAATGTTTTGGTTAAAACATTTTTGAATGATCTGCAAGTGTTACATAAATCTATTCATAGTGTCTTATTTTTAAAATGGCGGTGTTACTACCACAATGAGACAATGCAGCCTTGCCCCAATTACTAATAGCACAGATTGTCAATACAGGAATTTTACTGCCAACATCTTTAAAAATAACTGTTTTAAATAATATCTACCCTTTCTTACACTCATTCATGCTGCATGGTAAAATCAGATTGCTATTTGTTCCCTACTGATCCTGCTCTTTTGTGCCAAATGATGCTGCATGCTCTCGTCCCTTTTCAGGCTGACCCTCTATGTATGATATACTGACAAATATGATAGTTTCATTAATGGACTTGTCACTCAACTGAAGATGTCCTAATAATCCCTTTATTTCACAGTGGCAGCCTCAAGTCTGTCGGCAGTTTCTTTAAATGAGGGGATGGCGAATTCTCCGAAGGATTGGAGAACCGGTTTAAGACACAGTTTTCCATGGTTCCTCTGGGGGCAGCAGGATTACCACTAGCAAACCTAAACAGATGCCAGTGGTAGAACTGATTCTGTTTGAGGACAATCTGATCATTGATCCTGACAATCCAGGGTTGCTTTGCAAAACTGGGCTGGGCATTTACAGTTGCTTGTCTGTTCCCACTGCTGCATTGGAATGTAACATATAATGCAAATGGCCAGATTGAAAAGCACCAACATAAAGTGGCTTGATTTAAAGTCAAGAATCCTTCAAGGAAAAAGCTGGTAAATGTACATATGTGAACAGAACTGCTCCTTTATTATCAATACTGTGAAATTGTAGGTGATGACAAAAGGGTTGCACTGCACATGTCCAAACAAGCAAAGCTTCCAGTGTCAAAAAACTTATGTAAAGCTTACAAAAAACTTACTTGAAGCTTATTGTCATCATTCCTTGTTTGATTATTGCTGCCTCAAAATTGTGGGAGAAAGTTGGACTTTTGTGAATGGTACGGTAAAAGAGGATGTCATAGAGGAACTGGGTAGGATAAATAGAGTTAGACAATAACAGTGCTCAAAGTAACAGTCTGAATGGGATGCATCCGAGGTTGTCTGCGAAATTAAGACTGGTAAAAATGGAGGCTCTGACCACAATCTTCCAATCCTCCTTTAATATGGAAGAGGTAACCACGTTAGCGAGCCCATAAAAGAGCAAACCTAACACTAGGGGCGGAATCGTCCCAGGTTTGCACTAAGTATGGTAGCAGACAGGTAAAACCATGTTTTGCCCACTGGCTAGCAATGGCAGCTTCTCACGCTGTATCATCCCAAACCCACCGCATTAATTATGCACTCCCAGGAGACACGCCGTTTCGATGGCAAGCAGGCTTTCATTCACTCGGCACGCCATCACCTCGCCACTTCATCACACTGGGCACCATATTTAAAGTGCAGCCACATGCACGCCTCTTAGTGCTTCCAGCCCATGACTGCTATGCAGAAGACAGGATGGCCCTGTAAGGCAAGAAGACTACAGCCCCCCACTTCAGTGACGCGTCTCTCGAGCCTCTTTTGGACTTGGCGGAGGCCCACTGTGAGGTCCTCTACCGCCACTCTGGCCGCAGGATGGACAGCTGCATCACCAATCCAGCATGGGAGGCAGTGGCAACGGTGGTCAGTGCCAATTCCCTACAAATAGGACAACCACCAAGTACTGCTACAGGATGAATGATCTCCTCCGTTCCTCCAGGGTAAGTCACTCTTCTCATCACTCTCAACTCACACACTCACAAACCCATCACACATCCACATGGATCTCACACCTCAAGGGACAACACCACTAACTCTCACACATGGTGGGGGGGGTTGGAGATGGTGGCATAGTCACTGGACTAGTATTCCAGAGGCTGAGTGTAATGATCCAGGGATCCAGGTTTGAATCCCACCATGGCAGAAATTTGAGTTCAATAAAAGTCTGGAATTTAAAAGTCTGATAATAACCATTGCTGATTGTTGTAAAAACCCATCTGGTTCACTTCCATCTTTAAATCAAAAAAAAACACACCCTCACATCTCTATCAGCTCACATCTTCACCCTGTCCATGGCTCTGCTCAAAACACAAACATTCCACATAGTGCCATATGTTCTGTTCGCACTCACGGTGTCTGTTTTCATGCAGGAGAAGCTGGCTCACAATAGCAAGGAGAGGTCCCAGACCGGGGGGGTGGAGTGGCCCTCATTAGACCCCTCGCTCATTTTGAGGAGGGTGCCTTCGAGTTGACTGGTGAGGACACGGACAGTGCCGGCAGTAACGGTGAAGTCGGCGGCAATCATCTTTGTAAGGCTCCTGCGCCACATCATCCAGTGTCAAGAAGGCTGCTTCTGGGATTGACAGCTACAATTAGGTAAATTATAAGTGTGTATTGGAGACACTTATCAGATGCCTTCTGGAATTTTCCATTTTGCAGATGGGCCTCATTGAAGCTGAAGGCCTGTTGAAGGATGGAAGCTGCCTGCCGCTGGCAGACTCAGGTCCAACGATGCCTCGTTTAATTCTCCTACTCCCTGCCCCCACCCTTTAGCTCCATTTACCAGAAGGCTGCAGATGTAGGCCATTTTGTGGATGGGGTCTTCTTACACAATGGTGGCCTGGCAGCTGTGGCCACTTTTTATTTTTTAAATTTTAAAATGTCTTGAGAGGGCGCCCTTTTGTTGTCCTATCTACATCGGTAGCACCCACCTCTCTTAGTGGAGCTGCCGGCCGCCACTCAAGAAAGCCTCGAATACTCAAGTTGGCTCTCTCAACTTTGGAATGGGCTCCCGCAGGCAGCCTCTTAACTGGCTGCCTCCTTGAAAATCTCCCTTGCAATCCTGCTGCTGGCATATTCAGGTTCCCGACCCACATTTAGTCCCAAAGATAGAATTGGGATCTGGGAACAGAAGTCCAGCCCCATAAGACAGTTTTAAAAATATATATATTCTAATCCAGCATTGTAATTATTGTAAGGGATGCTTTCCTTACAAATGCACAAAGAAACCTTTAAGACTGCAATCCACAGGTTTTAGACTATTAAGGGATATTGAGCATAAAGGGAAAATGAGTTTGAGATTCAGGTCTGCCGTGATGTCACTGAATGGGAGAACAGGTTGAATAGCCTTATCCTGTTCTTCTGTAAAAGTGTATAATGTCAACTGAAAATCCAGAAAAATAAATACCTTTATTACATGTTAAACACAAAATGTCACAGTTGCAGTGCTTCATTGCTCTCTATAAAGATAGGAGCGCAGTTTGACTTCTTTAGCTCTTGTTCTGGTAACTGTTTTCATTATGTAGGAAAGTAAAAAGGAAATATAGATTTAAAAGAAAAATAAATCTACATACCCACACGTCAATCTGAGAAAGAATGTGTGAACCAACCTTTAGTGAGAAGTAATTTCATTCTGTGGTTGCTTAAAGGAGAACTGTGTTCATGGAAAATACAATTAGTTCAGTCTTGTTTTGCGAGACAACCAGGAAAATTACTTCTCATTTTTGTCACAATGACAATATATCTAAGGTGATGAGGTGACACATTTCAACATGTATTTTGGATTAGAAAAGAAATAAGAAATAACTTGATAAACCTTTCCTTTCCACACTGCCCTTTTAAATTGTTATCTGCAATAAAAAGGAACTTACATTGGATAATAAGTAACAATTCAAGCCTGCCTTTCTACAAACATTGTGAGTTTATTATTTTAATCACTTTTCACAAAGTAATGGGTCTGTTTCAAAGCCTTCTGATCAGTGTTCCATAGGTTGAAAAATCACCAAACCAAATACAGAACAGGAAGGAAAACATGAGCAGACAGTACAGTGCTGAAAAGTAGAAAAAGAGTTCTGTGTTTCACCAGTTATCAAAACAGAATGTTCCAAAAACCTGCTGCTGTTTTATTTTATTAAAAATAAAGATCTAATGAAGATGACCGTGCAAATGACACAACCATCTCTGTGAGCTTCCCCAAAATGTGTTGCTGAACTTGAAAGCTTTGATTCTCTGCAACTGAAACAGTGGCCAATACAGTGATGAGGTGTCCTAACAGGTCTAACATAGATTAATTAATTTAAGTTATAAATTCAGGAAGCCCAATGATCAATTAGTCCATAATAATGCTAACACCTGTCTGTAGCCCCATGATCCAAACCTATGCTCGCAAAAACTGGATGAAACTGGTTTACATCTCATAATTCTCTCACTACAATTCCTTCATGCAATGTGTTTTGCTTAGGTTATTAAGAAATGAGGTAAAAATAACTAATCAGAAACAAAACAGATGGTCAACACATGCCTTGAAATGACTTCTCCTGTAGTGCTCACCATGGTAAACATTTTTTCTCTTGCTCCACATTCCACTCATGTTGTGCAGCTGTTGAGACTTTGTCCACCCATTGAAAGTCTCCCCTAAACATCATGTTCTTTGTAAACAGAATAGTATGATATACTCTTTTAACTAAATGTTATTGGCAACAGTAGCGAAAGCAAACATCAGTCCACTGGTAAACTCAAGACCCATTTAAACAAAAATGCTTGACTAGTGCTCATGGGAATTGCATTCTTTTCATAAGTGATGCTGTTAATTTTTTTGTGCGGCTGTGCGTGTTGCTTTTAAACAGACACGCACTTTTGATATGTGGTTTCTGGTCAAATATTAGGTAACCCTTGCACGGAGCTTGGTTGCTCTTCCAGAATGTTTCAAGTTTGGATCTAAGGTTTGTCTCTCGCTTAAACTCACTTTTGACAGCTGGTGAGCTTTGACAGCCCTCAGTCAGACTGCTAAAGTATGAAGGAGAAATCAGGCTTTCTATATTGGCAGAAGCAGGCAGTCATTGATATCATCAAGCTTTCCTCACACAAAACCACGTCTGTTGCTAACTAATTCATAGAAGAACAGCTTTCAGCCCAGATTCAATAGTTTTATTCAGGGTGAGGGACACATAGTGGAGAGTGACTTCCAAGCAGAACAGACAAGGGGAACATATAAAGACCTAAGACCTTTTTTTCTGTTAACCTTCCGAACACCACTGTACAGCATAGCAAATGACATCCTTAAATGACAGTATTCAGCAATGAACTAAACAGTCATATATTTGGCTTTTGCAGCAACAAATTCAATATTAACTAATTTTATCCCTTAAGTAGTCAAAACATATGCCCATTTATTGCATTACACCTTTCAAAGGTCTCACATAGTAATTCAAAGTATGGATTCAGGACTTGTGACCACCAAAATGTCACATGTCCTAGGCTAAAAAAAACTAATCATTTCAAATAAGAGTTTATTTGTTAAGAGTCTAATAATATTTTGATTGACTAAATCTGGTTGAATCAAAGCTACCAAAAAGATAACCAACTGAAACTGGGCAATTACACCCATCAACCATTTTAAACCTGCTGTTAAACCAGCAAGGACCATAAAACTAACTGATCGAATTGCTTAAGTCATTTTCACACTGTTTTTCTTCCTCACTCATGTCAGTAGATTAAACTAGAAATTAACATTTATAATATAACACAATCTAATACACAAAACTAAAATAAAGAAAATTACTAAATTATAAAGTTGGTTATTCAACGTGAGGAATATCAATCAGATCTTCCTCACCCACACCCAACTTTTTGGATTGGAGACTAGTGCCTGAGGTGAAAATTCCACACTGTTATGTTTCAGTTATAGTAACACAATGATGGCTCAAGTATCTGGCTAATTAAATATGCACTTTTAAACAACAGTTCAATTTGATTAGGGAAATGACCAAAAGCTGCCAAACAGAATGAATAACCAGCACAAAATTGAGCAATCAAATTCTTCAATTTCCATAGCACTGCTATTCACAAACCAGCAAACAATATATAATGGGTCTATAAAACCACTTGCAGAAAACTTGCTATCACTTCTCTAGCATTTATATTGCTTTCCAAGCCACCGATCATGCACCTAAAAATTAAGTTTCTAACATAATAAAACGTAAAACAAGTATCAGATAAATCTTATAAACACATCATTAAATTTTACAGTAATTCTTAGGAATTGAATTGCTCTCTACTCAGGCTTATGTGTATCTTATGGGATCAGGAGCTGGTGTTGGTTGAGTTTATCTGCTCAACTAATGATGGGTGGAGTCATCCCAGCTTTTCACTAAGTGCAGTAGTGGGTGGGAAAAACGACCTTTTACTCGCCGGCTGCAATGGCAGCTTTTCATGCCATCTCGTTCCAAACCCGCCGCATTAATTATGCATTTGTGGGATACACGCTGTTTCGACAGAGGGCTCCGATTTGCCTGCCACGCCGTCACCTCGCCACTTCATCACGCCAGGCACCAGATTTAAAGTACAGCCATGCTCAGAGCTTCCAGCCCAGGACTGCAGCAAAGAAGACATGGCCCCAAAAGGCAAGAAGACTGCAGGCCTCGAGTGTCTTTTGTATGCTGTGGATGCACGCTGTGATGTACAGGAGGGGCAGCTACATTACCACTCTGGCTTGGTAGGCGTTGGCAGTGATGATGAGTGCCAATGATGCACAGAAAAAGTTGGCCATCCAATGTAGATAGAGGATGAATGATCTCATCTATGCAGCCAGAATATGGCAACCATCTCACCACTCTAAACTCACACACTCAAGCCCATCACACATTCACTGGCATCTCACTCACTGCCAGATCAAGGAACATCATCACTCATTCTCACACACACACCCTCACATGTCCACCTTACCTCTTCTCCTCTGGAGACTCCTCAGCCCTCACCATCTTGAGGCCACTTGCACAGATCAACGTGTGCCCCCCCACACACCCTGGGATACCCTCCTTCCCCAGTACAGCTCTCGCCATGCAGCCTCTTCCCTTCCCTGAGGCCACTTCCCCCACTTTGCCGAGCAAGACCTTGCCCTTCAGCCATTGAAAAGCCACCCACATATGGCAGATCTGGTAGGTAGAGACCTGCCCATGAGCTCCCCTAACAGTGATGTGGTTCTGTCTGTGAAGCCTGGCACTGATGACTGCGAGTGCTGACCGAAGCAATGTAGGCAAACAAACCTCAAAGCCCTGAGCGAAGTGCAGCTCGCCTAGTGCATGGCTTACAGATACTTTTGTGAAACACGTCAGTGTGTTTCCCCACCGAGGTGGGCGGACAATCCAGCGGAGGGAGGGCAGGTGAGTCTGTCGGGTTGGCATTATAATGATATGCCGATGTATTCCACTTAGGTCCCTGATGTCCAATGGTGGGGAACGTGGCCCGCTGTCGGCGGGCAGAGTGGACGATTGCAAACTGGTTTCACGACGTCGGGAAACCGATATTTAGCCTTCTTGCCATATTGTCTGCTCACACCAACGAGCGCACCTGACGCCGGTGGGCATGGAAAATCCTGGCCGATGTTTCTTCACCTCATGTTCAACCTATGGGCCAGGATTTCCTGGTTGGTGAGCAGGGTTGGGGGGGGGGGGCCCGCTCGCCAACACGTAAGATGATGCGGGATGACATTGGGCAGAACTCCCTACCTCATCCCGTCCCATTTCAATTTTCAGGTCGGCGGGGGCTCAGCCGAATCAGCTGTGCGCCCGCCAACCTGTCAAAGGCCAATTGAGGCCATTGACAAAGTAATTAATGTAATTAGTGGACCTGCTCGTCCAATTAACATTGTCGGGCAAGCTGGGAGCTCTGGCGGGCATTGGAAAAAGCATGAAACCTCATCCATGGGAGGGACGAGGTTTCATATATGCTTATAAATTTTTAATAAAAGTGAAACTGAAAGTGATGGACTTGTCCCAAATCATGTGACGGTGTCACATGAGGGGACATGTCAGGGAAATTTTTTTTTTTGTTTTTAATATTTTTTACTGTAGAGCCGATTTCCCTGAGGCAGCACTTAGCCTCAGGGAGATGAATGTGCTCTTTCATGCGCATGTGCGAAAAAGCGCACCCTCGGCTCAGGGAATCCCCCCTCACCCGCTTGGGGAGTGCATAGCGCTTCCTTGCGGACGTGATGCTGGGCGGGCCTTAATTGACCCCCCCATGTAAAATGGCGGCACGCCCCCAATTGGGGGTGCTGATCGGAGGCGCGCCTCCATGTACCCGATCGTGAACTTCCCCTCCGACAGGGGGAGAATTCTGCCCAGGATTGCAGCCTGGGACAATGAGCTGGCACTGTTACGCCTGTCAAAACTTTACACTGACAAAATATTACTCTGGTACCATAATTATGAAGGAAAATTTGGAATCTAGTTTCATTTATTTACTAATAAATTCCAAAAATATTATGCACTGAAATAAATAATATCCGCACTTTAGAAAAGAGAATGTTTAGCCTATTTTAATCTGTTAACATGTAAGTTTTAAAATACATATGTAGATGATAATTAGATTCATATGTATTAATCAAAAATTAAAATTGTTAGGGAATGTTAGTCGAGAATTTTTACACAATAACTGATGAAGATTTTGGACTTTGTTTCTGATTTCATTGAATAAATCAAATGTATTTTTATTGCTATGATAAGTTGTTTGTCTGCTTAAAGGTGATGGTCACAGGAAATTAAATATTGACATTCACATAACTACTTTATTTCAGAAGAAATCTTACTGCTTTTCAGCTACAATCCTGGACTCACTGCCTTGCATATATCTTGACCCTATATTGATCCTAAGCAAAGTTTCAGGTTTCGATTGCTAGGGCTGTCATTTGCAGTAAGCACCTATTGGAAACTGTGGGCCCTTATACCTTGTTTTTCTGACCATATACTGAATTCCCTATCCGATGCTAACTGTGAGCGCTAGGAAAAATGAAGAATTGAATGAAGGGAAAGCCAGTGATCACAGCGAACATGCATGAGAGACATACAGAGTGGAAGAGGTTGACCGAAAGAGAGGGCAACAAAGTCAGAGGTAAATAGATAATGAATTAAAGGAAAGCAAAGGGGAGAGAGACATTTAAAGTTAAAGAGAAGAGAGAGACATTTATTTTCTAGTTTTGTTCAGTGAGTATGCCTCATGAGATCAACGTTACGTAAAAACATATTGTGTCTTTCTTAGCTTATCGTTCCTTTCCTTAAAAACACTACCGTTTCTGACTCCATGGGGGAGTTTTCTCCCCGTCGGGGGGCTTGGACGGAAACAGGCGCGGGCGTGTGCGTAGCCAATCTCCGCCCGCGATCAGCTGCATGTTGCCATTTTATGTGGGCAGGCCAATTAAGGCCCGACCAGCATGACGCACACTGGGAAGCACTGTGTGCTCCCTTTGTGGGCGGGGTGAGTAGGGAGAGTCAGGGCCTGCGCTTTTTCATGCACAGAAATCTTCCTGAGGCACGGAGCTGTGTCAGGGAGATTAGTCTGATTTTTGAAAATTTTAATAAAAGAGAAAAAAAATTTAAGACATGTCCCCTCATGTGACAGTATCACATGAGCTGGGACATGTCAATTAATTTTATTAAACATTTTTATTAAACTTTAAAAACCTTCATGAAACCTCATCCCTCCCGTGGATGAGGTTTCATAATAAATGCGCTTGCCCACCAACCTTAAGGTTGGATGGGCAGCTCAGTTAATTAGTTTAATTGATATTTAAATGGCCTTAATAGACCCTTGACAGTTCAGCGGGCGCACAGCCAACTCTGGTGCTTGTCCGCTGAACTCAAGACCTGAATGAGGCACGGTGACGTCAGGATGCAGGCCCTGGTAACCCATTCTAAGTCTTTGAATTGCGGGATGGTAAAGCATGAGACAGCTTCATCTCTACTTAGAGAATTTCCTGATGTTTATGGACAAATTCAAAAATTAAATCCTTAAAATCAACATTACAATGTGGTTTCTATTAAAGTTAATACTATTGCTATTAATTTAAGTTTTAAAATACATATGTAGAGGATAAATTGATTAATATGTATTAATTCAAATTAAAAATGATAGTCAAGAAAAATATTTTATTAAAAATTAATTTTAGGTGCCTGCTGTAGTGTATTGAGAATTGCATTATGCACTTTGTCCACTTAAGTCTACCATACACATGTACTAGCTGTGGGAGTTTGGAGGAAGGATAAAAGGAATCCATTGTTTTAACAGCATGTTCAGCAGGCCTGTTCCCAAATGCTTTTTACGTTTTTTTATTCATTCATGGGATGTGGGTGTCACTGGCTAGGCCAGCATTTATTGCCCATTTCCTAATTACCCTTGAGAAGGTGGTGGTGAGCTGCCTTCTTGAACCACTACAGTCCCATGTGGTGTAGGTACACCCACAGGGCTGTTAGGGAGGGAGTTCCAGGATTTTGACCCAGCGATAGTGCAGGAACAGTGATATATTTCCAAGTCAGGATGGTGAGTGCCTTGGAGGGGAACTTCCAGGTGGTGGTGTTCCCATCTATCTGCTACCCTTGTCCTTCCAGATGGTAGCCGTTGTGGGTTTGGAAGGTGCTGTCTAAGGAGCCTTGGTGAGTTCCTGCAGTGCATTTTGTAGATGATACACACTGCTGCCACTGTGCGTCGGTGGTGGAGGGAGTGAATGTTTGTGGATGGGGCGCCATTGAAGCAGGCTGCTTTGTTCTGGATGGTCTTGAGCTTTTTGAGTGTTGTTGGAGCTGCACTCATCCAGGCAAGTATTCCATCAAACTCCTGACTTGTGCCTTGTAGATGTGGACAGGTTTTGGGGAGGCAGGAGGTGAGTTACTCGTCGCACGATTCCTAGCCTCTGACATGCTCTAATAGCCACAGTATTTATATGGCTGGTCCAGTTCAGTTTCTGGTCAATGGTAATCCCAAGGATGTCAATAGTGGGCGATTCAGCATTATAAATGCTAGTGAATTTCAAGGGGTAATGGCGAGATTCGCTCTTGTTGGAGATGGTCATTGCCTGGCACTTTTGTGGCACAATTGTTACTTGCCACTTGTCAGCCCAAGCCTAGATATTATACAGGTCTTGCTGCATTTGGACATGGACTGCTTCAGTACCTGAGGAATCACAAATGGTGCTGACCATTGTACAATCATCAGTGAACATCCTCACTTCTGACCTTATGATGGAAGGAAGGTCATTGATGAAGCAGCTGAAGATGGTTGGGCCTAGGACACTACCCTGAGGAACTCCTGCAGTGATATCCTGGAGCTGAGATGACTGACCTCCAACAACCACAGCCATCTTCCTTTGTGCTAGGTATGAATCCAACCAGTGGACATTCCCATTGACTCCAGATTTGCTAGGGCTCCTTGATGCCACACTCAGTCAAATGCTGCCTTGATGTCAAGGGCAGTGACTCTCACCTCACCTCTGGAGTTCAGCTCTTTTGCCCATGTTTGGACTAAGGCTCTAATGAGGTCAAGAGCTGAGTGGCCCTGGCAGAATCGAAACTGAGCATCAGTGAGCAGGTTATTTCTAAGCAAGTGCTGCTTGAAAGCATAGTTGATGACCCCTCCAATCACTTTACTGATTATCGAGAATAGACTGATGGGGTGGTAATTGGCTGGGTTGGATTTGTCCTGCTTTTTGTGGACAGGACATACCTGAGCAATTTCCCACATTGCTGGGTAGATACCAATGTTGTAACTATCCTGGAACAACTTGGTTAGGGGCGTAGCAGGTTTTGGAGCACAAGTCTTCAGTACTTTTGCTGGAATATTGTCAGGGACTATAGCCTTTGCAGTATCCAGTGCCTTCAGCCATTTCTTGATATCACATGGAGTGAAACAAATTGGCTGAAGATTGGCATCTGTAATGCTGGGGACCTTCAGAGGAGGCTGAGGTGGATCATCCACTCAGTATTTCTGGCTGAAGATTGTAGCAAATGCTTCAGACTTATCTTTTGCACTGACTTGCTGGGCTCCTCCATCATTGAGGACGGGGATATTTGTGGAGCCTCCTCCTCCAGTGAGTTGTTTAATTGACCACCACCATTCACAACTGGATGTGGCAGGACTGCAAAGTTTAGATCTGATCTGTTGGTTGTGGGATTGCTTAGCTCTGTTTATCATTTTCTGCTTATGCTGTTTGGCACACAAGTAGTCCTGAGTTGTAGCTTCACCAGGTTGACACCTCATTTGAGGTATGCCTGGTGCTTCTCCTGGCATGCCCTCCTAGACTCTTCATTGAACAAGGGTTGATCCTCTAGCTTGATGGTAATGGTAGAGTGAGGGATATGCCAGGCTGTGAGGTTACAGATTGTGTTTGAGTATAATTCTGCTGCTGCTGATGGCCTACAGCACCTCAAGGTTGCCCAGCCTTGAGTTGCTAGATCTGTTTGAAATCAATTCCATTTAGCACAGTGGTGGTGTCACACATCATGATGTAAGGTATCCTCAATGTGAAGACAGGACGTCATTTCCACAAGGACTATGCATTGGTCACTCCCACTGATTCCGTCATGGACAGATGCACCTGCGGCAGGCAGGTTGGTGAGTATGAAGTCAAGTATGTTTTTCCCTCTTGTTGGTTCCCTCACCACCTGCTGCAGACCCAGTCTAACAGCCATGTCCTTTAGCACTCGACCAGATCAGTCAGTAGTGGTGCTACCGAGCCACTCTTGGTGATGGACTTTGTAGTCCCCCACCCAGAGTACATTCTGCGCCCTTGCCACCCTCAATGCTTCCGCTGAGTGACGTTCAACATTGAGGAGAACTGACTCACCAGCTTGGGGGAGACAAGTGCGTAGTATTCAGCAGGAGGTTTCCTGGCCCATGTTTGACCTGATGCCATGAGACTTCACGATGTCCAGAGTCAATGTTGAGGATGCCCAGGTCAATTCCCTCCCCACTGTATACCACTATGCTGCCACCTCTGCTGGGCATGTCCTGCAGGTGGGACAGGATATACCAAGGGATGCTGATGGTGGTGTTTGGGACATTATCTGTAAAGTATGATTCTGTTAGTATGACTATGTCAGGCTGTTGCATGACTAGTCTATGAGACAGCTCTCCCAAGTCGACAGAAGTCCCGGATCTTGGTAAGGACTTTGCAGGGTCCAGGCTGTGTTTGCCATTGTAATTTCAGAGCCTAAGCTGATGCTGAGTGGGTCCATCCAGTTTCCTTCCTTATACACATCGTAGCTGAGGGCATATTTAAAAGTCAACCACATTGCTCTGGCTCTGGAGTCACATGTAGGCCAGATCTGGTAAGGATGGCAGATTTCCTTCCCTAAAGAGTATTGGTATTAGCAATACGGAGGCCTGCACAGTGTACACACACACTGATCTCACCAAAATAACTATGCAAATGGAAAAAATAATCTTGGATCATTACAGAAAAGTTTTTTATTTGAGCCCAATATGACCCAGCATCTTTGATCATGCCCATTCACTGCATTCCCGATCAAGATGGCATTGCCTATGCCCAATCTACCACCTTTTGATGTGGATTCGGAGCCAGCATATCTATTCCCACATTAGCAAATGTGGCTGCGAAGGTGCAATGGCAGGTTTTGCAATCACAGAAAACAAGAGAAAAAAGACCTTACTTCTTCCTTGCAGAAGTGAAGTATTGGAAGATATGACAGAAGCTTATGCCTGTGCAAGTCAAAAATGGCTAAGGGCAGAATCTTCCGTTCTGGAGTCCAAGTCCAGTGGCGGGTGGGAAAGCCAGCATGATTCCTGCTGGGCGCCAGGATGGCTAAATATGTGTCACATGCAGGGGAGAGATGGTGGCATTGTGGTAGCATTACTGGACTACTAAATAAGGACTAAATAATGGACTACTAAATAAGGGCTGTGCGCGGAGACAGGTGGCTATGCTGGAGTGAGTCGGCGACCAAGTGAATAGCAAAGTAGGTTGACGTGGTAAATTCTGGTAAGTCTTTTTCAGGTTTAACTATAGATTAAGGATCATGATCTGACATGAGTAAATTAGGCTAGCTTGTTAAGTATAGAACTGCCTGGAGTGGCAGTTAATTACCTGAAAGCAGTTGTTTCAAGAAGTGTGAAGTACTACAGCAAGAAGCTAAACTAGCTAATGACTCATCAAAGGGTCTATAAAAGAGACAGGCTTTACAAATTGCATGGTAAATAAGAAGTGGGCGAGGAGACAGGCAACTAAGCCAGAGTGAGACGGAAGCCAAGCGAATTAGGTTCACGTGGGAATTCACTGCACGGGAGAAAGAGGTGTGGTATACAAAGCAATTATTCTAAGTTGGGAACAGGAGTAGCTGAGCAGAAATGGACCTGGATGTAAACCTCACCTTCAGAGCTCAGCTTGGGAAAAAAAAAAATCAAACAGTGACATCATAGGAAAACTGTAAGTTCATTGGTTGGTAAGAAAATGCTGTTAGTGAGTGTCTTGAAATAGCTGCAAATTAGAAAAGTGCATTATTTTTTAAAGAAGTAGCTACTTGGATTTGAGTAAGAAACAATAAGAATAAGGGGAAGTCAGGGCCAATAACATAAAGTAATATAAATAAACCAAAGTAAAATAAAGTTAATGTAAGGGAAGTAAAGTTAAGACATGGCAGGGCAGCTCGGTTGTGTGGAATTTGTGTCTTGTAATATGTGGGAAGTCGTGGACGCTACTGGTGATTTAGACGACCACATGTGCAGAAAGTGCTGCCAGCTGCAGAAACTTGGGCTCCAGGTTTTGGAACTCGAGCTGCAGCTGGAGTCACTATGGCACATCCACGAGGCTGAGAGCTAGATGAATAGCATGTTCATAGAGGTGGTCACACTGCAGGTTAACAGCATAGAGGCATAAAGGGAATGGGTGACTGCCAGGCAGTCCAAGAGAACTAGGCAGGTAGTGAAGGAGTCCCCTGGGGTCCTGCTCGCTAATTGGATTTCCATTTTGGATACTGATGAGAGCATTGGTTCCTCAGAGGAGCGCAGTCAGAGCCAAGTTTGTTGCACCAAAAGAGGCTCAGCTATACAGAAGGGGAGGAGGAAGAAATGAAGAGCAGTAGTGATAGGGGATTTGTTAGTTAGGGAAACAGGCCATAGATGTGACTCCAGGATGGTATGTTGCCTCCATGGTGCCAGGGTCAGGTATCTCACTGAGTGGCTGCAGAATATTCTTTGGGAGGAGGGTCAACAGCCAGAGGTTATCATCCACACTGGTACCAATGATTTGGTAGGAATGGGTATGTGGTCCTGCAGACAGAATTTAGGGAGCTGGTAGAAAATTAGTAAGCAGGACTTCAAACGTAGTAATCCCCAAATGACTCCCAGTGCCATGTGCAAGTGAGTACAGAAATGGAAGGATAAGGCAGATGAATGCATGGCTGGAAAGATGGTGCAGGAGGGAAGACTTTAGATTCCTGGGACACTGGGACTGGCTGTGGGGAAGAAGGGATCTGTGTAAGCCGGACAGGTTGTACCTGAGCAGAGCCGGGCCTGAGTTCCTTTCTAGTGCTGTTGGGGGTGGGGGGCACCTTAAACTAAGTCAGCAGAGGTGTGGAGACCAGAAGAGAATATTAGAGTAATACCACGGTGCACAAAATACTTGGAGAGACAGATAACACTGGAATATAGAATAGTAAGTAAATAGACGAAGTCAGAGTAAGGGAGAAAGTCATGAAATCTAAATCTGGGTTACTGTGCATGTATGTGACTACACAGAGTATAGTAAATAAGATTGGGAAGTTACAGGCACAGATTGCCACGCAGAATTATGATTTTGTGATGATAGCAGAGACCTAGCTCAAGGAAGTGCAGGCCTTGGTGTTAAATATTCCTGGGTATAATGTGTTCACGAAGGATAGGCAGGATGAAAAGGAGGAGGGGTGGCAGTATTGGTTAAGGAGAGCATTGCAGTGCTGGAGAAAAAGGAATTCCCAGAGGGTTCAAAGACAGAATCAATGTGACTAGAGCTAAAGAACAAAAAGAGTGCAATTACATTGCTCGGTGTAGTCTATAGGCCACCAACTAGTGGGAAGGATGTAGAGGAACAAATCTGCGGGGAAACTATAGAGAGGTGTAAACATTATGGAATAGTTGTAATGGGGGACTTTAACTGAATATAAACTGGGATAGTGGTAGTGTAAAGGGCAGAGAAGGGCAAGCGTTCCTAGATTGTGTTCAGGAGAACTTTCTACAGCAGTATGTGTTCAATCCAACAAGAAAAGAATACAGAAGATTCAGAGCAGAGGGGTTAAGAGAAAAGACTGGTAGCTAACATAAAGGGGAATCCCAATATCTTCTATAGGCATATAAATAGTAAGAGGATGGTAAGAGGAGGAGTAGGACTGATTAGGGACTAAAAAGGGGACTTGCACATAAAGGCAGGGGGCATGGCTGAGTGTTAAATGAATACTCTGCACCTGTCTTTACCAAGGACACAGATGCTACCCAGGCCATGAAGATATATATATCTTGATGTGCAGGGGGCAGTTTCAAAGCTTGCAGATGATACAAAACTTGGAAGCATTGTAAACTCTGAGGACAGTGTAGAACTTGAAAAGGATATAGACAAGATAGGTGGCAGATGAAGTTCAATGCAGAGAAGAGTGAGGTGATTCATTTTGGTAGGAAGAACATGGAGAGACGATATAAAATAAGGGGTACAAATCTAAAGGATGTGCAGGAGCAGAGGGACCTGGGTGTATATGTGTATAATTCATTAAATGTGGCAGGACAGGTGGAGAGAGCAGTTAATAAAACATACAGCATCCTGGGATTTATTAATATCAGCATAGAGTATAAGAGCAAGGAGTTATGCTTATCTTGCATAAAGCACTAGTTAGACTTTAGCTGGAGTACTGTGTACAGTTCTGGCCGTCATGCTTTAGGAAGGGTGTAAAGACATTGGAGAGAGTGCAGAAAAGGTTTACAAAAATGGTTCTAGGGATGAGAAGTTATGAAGATGGATTGCAGAAGTTGGGACTGTTCTTCTTGGAGAGGTGGAGGCTAAGAGGAGTCTTGATAGAGGTGCTCAAAATCATGAGGGGGCTGGACAGAGTAGATAGGGAGAAACTGTTCTCGCTCAGAAAAGGGTCGAGAATGAGAGGGCACAGGTTTAAAGTGATTTGCTAAAGAAGCAAATGCAATGTGACAAAAAAAACTTTTTCACACAGCAAGTGGTTCATGTCTGGAATGCACTGCCTGGAAGTGTGGTGGAGGCAGGTTCAATTGAGGCATTCACGAGGGCATTAGATGTTTCTTTTTAAATAATCAATGTGCAGGGTTATGGGGAAAAGGCAGGAGAATGGCACTGATTCATAGAGTTCATTTGAAGAGCAGGTGCAGACACCAAATGGCTTCCTTTTGCACTGTAACAATTCTGCGATTCTATGATCTTCCCAATCAGCCCATTAATTATGTATCTGCAAGAAGCACAGTGAATCTCGTGGTGGGGTGAGCAGTAAGTCACTCACCCTGTCGTTACCTCATGGGGTTGAAGGTCTTGGTGCCAAATTTAAATGGCACCTGGGCAGCCAATCACTCACAGGCCAGGAGCTCTGCGTTACTCCTTCGAAGTCCTTGCCGCTGCAGATCCTGCTGGAGGAGCTCACAAATGTGAGCAATCACATCCCGGTACATGAGGGCCTGTCCGGCATTGCCTTTCACTCTTTTCTAGATAAGAGCACTGCCTGCAATACACCCATGGTCAGGCCAATGCTCACTGTTTCAGTGGGCCCTGTTCACCAGTATCTTGACCTTCTCGAGGTCCTGCCACCTCTTGCTTGCTGCCCAGGCCCTTGCTCCTCCTGGCCCTGTGCCAAACGCAATGGGCCCTCCTTCTCCATATCTGGCTGAAAGCCATTTGCAAAAAGCCTCCCTCTGACACTATTCCACTTGCCTCCACTACCCTCAAGACACTATAGAGAGAGACCATTGCCTTGGCAGGATAGAAAGACTAACCCTCATGAGCCCTTGTCAGCCATGGCCATTCATACTGAAGGATTAATGTTTGGAGTCGTGAGTTGGCTGCCGTCCAGCAGCCATGCCCCTGGGGGTATCCGCCTCCCTCCATCCATCCCTGCCTCTGAATGCAGCAGATGGCACAGGATGAATGGAAGCTCCACACCTTGCTGGGGTCTTGATGTTATGAGACCCATGAATTGGGAACAAACCCGCTGCCGTGTGGGCCTCACCATAGAGAGGAGAACACAACCGAGCATGGTTGATATCCAACTGCCTCAAAATTATTAGGGTGTCCCTTTAGTCGGCACATGTGCTGACCTTGAACTCCACCCATTTGAAAAGATCCTCTTCCCACTTCGAGGGATCTCACTTACTGACTAACTGCGTGGCCAAGGCCAGATTTGAAAATGGTGCGCATCAACTTTCAATCTCACCCCACCACATTCTACCTTCCCTCTGTTACCCACCAACTTTCCTCCATCACCCTTGACCTACCCAATATCACCATTCCTCTCCCCTCAGTTACCTTGGAGCCTATCTCAACCCACATGCCTTCATTCCCCTCGGAGCTAAAACCTATTATCATGACTCTGCCCCCTCCCATTATCCGAGCCACCTATCTAGTCCCCCACCATGACACCCTGACCATAAGAGCTTCACCTATAAAACTCTCACCCTGGACCTACCATTCTGCTGTATCCCACTCTTTCCTCTGACTGTGACCCTTCCCTCCCAGCAGTACCCTGAGTCCCTCCCAGGATTCTACTGTCCACACCAACGACCCATCCCTCTAAGACACTCTCCCTCCTCTCCCCCAATCCCCTGCCCCCACTTCCCGACTTAGCTTGCCTCCCATGTCCAGCCTTGGCTATCGGCACTCTATAGGAGTGAAGTTACACGAGGTCCTAAGAAGGCAAAAGCAGCATCTACATTGATAAGGTCCCAGAAAGTTCAGAAGAAAAATTGCCCATCCCTACGTTCCCTTGCTTAGAGGGCATGTTAAGAGTTAATCACATTGCTGTAGGTCTGGAGTCACATGCAGGCCAGACCAGGTGAGGTCAGCAGATCTCCTTCCCTAAAGGACATCAGTGAATCAGGCAAGTTTTTACGACAATCAGCAATGGTTTCATAGTCATCATCAGACTTTAATTCCATATTTTTTTATATTGAGCTCAAATTCCACCATCTGCCATGGTGGGATTCAAACCCAGGTCCCCAGAGCATTACTCTGGGTCTCTGGATTACCAGTCCAATGACAATACCACTATGCCACCACCTCCTGTTACAGTACCCTCCACTCACATCATACTTTTTCAAAGCAAGAGGTTCAACTTTGGAGTTAATTCAGCAACTGAGGTATTTCAGCTTATGATTCAGCCTGCATCTGAAGGACTTGAAGGCATGCTGAACATCAATGATGACATTCTCATCTACGGCAGCACTGAAAATGAACTTGAGATTCATCGACATGCACGCCTACAACATCTTAGAGAATGTAACCTCACCTTGAACAAAGGCAAGCACTTGCTCAATGAAAGAAGGATTGAATTCTTCAGTCATGTGATCAGCAGTAAAGGAGTATCAACTGATCCACAGAAAGTTGAAGCCACTGCAAATGCAGCGGATCCTACAAATGCGTAGGGAGTCTGAAGTACGCTAAGGCTCATCACATGCTATAATCGTTTCTTTCTTGACCTTGCTGCATTACCTCTATGCAAACTGACTAAAGAAGCCACGTAGAGGTGGATCAAATCACACTAACTAGCTGTACACCAGATCAAAAAACAATTGTCAGCAAGTTTCACAAGTGCCTATTTCAACCCTGAGAAAACCATTCAGCTAGTCATAGATACAAGCCCTTAGGTGCAGTTCTCATGCAGAAAGATAAGGAAGGCGACTTATCAATCATTGCCATGGCAATCAGATCGCTAACACCTGTACAGCAATGTTATTCGCAGAGAGAGAAGTCTCTCAATCACATGGGGTATCTTACACTTTCATCTCAATTGTATGGAATCAGATGAAGTCATAACCAATTATAAACTGCTAGTAAGTTTGTTCAACAATCCACGTAGCAAACCACCTACTCAAAAAAAGCATTGGATACTCGAGCTACAAGAGTACGATTCCATTTTGAGTATCAGCCAGGCAAGCTCAACCCAATCTTTCACAATGTCCTCTGCAGACAGTCAGTCCTATTAATCATGAAGAGAAGGTTGCTGAACAACATCTCAATGACGTAAGCCTAAATGCAGTGTTAAAGTCACTAAAACTAGTTAATATCAAAGTGGCAACAGAACAAGATGATGCATTGCAACTATGGCAGCTAAGACATCACCAAACTGGAAAGGTGTGATTGAGAGAACATCCACAAATAAAATTGATCACAATTACAAGGTCTTCACAATGTTCGAAATCATCTCACCGTTGCAACCACATTTAATTTTGTGTTACATGGCAACTGTATTGTCATTCCACAACCATTGAATCAATGTGTTGTTGATATAGAACCAGGGAATTGTCAAAACCAAGCAATTCCTTCAGAAAAAGGTATGGCTCCCAGGAATTGATTGCATATAGAGCAAAATTAGTGTCTGCCATGACAGGTAACCACAATTTCAAATCAAGTCCTCATGACTCTTCTTCAGAGCTAAAGAGAAGTAAAAATGCTATGGAATTGATACTGTTTAAGAGGGGTGGAGCAGGTGAAGCTGAATAGAAGGCCAGTGATTGGTGAAGCCAAAGGAGAGATTGCCAGAGATGTCATGGACAAAGGGATTTAATGACAGTGACACTGGCTAAAGGGAAGGTGCTGATGGTGGCATTAAGGTCAGAAAGTAAAATGTGATAACAGCAGGACAAGGGTAAGCAATCTGGAAAGAGCGACATGAACGAGTGACAGATGGTCCTTGTGGGGGTGGGGTGGGGTGGGGAAAAAATTGAAAATAGGATAAAAGGTGGGAATACAACAATGAATAAAAATGACAATAAATAAAAATAAAAATAAGTAGATAAAAAATAAAAATGAAAAAATAGAAATTAAGAAATGAGATTAAATATTGAAAAAAACGGGATAAAAGGGGGTGAGGAGGAGGAGGGAGTTCATGATCTGAAGGCTGTAAAGTGCAGAAACGGCAGATGAGGTGCTGTTCCTCCAGTTTGCATTCACTGGAACATTGCCGCAGGCCAAGGGCAGACATATGGGCATGAGAGCAGGATGGGGTGTTGAAATGGCAAGCGACAGGAAGGTCTGGATCATGCTTGCAGACAGACTGAAGGTGTTCCTCAAAGCAGTCACCCAGTCTGCATTTGGTCTCTCCAATGTAGAGGAGACTGCGTTGGGAGCAGGGAATGCAATAGATTAAATTGAGGGAGGTGCAAGTGAAGCACTGCTTCACCTGAAAGGAGCATTTAGGCCCTTGAACGGTGAGGAGGGAGAAGGTAAAGGGACAGTTGTTGCACCTTCTGCGATTGCATGGAAAGGTGCTGTGGGAGGGTGATGAGGTGTTGGGGGTGATGGAGGAGTGGACCATGGTGTCCCAGAGGGAACAGTCCATATGGAGTGCCAACAGGTGGGGTGAAGGGAAAATGTGTTGGTGGTGGCATCATGCTGGAATTGGCGGAAATGGCGAAGGATGATCCTTTGAATGTGGAGGCTGGTGGGGTGAAAAGTGAAGACAAGGGGGACCCTATCATGGTTCTAGGAGGGAGAGGAAGGTGCGAGGGCAGAAGTGCAGGAGATGGGTGGGACACGGTTAAGGGCCCTGTCAACCACAGTGGCTGGGAAACCTCGGTTAAGGAAGAAGGAAGACACTTCAGAAGCGCTTTTTCGGAAAGTGTCAACATCGGACCCGATGCAACAGAGGTGAACTGAGAGAATGGGATGGAGTCCTTCCAGGAAGCAGGGTGTGAGGAGCTGTAGTTGAGGTAGCTGTGGGAGTTGATGGACTTGTAGTGAATATTGGTGGACAGTCTATCACCAGAAATTGAGACAGAGAGTTCAAAGAATGGAAGTGTCAGAAATGGTGAAGATGATGGAGAGGCAGAAATTGGAAGCAAAATTGATTAAATGTTTCCAGGTCCAGAGGAGAGCATGAAGTGGCACCGAAACAGTCATCAATGTACCAAAAAAAGAGTTGTGGAAGTGGGCCTGATTAGGACTGGAGCAAGGATATACAGTATAAATTACATTACATTTTTACTTCTCTTTAGCTCTGAAGAAGAGTCATAAGGACTTGAAACGTTAACTCTGTTTTTTTTTTTCTCTCCACAGATGCTATTAGACTTGCTGAGTTTTTCCAGCATTTTCTGTTTTTGTTTCAGATTTCCAGCATCCGCAGTATTTTGCTTTTATCACAATTTCAAATCTTTGTGTTCATCTCAAGATGTCTGAAATACCTCCAGGGCCATAGATTGAAGTCAGCATTGGTTTTGCACACTTGCCCATTGGTGAACACCTGCTTGTTGTCACTGATCATTACAGCAGATTGCCAGTCATAGAAATAGTTATATCTACCTCAACGAAAGCAGTCATCCCAAAGCTTGACTAGATTTTCACTTTGCTTGGCGCCCTCAAACGATGAGAAGTGGCAATGGATCACCATTCAGCGATGGGTTCAGTAAATTTGCAAATTACCTGGGCTTCAATCATCAAAATTTCACACACTATTGGCCAAGAGCTATTAGAGAAGTTGGAAGATTTAAGTGTACCTTGAAAAAAGTGATATGTACAGCTACAGCTGAGAGCAAGGCTTGGAAGCAGTTGAAACACTTCCTTCACAATTACAGAGCAACTCCTCACTCAACTACTGGAAAGCCTCTAACTATACTCATTTTTGCATATCCTATGCACACATGCCTTCCTGAGCTATCCGCGGAGATAATGATCAACATGTACATGAAGAATGGAAGAATCAAATGAAAGTAAATGCAAAGTGAAACATGAAATTTAAAGTTACACCACTAAAGCCATGAAATAAAAGTGCTTGTGAAATGTGATGGTCATTTTAGAAAGCAAATCCCCTATGACATCCAACCATTTTTTGTGACCAACACAGAAGGATTAAAGGTCACTGCTAAGCATGGTTCACAAATCATCATACAAAACATGTCATTTTATAAAGCACTGAAAACACCAATTGTAAGCACTGAATCCGATTCAACATTGATATCTCTGATGAAGAACATGGTTAAATGATCCACCCCTGATGTCAGATGATATCATGAGAGAAGATGTCCACCATACTTAAATGATTATGTTACTGCGAGAAATAGATTTTTAAAAAATAGTTTGGGGGTGTATTGTGTTATTTGGTGGAAAAGGTTGTGTGTGTATGTGTATGTTTTAATTAAGCTGGGCAGAGGTTAATAGGAAACAGATTGTCTTGGGAGGTTTAAAACATAAAAAGGATAGAGGTGTTAGATTGAGGTACAAGTAAATGGGTTTGATCTGACATTTGCATTTTTAGATAAGTTGAGAGTTTGTATGAATATCAAAGGGGAATCAGAGGTATCAAGAATCATGTTTGTATCTTGCAGGAGTTCCATAGGTAAATAGAAGGGAGGATACTGTATTTTATTGAGCTGAAAGCAAAGACAAGATAGAGACATGTAAGATTCTATATTTGGAAGGGTTTGAGTTTCAAAGAGATGTGAAAACAATGGAACCTGAGACGAAAGGAGAAAATAGTATTTTAGAGTTACTGTCGTGCTGTTGTGAGATAGCTGTCTGAGCTGTTGAGATAGCAGTGGGAGGTGCTTGAACTGTTGAGTTGGGAGCTGTTAGCTTTTGGTCTTAGAGGAGATACAGTGTGAAACAACCATCCAGTTAAGTCAGGAAAGTATTGGGCCACAAAAAGCAGTTTTATTCTGAAATTTGGTTTTCCACAGCAGAGTGGAAGAGAGCTACAGGTCATGTGGTATGCCTTTATTGAAGCTACGGCAGTTTGCCTTGGGTAATGTTACTGGATTTTGTATAGATAAACATCTATAGGGGGGTGTTGCTTGGAAGGTAAACTTGTGGGTTTGACCAAGTGGAGAGTCTTTTTGGGGGATTGTTTATAAGACAAACCTTAATTATGCAACTGTGACCTTTTGTGCTTAAGTGTTCATTTTTTCTAGTTAATAAAACATTTAATTTTAATTTTTAAAATCCAAAAAGTGTTACTGGAGCTCTTACTGCTAAGATCTGCATGTTTTCTTCTTGGTTTCAGAATACAAACAAAATGGTATGTCCCATAAGCCAAGTTTCCCTCTGGGATTTGGTCTGTGCAGCAGTTAACACCGGCTGTGGTCATTACAGTTAGAAAGTGAATTCTTTTCAGTGGGTGAACAATCTTTCATCTCTTTGTACATGACAGTGTGCTTTATTAAATTAGTACAAAAATTAGAATATGTAATAGTGTTAATGGTGAAGCTGAATGTTGAAATTAAGTTTAACTTTATGGTTTAGACTTTTGGAAACAAACCATTGATATATGCTATGCCTCTCCTTTACTAAGAAGGGGGAAGGTAGTGTATTGAGAATTGCACTGTGTACTTTATCCACTTAAGGCTACCATATACATGTACCGGTAGAGGGAGTCTGGAAATAGAAGAAAAAGAATCTATGGTTTTAATAGCACATGCATCAGACCTGCTCCTGAAAGCTTCTTACTAAATCTTATTGTTCTCTCCCATGAACTTCACACCTAAGTTACCTGTCACCCCTCTGGGTGGTGTGTGATAGGCTTTGTATTAAAGGTGCTTTTTACAATGAATGTATTCCATCGGTGATTCGGTTCCATCTGGTCCCTGGGTTCCAACAAATGACTCAGAATATCTGAAACTTTTTTATTTGTAACATTTTCCCTGGTAAATGAAATTTCTAGCATCCAAAGTAAGAGTTCAAACAAAACAAAGCTGTTTTTAAATCAGTAGATTACAATAACATGATTAAATATGTCCACTGAACTGTCTATTGTGTCTTTGTTACAAATTTTACTTGAAAGCCTTAGCCCCACATAAAAGCTTAGGTCATGCATTAATATTTTTGCCCAGAATTATGATTCAGTGAGCTGAAATTCTATTGAATTGTCTGGACATGTGCAGTGCACTTAATTTCTCAGGATGCATGGGTACCATAGAGTTCAACTGGAGTATTTTTCTTCAGCATCTAGCATGTTGATTCAGTAGCTTTCTTTCATGCATTTTGAAAAATAATAATGTAAGGTTTCTTTGGTTTTTGTTTGAAATGATATAAGCTACAAAATGTATGTTAAACTGAGGTGTTGGGAAGAGAGGGAAAAGAGAGTGAGTGTAAACATGAGTGTGTATTTGTGTGTCAGAGTGTGAGAGGTAGGGAGAGGGAGACAGAGAGATGGGGAGCTACCCTGGCAGAACCTATTTATTCTCATCAATTTAGTACTAAGGCAGGACGTTCTGCAAGAATGGACTGGTAAATTGCTGTTCTGTGACATCTAAATTATCACATATTAGTATTGGTCGTCCTTGTCATTGCTTTTGTATTTTACATTTAATTCTCTAACAAATGATGTAAACAGCAATCTAGATTGTAACTCATAATAATGGAGGAAAATCCCTTCCAGCAAGCTTATAAGTACAATGGTCCTCACAATCTCACATTCAGGGCATAAATTTAATTACCTTTTTTCACCTTTCCAAGGCAATGTCATTAGGTAACCCTGTGTTGTAACCCTATGTCAGGTTCTGGACTACATTGAGAATTCTTATTGGGCTTTGTCAACGAGTCAGAACTTCTGTTGGCCCCTTACATCTCCACTGACACCAATGAAATGGAAGTCGAAGCAAAGACTCCCTAAGCTGTGAGTTCCAGCTCCTCAGTTCTGGTGAGGAGGGTTAGTCATACTTCCTAACCTACTGCTGCCAATAAGTTCATTTTGAGTAGCACAGTCAAGGTTGGTGGAAGGCTGCTAATATGCAATGGATGAAGGTGATGATGTACCTGTGGATGTTGTATCATGAAATGACTGGGGCTGTATCCCTGGATAGCTGATTGCTTTGCCAGCTGCTACCTCCATGAGTTCTCCTTCACTTGTAATGATCGTTTCACCAAATGGTCCATCCTTAAACTCACTATTTGAATGTTTCCTAGTGCTAGTATCTGTGATATTGTTAGCACCAGCTGGAGTGTGAGATTCAAACAGCAGTAAAGTCTTTTGTTCCTGGTTCCCATTAGCAACTTGTTTATTATCTTGGAAAAAATCTAGACAGAATTTTACTTGCATAAGAACATAAGACCATAAGAAATAGGAGCAGGAGTAGCTATTTGGCATCTCAAGCTTCCTCTGCCACGCAATAAGATCATGGCTGATTTGATTGTGGCCTCAACACCACTCTCCTGCCAGGCACCTCTATAATCCTTGACTCCCTTGTAGATCAAAAATCTTTCTAACTCAGCCTTCAATTTATTCAATGACCCAGCCTCCACTGCTCTCTGGGATAGAGAATTGCAAAGATTAGCAACCCTCTGAGAGAAGAAATTCCTCCTCATCTTCATCTTAAATTGGAGATCACTTGTTTTGAACTGTACTCCCTCGTTCTAGATTCCTGCAAGAGGGGAAACATCCTCTTGGCATCTACCCTGCCAAGTCCCCTCAGCATCTTACATGTTTCAATAAGATCACCTCTCATTCTTCTAAACTCCAAGAGCAGAGTCCCAACCTGTTTTATCTTTCTGACCAATGAGCCCCAATTGCGGGTAATCTGTGTGGCAGGGCTTCCTGACATGAGTCCTGATCGAGCATGTAGTACCTGAAGAGCTCGCTGTAATAAAGTTTATCTGTTTCTTGTTGAAACTTGTCCACTCCGTCAAGTCATTACATTTGGCAATGAAGGTAGAATAGCTGCACCTTGCCTTATTAACGCAAGTACATCAAATCTTAAGAATAAAGGAAAAGACTACTCACCAGTCATGCCACTCTTCAGCAGAATTGACCCTTATGGTGCGACTATGATTGGAGCCAGGATGTAGAACGCCTTGGTTTTTATTTCAAAGCAAACAAAATTACCACAGGGAGAAAAGCAGAAAGCCATCCTTTTGCATGTATGTGGTAGCAAGACATACAATCTCATCCACAGTATGACGGAACTCGAACATGCCCAATTCTAAATCCTTTAATGAATAAGTGCACCTTGTGAAAGAGCATTTCCAGCTGAAGCCATCTGTAATAAGGCAGCATGTTAAGTCTAATTCCAGAGTTAAGGCCCTTGGTTAGTTCATCGCAGCCTATGTGGCGAAGCTGAAGCTGTTGACAGAATACTGTGACTTCGGGGACATATTAAATTTGATGCTGCGGGACCAATTAGTTTGTGAAGTTCGGGATGACTCCATTCAGTGGGGTTTACTTGCAGAAGTCAACATCGACTTGAAGTGCACCCTGGAAATATCCCTTGCCAGGGAAAGTGCTGGGAGAGACTCGCAGGCTTTACTACATCTACAACATGGCGCTGTTCTTCATGTGGGACAGGGACCTACCGCCAGGGGAAGCACGAAAACCAGAGACACAGCATCAAAGTGAGGGGCAATGTCCACTGTTAGAAACATGAAAATGCCTGGTAGATACATTTCAGCAGCAATTCCAAGGTTAATTTGTTATGGATGTGGGGGTGACCACAGAGCTGATAGCTGCAGATTTAAGGAGGTAGAATGTCATTACTGCCATAAGAAAAGTCACAGAGTAAGGCAATGCAGGGTGAAGTCGAAACAGCCCATAAAGCAGCAAAACAACATGATCGAATTTAAAAATACAGCAGAACCTGAAGCTGCCGACTCTACAGCTATACCCTGTAGAGTGTCACTGCTGTAAAAACTGAACCTATTACTGTCACAATCCAAGTTGTTGAGAAGCCACTAATAATGGAGGTAGTTACGGGAGCCTCAAGCACAGCGGTGGGAGAGCACACATTTACATACCTAAATGAAGGTACCCAGTCACTAAATCTGGAGCAGACAACTGCTGAATTGAAGACTTACACTGGAGAATCCATACAGGTAAAGGGCATCGCCAAAGTCTTATAGGCAACAGGCAGCCCAGCTTCCAGTTATCACAGTGACAGGAAAAAGACCGAGGCTGGGATTTTCCGGCCCCACTGCAGGCGAGGCGGCGCCCCAGCCAGAAGTCCATTGACTTCCGGCAGAACCGGACAATCTCGGTGGCAGACGAGTGTGGAAAATCCCGCCACTAGTCTTCTGGGCTGGGACTGGTTACAGAAAATCATGCTTAGCTGTTCTGAAATATTTCCCCTGGAGAGGAAGAGTTGCTGAACTGCTAAGGAGTACATCAGTGTATTTCGTGATGAATTAGGGAAGTTTAAAGGGTTGCAAGCAAAAATCTATGTGGATCCTCAGGTCATACAGCTTCTCTTTAAGGGCAGACCTGTGCCTTATGCATTGAAGGAGAAAATGGATGCAGAACTGTGCAGGTTAGAAAAGCTGGGCATCATCCAACCTGTCCAATTCTCAGAATGCGCAGCACCCATAGTTCCAGTGGTTAAGCCTGACCAAGCTACATACATTTGTGGGGACTATAAATTGACCCTAAACAAGGCAGCCAAACTAGATAAGTACCCCATTCCTAGGATAGATGATTTATATGCAAATCTAGCTGGAGGCAAATCCTATACAAAATTGGATATGAGCCATGCCTACAAACAATTAGAGCTGGATAGCACATCTAGAGAATGCATAGCTATTAACACACACAAGGGTCTTTATCAGTATACTCGCCTACCCTCTGGAGTGTTGTCTGCATGCACAATCTTCCAAAGGACAATGCAGAGTCTTTGGCAAGGACTTCCCTGAGTGGTAGTATACCTAGGTGATGTTCTGGTCACAGGGTCAACTGAGTCCAAACACTTGGCCAACTTGGAGGAGGTGCTAAGAAGGTTCATGGAAGCTGGCGTGCGGTTAAAGAAGGTAAAATGTACATTTTAAGTGGCAGAGGTTACTTACCTGGGTCACAGCTGGATGCCATGTGTTTGCATCTGGTAGAAGAGAAAGTTTGAGCAATAAAAAATGCACCCTCACCATCCAATGTAACCAAACTCAAATCCTTCCTGGGTATAATCAGCTACTATAGCTGCTTCTTGCCAAGCTTACCAACTCTGTTGGCACCATTGCACTTGCTGTTAAAAAAGAATAACCGTTGGTGATGGAATTCACAACAGGAAGAAGCCTTTGTGAAAGTAAAGAAACTTACCCTCATCCTCTTAGGGCCTACCACGAACTCTCTCCATTGCTGAGAAGGGTTATTCCCAGCTAGGAAAGGAAGCTTTATCAGTGGTATTTGGAATGAAGAAATTCCACCAGTGTCTGCTTGGATGACATTTCACCATTGTGTCAGACCATAAGCAATTAATGGATTTATTCAGTGATTTATTCTACCAATAACATCAGCAAGAATACAATGATAAAAACAAAAAAACTGCGGATGCTGGAAATCCAAAACAAAAACAGAATTACCTGGAAAAACTCAGCAGGTCTGGCAGCATCGGCGGAGAAGAAAAGAGTTGACGTTTCGAGTCCTCATGACCCTTCGACAGAACTTCGACAGTTCTGTCGAAGGGTCATGAGGACTCGAAACGTCAACTCTTTTCTTCTCCGCCAATGCTGCCAGACCTGCTGAGTTTTTCCAGGTAATTCTGTTTTTGTGTTGAGCAAGAATACAATGTTGGGCTTTGATATTATCTGTGTATGAGTATACCTTTATGTACCATCCTGGCTCACATATTGCAAATGTGGCCACACTCGGTCATCTCCTGTCACCAGATAGCATTGTGCATGCTCCAGTGCCACAAGACGTTGTGCTTGTGCTGTGTGTGTGAAGAAAATTAGAAATTGGATGAACAGAGATCCAATTTTGTCAAAAGTCAGACACTTTGTATTGCAAGGGTGGTCAAATTTACCAATGTCTGAAGAGATGAGACCATTCCATGCCCAGAGAAACAGAGCTAAGTTGTCAAGATGGAGTCTGTTGTGAGGTTCAAGAGTTATCGTCCCTTCGCAAGGAAGAGAACCACTCTTGACAGAGCTTCACGGTGTGCATCCAGGCATATCGAAGATGAAGATGCTTGTGTGAAGCTACCTCTGGTGGCCAGGCATTGACAGTGACATTGAAAGTATGGTCAAGCACTGTCTCCAGTGTCAGCAACAACAGAAGTTGCCCATTTCATCTCCACTGCCTCCGTGGGAGTGACCCGGCCTGAGTCAGACGACATGTTGATTATGTAGGGCCGTTCTTTGGTACCATGTTTTTGTTGATGATTGATGCAGATTCTAAATGGATGGATGTATACAAAGTCAAATCACCAACAACGAGCACAATGAAGGACTGACACCCCCAACACCTGGGGCTGCAGAGATCAGCTGCATCTATTTGTCCATCCTCCAGGGCTGGTAATCTGTCACTGGCCGTATTCTTTTTCTGTCTAATTAATTAATACATCATATCTAAACCGTTGCTTCTTAATCAACTTAGTAAACTATCATAAAATTATTTATGACTAATCAACTGCCTTTTTAGGTATCTGTGGGATCAAATCCAAAAATCTTACAATTGGTGTCGGAAATGAGAAGCACAGTAGTCGAGATTGGCTTGGAATTTGAGAAGTAACAGTCTTAGATTGTAAATAAATGGGTGGGTAGTTGTTAAGTTAAACCAGGCATTACAATGGCATTGGCATATGCCAAAGAGCGATTGGTAGAGGGACTGACTGTGAAAACGGGAATATCAGGAGCAAGAGAAGCACTGGGGCTGCTAGAGAAGAGATTACGAGTCTGTTTTTGATAAGCTTTGTAAAGACGTTCAGGAAGGTAGGGTTAGATTAAAAACAGTCTGAAGAAGGCTGGCTTACGGTGCCTGTGTGTGTGCATTACAGCTGAATAAAAAGAATAAGGAGTCAAGGGAACGGGTTAACAAGCTGCTTACACACTCAGTTATGGAACAAAAAGGAGGCAAGTGACGAGGCACGTTACAAAAAGAAGCAGATAGAGCAAATACTGGAATAAAACACTGAGTTACGGGCAGAGAATGCCTGGTTGAAAGGAGAACTAGACAATATGAGGGAAGCTTTGAGTGAACTAAATAGGGGGAGGTCCTTTGCCTCACCTGAAGCAGATAACACCCTTTGTCTAGCTAAAATCAAACAGCTCCAGACGCAAATCGATCAACAACGAGCAGTTGTGGCTGCTGTCTCTATGTCCAGGACAGGTGACTCTGGACTTCGCTGGAATAAGATTGTTGAAAGCCTGCCCTCCTCCATTTTGTCTTCCCTGTCTGGCGAGGCAAAGCCAGTATGTAGAGTCATGCAGGCCAGGGCAAAGACGGAGACAGAGGAGGGTGACAAAGGACATTCTGGCACATCTAGGGAGGAGGTCACAACCACACACAGGCCCCTGGGCCCTGGGGACGATAGGGCCCTGAGGGAAGAGCTGGGGATTACAATGGATATGAACTTTGACCTCCTTCTCCTGATGCCAGTGGGGAATTTTTAAAGCCTCACACCCATAGTTGGAGAATAAGAATTTTAAACAGATCCTCCTGGCTGCATGCTCCCTAGATTTAAAGAGAGAGGTGAACTGTGATATTATGGCAAAGTGTTCGCTCAAGGAGCTAGAGGGTGACCTGTGAAGGGCCCGAGGGGAGGAGAACATTGATTTTCATGAGGTCCTAGTCAATATCAAACAGAACCCCACCGAAAGCCCAAGTGTATTTGCAGGCAGATTTCTTGACTATTACTGGAAGACCCGTTCAGAGGTGGGAAGTGATTCGGAGGAGGAGGGAACATACTATAACTCCCTGAGTTTCAAGAGTCTTTTCCTGAAAGGGCTCCAGCCATTGGTCCGTGGTACTTTGGGGATTTATAACAGTAAGACAGTGGATTGGCATGTGTTAATCCTCTATGCTAACACAGTCTGTGAACAAGTCCGTAATAACATTCCTCGAACACCCACAAAAGCTAAGAAAGCAGCTGTTGAGGGCCCTTTCCCAACCAAAGATCTGGGTACCCTAAGAACTCCATGCAAAGGAGGGGAATTCAAGTCTGTTGTTTCCATTGCAATCGCAAGGGGCATTATGCCCGCGATTGCCATAGTAAGCATACAGGGGCAGGGACAGACAAGAATGATGAGCTCTGCTTCTCTCTGCCTACTCCTCTGGAACAGACGAGTCCTGACCCACTCGAGAAGCGTTTAGAGAGAGTGGAGGCTCCATTAGAGGCCATGAGAATTAGATATGGGACAAGGCAGGTAGCTGCAGTGATGTCTCAGCAGTACAGATCAGTGCTCCAGCCTCTGTTGTGACTCAGGGGGAGGTGGTTTCTCCTCTCCGATATGATGGCCATGGGAGACCGGTAGTCCATACTGTTGATAGTGGAGGCCGTCAGCATTTAATACTAGTCGACTCCGGCTCCTCCGCCATCATTAACCATGACCCCCACCCAGACCCCACGAAGGGCACAATTTAACAGGGTTTGACAATTCATTTCAGACGTCAATACAAGGCTCCCACCCGTAGAACTAAACATGGATGGGATCCGAGTCGCAGTTCTGTCCTCAGTTTATATGGGAAGGCATGGCGGCCAGGGCCTATTGGGTAGCGAAATGCTCAAGAGTTACAGAGCGATAATTGATTATGCCAATAATTGTATCTGGTGGAACTTTTAGAACAGACCCCGCACCACCCCCCCCCTAACTTCGATGTCCAGTGTGCGTTCGGTATTCGCGATTAAGAAAGCTGAGGAGTACGAACCAGTCACCTCGAAGGATCCCGAGGTCCAAGCCATTCACCAGTCGGTCCCAGGCATGTTTGCCACTGGCAAACACAATTGTGGAAGCATGGCCGGACCCGAGGAAATTAATGGGCCGGTACTTGCTCCCGTGAAACTGTACTCCCACCCAATCGACAGTGTGCCATATATCCAATATACTATTGAGTCATTATTAAAACAGGGTGTTGTCCGCAAAGGCACGTTCACCACAAACTCCCCAATTTGGCCAGTTAAAAAACTGGATGGTGGTTGGCATCTGACAATCGATTATCGGAAATTGAACTCAACCACCCCAGTTTGTTCCAGGTAGTGTGAGAAACCCCTACCCTACTCTCCAAGATTCCCGGCAGTAGCACAGTTTTTTCTACTCTGGACATTCCAAATGGTTTTTGGAGTATCCTAGTAAAACAAACAGACCAGTTTATGTTTGCCTTCACCTTTGAAGACCAGGGCTATAGTTGGACATGCTTGCCACAAGGGTTTCACAACGCCCCTATCATTTTCCACAAGCATGTGGCTGGAGAGTTGAAAGGCTTCTCATGAGCTTCCTGCCTACTTCAATACATTGATGACCTCCTCCTCGCTACTAAAGACCACCCCCAACATTTAACCACCTTGAAGGAATTGCTGCAGTTACTAAATGGAGCCAGACTCAAAGTCCATCTGCGTAAAGTGCAGCTGGTACAGGACCACTTCCTGGGAGTATAAGTCAGTTCATCTGCTATCAGTCCTGATCAACACAAGATTGAGACTATCCAACGTCTGCCCCTACCCACCTCAAAAACTTCCTTCCTCGGACTGGTGGTGTATCGACAGACTTTCATTCCTTGATTCGCAGAAACCATGGCGCCACTTTATGCATTGCTAATGGTTACGATGACTAGGTCTGGTCTAAGTGGACTGAAGAATGCACCAAAGCAGTCACACAACTGAAAAAAACTGTTGTCCAGTCGACATGTCTCATAACCCCAAACCCAAGCAAGGCCTTTCACATGGAGGCAGGGGCTATGGAGGTAGCTTGGTGGTTGTTCTTTGCCGGAAGAATCAGGGGAGACTTCTTCGAGCTCCATTTCCCTCCTGGATCCTGAGAGGCTGAACTGGCTCACTCTGCCTGTGAGAGATACTTGCTGGCTACATTCTGGGCAGTCAAACATTTCACCTACATCACAGGCTTCAACAAGGTGATACTTCACAGCCCACATACTCCCCTCAATCTACTGCTTCGACCAGGGGACTCACTCATGTTATCAGCCCGACTGAATCAATGGATATTGGAATTGACCCAGGGTGATTGGGAAGTGACTCCAAAACGACCTACCTTATTGCCGCAGTGACTCATGTATGATGGGCTGGTGTACGAGCGTCCATTTCTTCCATTGGACTTCCACACCCCTTTGGTCCAATTGACAAGGAGTGGGGCAACTTCATTGATGGATCATCATTCCACCAGACTGGCAAACCGTACACCGGCTTCGCCATTGTCATGCCAAATGAGACTATTCAGTAGAGATGTACCCTTCATTCTGCCCAATACACCAAGGTGGCTGTGCTGGTGACTGCCATTCAGGTAACTAATTTCCATAGTGTTAACATTTGGTCCGACAGTGCGTACTCTATCAACACCCTGCTTTCTTTACCACCGGATGTGCTGAATACTTTTTGCACAATTGATAGCAAACCCTTATTACACGTCAGTTTGTCCCGGATTCTCAGTGTAGCATTGAGGGGCTGCACGGGGCCTGTTTATGTGGGCAAAGTGAGGGCCCACTCCTGCTCCATAGAACCCCTCACCAAAGACAACTTCATAGCTGACCAGGCGGAAAAGGAAGCTGCCATTAAAGCTCCCATGTGGATAAAAGCCCCCGGAGCCTGTCCCACTACCTTTAGCAGCAATCAGTCCAGTTAGTGACCTTGCTTCCTTGCAGGCCAAATATAATCCATTCCCAACTGTCATCACTTGGCACAAGGAGGGGAAGTCCCTGCTACCCTCGACACCTTAAGCTCAACTCACGTCCACCTATCAGGTGGACTCCGGCATGTCACCCACCCCAGTCCTCATGTATGATGGTTTCCCTGGGTCCTTGGTTGCTTGCATTCCCCCCCGAGCCTGGAAGATGAATTGTCCGAATTGTTACACACCCACCCCACCGGAGGGCACTATTTAGAAAAGGTCACTCTGGAGAGGTTCTCTACCATGGCCTGTACCCAGGCTGTGAAACAGACTTTGGGGCCAAAACTCAGAGGTGTCTTCGCTGCCTGCAGCATAACACAAGCATCAATGCTAACCAGGCATCATTACAGAGGCCGCCCCCACCAGATAGGCCGTGGACGCATGTCCAGTTAAATTTTATTGGGTCCTTTGCCACAGCTCCGTCAGGCTATAAACATCGTCTGGTCTTAATAGACAGATTCACCAAATGGGTAGAGGCCTTCCCCTGTAAAAAGAACACAGCCCTCACTGCACTCACTGCAGCAAAGCTAATACTGTATGAGCGATCTGCAGGTCAGGATTACCACTTCAGATTAACAGCGACCAAGGCCCATACTTCACTGGAAAGGTTTTTTCAGAACTCCAGAGCCTCATAACAATTGACCATAGTCTACATGTAGCACATCATCCACAGTCATCAGGGGCAATGGAGAGAGGTAATCGAACCCTCAAAATAATGCTGAAAAAGCTTTGTGAGTATTACCCTACACAATGGGTTGACATTACCCATGTGCCTGATGGCCATAAGAGCAACCCCACATAGCACCACGGGTATCTCCCCCTATCAAGCCATGACGGGCCGGTTAATGAGAACACCTGCCCACCTATTCATTCCCACAATGAGCCCTCTTCTACAGGGGTTAGTTAACCAGAAATGGCTGGAGTCCATGGTAGAGCATATAAAAAAAAACGAATGAGCTTGTGGCCCAACGTATTGGGAAAAATCAGCAACTAGTAAAAAAATTTCAACACAGGGGTTAGGACATTCAAGTACCAAGTGGGAGAACTGGTTATGGTCTCAAACTATTTTTAAAAAGAACATGTTTTTGAACCCTGATGGGTTGATAATTGATAGAGCAAGTCCTGCAGCGGAACTGGTCCAAATTTCAAACAAAACCGAGAAAAAGAGACACAAGTGGTTCCATATTAATCAGTTAAAAATTGCAAAAGAGTAAATACTGCACAATTTCTGTTCCCAGATCAACTGGAAGACGTCTCTGTCCAGATTCATACCAGGACTGCTGATACTTTCTAACACCATTCAGACAATGAGTATCATCATCACTGTGAGGCAGGGATCAGTTACACTGCACAGGAACACAACCGTACAAAACCCTCAGGTTGAGGAAGCTAGCCCTATATTTGGTAGTCGCCCAAAGCTTGAAATTAACAGTTCCAATAGCTTTAGTTTGTTTTCTATAATGCATAATTAACAGATTAGGGAGCTGCACTTGTACTTTAGAAATAACTATATTAGCTGGGTAATAGTTGTGAGAAGTCAATAAGGATATTTCCTTCTCAAAGTGGGGATCTCTAAGAAATCGGAGTCTTTAATAAGCGGGTATTTTCTGCATTTTATGGGATTAGTTAAGCAAGGTGATTTTCTTTCTGGAAAAAGGATTCCTAAACACTTTGACCTCTAAACAGTCTTATTTTAGGCTGTCATGTTGACATGCCTCACTTGTTAGATGGTGCCCTGTGCACCTTTTATCTCCCAAGTGTTTAGGAAGATCAAGGTATGACCCTCAGCGTGATGTAAACTAAAACTGACCTCGAGCAGGATGACAAACAGGGTAAGGGTGGCAACCAGCCTGTCTGTCTGGGTACCTGCCCCGTATCTATTGGTCTGAAGGGTTGAGACAGGGGACACTGTCCCTCAGAGTTACGGTATATCAATGGGTGCATACTCAGAAGGAAAAATTAGCTTTGACCAGTACTCTTATTTTCCAGTTTTCACTGGTGTTCCATTTTAAGTATACAAGACCAGTTTGGACCAGGATTCTTATTTCCCAGTTTTTACTGTTTTTTGTTCTGGGTAGGAGGAAGGAAAGGTGAACTACTGCCTGGGAGAAGACCAAGAGCCTCCAGATACCTCAGACAAACGGAGGGACAGGCAAACAAGGAAAGAGAGGAAGACTGCCATCTGCAACCAGTGAAGGACTATCACCCTGGGCACCCAGGGCTGCAGAGATCAGCTGCATCTATTTGTCCATCTTCCGGGACCAGTAAACTGTCACGGGTCGTATACTTTTTCTGTCTAATTAATTAACTCATCACATCAAAATGGTACTCCTTAATCAACTTAATAAACCATCATAAAATTAATTATGACTAATTGGCTGCCTGTGTAGGTATCTGTGGGCCCAAATAGAAATATTTCCGAGTGGCTTGCTCGGTCATTTCAGTGGGCAGTTAAGAATCAACGGGCTGGATTTTTCATGGGTGTGCTTTCAGCCGGAGGAGTGGGGCACGTTAAACAGGGCGGGTGCCAACCCCACCACCTTCCTGCCCACCTCCAAGCTCACCTCCATAATATGGGGGGGTGGGTGGGTGGGCTGGTGCCAAGATCAATAACCTGCCCTCCATACTTAAATAAATAGTGAAAGGTCAATTGAGCTTGTCCACAAGCCAACTGGCCCTGACGTTAACAAGCCAATTGACCCTGACAATATCCTGCCCACACCATAACGTGCTGAGAGTGGGCAGGATGGTTTTTTTTCAAAAACTTTTTTTAAGGCCAGGAAGGAAATGGGGTGTAATACCTTCAGTGCATCGGGGGCAGTGACCCACCCCACCCAATACAATACCCTCCCTTTTTCTCTACCCACCTGTTCTGTAAAACCCACCACCCTCGCCCTAAACTGCCCAAACCCTCCCCGCTCAACACCCCGGGCTTACCTTGCTCTGGGAACTTGGGCCTTCTTCCAGTCTTGGCAGCACCCACTGATGCGCTCTTGGTGTTGCTTGAGCTGCCGGCAATCCCACACTGCACCAGTTTAGTCCACCCACAGTGCGGTATGGCTGTGGGGTAGGCTGGCATGGGGCAAGTCGGCTCCACGCTGACTTTGTTTCCGGGGTAGTATGTTGCCCAATCACATTGCTGTGGGTCTGGAGTAACATGTAGACCAGACCAGGTAAGAATGGCCAAGTTCCTTCTCTAAAGGGCATTAATGAACCAGTTGGGGATTTTTTTTAAAGATAATCAATGATAGTTTTATAGTCACCAATGTATTCCAGAATTATTAATTGAATTGAAATTCCACCAGCTGTCATTTGTGGGATTTGCACTCACGTCCCAAGAGTATTAGTCTGGGCCACCAGATTACTAGTTCAGTGACATTACCAGTACGCCAACATCTCCCCTAACCTCTGAACCAACCAGCGTAACATTTCCTGAGTAAGTATCCAGGTAAGTCCCGCCATATCTGGCCCAGGTCTCTGACGCTCAGCTGAGTATCAGAACCTTTTGTGAGGTATCCCAGGCAGCTGAAATGAGCCCATTGGAAGTTTAAACTTCCCGGGCAATTTCAGTGCTTGTGTGTCCGTTAGGACTTCTGCAGTGTCCTGACACATATCTCCCAATTTAAGTTCCAATTTCAAAGATACGGATACCAGAAGATTTGGGACAAAATGTCCAAATTTTGTACATTACCTACATGAGGGTGCTGCAGCTTAGACGTTTGACTTGGCCCATATAAACCGTTCCTCATTAGCGAAATAATGGGCTGCATTTTCACAGGCCGACCATGGCCCCCAAAACAGTCCGGAAGGACAGACGCAAACCTGACTGTTTGGGGAACCCTGGCTCGATTTTCTGTCCATCTACAGCTAATGAGCTGCTGCTGAGGCAACTATCCCTTTAAGGGATAAGATCCCACATCAAGGAGCTTCCAGCCAATCAGACAGTCTGTAGCTCTTCAGTCTCAGCAGCGCCACTGCGAGTGTGGTTGGTGAGGGCAACGGTATTGTTGCTGCATCGGTGGCCATGGCTGCCAAGGTGGGGACGTCCTCCATGGGCCTGACAGTGCCTGATCTGGAGGTCCCCACCCCACTCCCCCAGGCCTAGAAGGTGTTCACCAGGTAACCTCCCCACGTGGCAGAGGGCCCAACCAGTGCTGGTAAAATGACAGCTGCAGAAGCAAGATGTCCTTAGTTGGCCACTTAAGCAGCACAATTGGCCTCCGGGCAGGAAAGCTCTCCACCTTCCCCATCCCGGCAAAATGCCATGACAACGGGAAGGTGACGGGCTGCCACCCCACCCCACTGACTTCCCTCCCAATTTCTTGGCACCCCCTCATCTCCTATCCAACTCCAGCAGGCCCCATTAAATTCAGGCCAACGCTTGCAAAGGTGACTATATGTACGTTGGCAGTCCTCAAAGTTTCTTTCATATTTGATCCCAAATCCTGGAAGATTATTCACTCTTTCCGAAAGATCCCGCTGTCCTGCTGAGTCTTTGACCCTTAACTTTGACAAGTTGATGACTTCCTACTCCGTACATTTGCACATACAAATTATGAAGAGGAGTAGGACATTCAGCCCCCTCGACCCTGCTCTTCCATTCAATAATATCGTGGCTGATCTGATTGTGGCCTCAACGCCATCTTCCTACCCCTAAAGTGGTCACCACCCTTTGCTGCAGGTTTTGCAGCAGACCTTTCAGTGAAGTGGAGAGGCTTTCACAATTTCTACTTCGAGGCAGTTCTAGCAGCTTTTTTCAGCTAATCTCTGTCCTTCTTCCAAGAGCCACGACAAAACATCGCTCCTTGTTTACTTGGAAGCGATGCCAATCGCTGGCCTGAATGTTTCCCGCGTCAGGCGGGCTCGGCGGGAGCGGGCGTGGATGGTCAGGAACTCGACCGCCGCCCGTGATCAGATCCGCACCACCATTTTACGCGGGCGGGCCAAGTAAGGCCCACCCAGCGTAATGTGCGACTCCGGCGTCAGAGAGAAGGGATGGGCAGGAGCGGGAGCTCAATGTCCACCGGGTCCAATAGCGACCCGGCAACCTACTCAAAAAGGGCGCAGGCAGCCGGGCGAAGGCTGCCATGGACTCGGAGTACCACTGCCACGCAGAACGTCATTGCAGAACGGGGCAGGCGGGAGGGCAGGTCAGAGGAGCAGGCGGACCTGTGGTTTTCTGACGAGGGTCTTGCTGCCCTCCTGGAGGAGACAGCAGCATGCCGGGATGTCCTTGTCCCAAGGGACGGGTGGAGGAGGCCCCCCCACCCACCTGATCAAACATGCCTGGGAGGAGGCGGCATCCAGGGTCAGCTCCATGAGGTGGTGAGGCCGCAAGCCCTTCAATGATCTCCTGCAATCAGGAAGGGTGAGTGCCATGTTGGATTGGGTTACTTAGCACAGCAACTAAGTGCACCCCCCCACCACCCGACCCCAGATCTCAGAGTTCTTAGAATGTGAGTGGCAAATGTCAATGAGGCAGCATCTGGTCAAGGGGGTGAGCCCTGGCTGCTTGGAATGAGTGTCTTGCAGCTCCAAGGTCATGAACCGGCTGAGCCCTGTGAGGTGTTCCTCAGGTGGAGTTGGCCAGGCTGCAATGGTAATGCAGGTACAAGGTGGGCTGATCAATGCTCCTCTGTCCTTTCAGGAGAAGACATCCCATAATAATGCAGGAAGGTTGCGGACTGGCGGAGACCCAACCCAGCTTCTAATCCTGTCCAGATACGAGCAGGAAGCACTGGAGCTGGAGAGGAGCCATGCGCCTAGATCAACCGGCTGTGGTGAGGCTGGGGTGACACAGGGAGGTAAGAGTGCAGCGCACTGAGGTCAGAATGTCTGTAACAGCAACCGTTCCACTGTGGTCTGTATATTGATGCGAGCATCACAAGAAGCCCATCGGGGTCAGGAGCCTGAAGGGTCACCGCTCACCCCAGAGGACACAGACCATAGAAACGCACCAGCATCACTCCCTCTCAGCCAGGCAGGCACCAATGCAAATACCAGCACCTCGGTAGGCATTAGATCGTCGGATAGTATCTCGTTGCACAGCGGTGAGGCCACTTCACACTCGCTTGAGGTGCAGGCGGAGGCAGAGAGTGCCCAGGGCACCGGCAGTCAGAGGACTGCTGGGGGCCAGGAACATGCTCAGTCGGTGGCTGATGATGGGCCTCTGGAGTCATCCCTAAGGCAGCAAATGCTGATATCCAGCAGGGTGTGTGGGAGGATCTGACGGAGATATATGAGGGAATGCAGCCGTGGTCTTCGTGATGGAGGAGCCCATGCGGAGCGTGAGCAATGCAATGACCCTCATGGCCGAGCGCAATGACTCTCATGGCCGAGCACACTGCCTCCTCCATGGAAAAAGTGGCAACTCTCATGGAGAGGCTGCTCCAGGAGAACAATCAGGGCTTCCTGAGGATGTGCTTAGACCTGCAAACCCTCACACCAGCAATGACCTCAGCTGGTCAGTGTCAGTGTGGGAGATGGATTGGGCACCCAGTATCCCAGCTAGGTGCCCATCCATCAATGGTGAGCAGGGAGGGCCAAAGCGACCTGACGTTGGCACACAAGCTGCCTGTCATCTCTGCGGGCTCCTCTCAGGGTGCTCCAGATGAGGGCAGCAGCTCCACCTGCCCTCTGTCAGTGACCGTGGCATCTGATGACGCTGCGATAACTGGGGAGATGCCAGCTGTGGCACTGGCCACTCCCTCCCAGGCAGGGCCAGCACAGGCTCCACTGGCCAGAGAACGACCGCCAAAGTCATCATGACCAACAGGACAGCAGAGTGAGCAGGCTGTCCCCAATGTCAGTGCCAGCGAGGGGGGAAAACCTAGACGTAGCAACAGTAAACGTAACGCTCCTTACGCACAACACGGGCTTGTCACTGGTGATATTTATTTTGCCCCACTTTTAAGTTATTTCTAAGTAGGTGTGATGGAGAACACCTTTCCATTTAATTTGATTTACGTATGTCAGATACCACATCAGTAAATGTGTTTGTGCTCAACAAGCCTCTGGGTGCTTCATTAGTTCTGCAGATGCAGGGTAACCCATGATGTTATGAGTGATTTGTTTGTCATTGAGCTTTATTGAAATGACACATAGTGCATGTTGCTCACCAAGAAAATATTCCTGTCAGGTATCGAGTATGAAGCCTGCAGCCCTGGCATGTGGTGGTGGTTCATCTTTGGTGGTCTAGTTGAAGGAGCTTTGGATCAAAGCCTCCTGGGTGTTCCTGCCTCTCTGGAGGTTACCCAGGTCAGTGTCTATCCCCTCAGCGTTCTCCTGACCGTGTTCGTCCTCGGACTCACTACTGGACTCATCGTCTGCTTCCAGAGCAGCTGCATCAACATCTTCTTCCTCCACTGCGTCCCCCCCTTTCCAGCGCCAGATTGTGGAAAGTGCGGCATGCAACCGCTATCAGTGACACACTATCTGGGGGGTATTGCAGTGTGTCCCCCCGTGGATGAGATATTTGAAAATGTGGCCCACCCGCCTGCCTGTTACGCCCATGCGACGCCCTGAAAGTCACACGGGCTGTGAAAAATCAAATACAACTGGTGCCTCAAGGGCCCTGACTGGCCCGTTAATTCATGGCGGGCGCACCTCTGTCCTCATAGCGTACCCGCCTACTGAAATATCGCGATGGTGCGCGGTGACGATGGGACGCACGCCCGATGTCATCGCGCTTCATTTTACATTCCGGCCTGTAGACCCCCCCACCCCCCACCCCCACACCCTGCACGCCAAATGTAAAATTCTGGCCATTAAGTTTTGCTACCTCACTGGAATTCTTCCTCCCACTGCCTCTCCCCTCAGTCAGTCATGCTGCTGACCAGGCTCTCTGTATCTTATCTTCATATGCAGGAAGCACATTTAACTGAGGACATGGGCTAGTACTGTAAAAATTCAGTAATGCCATCTCTGATTGCTATTGCTGACTTGGCCACGCCATAGATTGGCGCATTCACCTCTGGCAATATCACAGTGAGTTGGGCTTATAAATAACACACCCGTATAATAATAAACCCAAAAATCCTGCAGTTCAAGATCAAGCTGCTAACTTCCTCAGAGCCAAAACCTCTTCACCCTGATGTAAAATTGACAGTTAAATTGCAGTTTTATTGAGCTTGACTCCACAATTTTCCCTTTGAACGGGAGTGTGCTACTGAAATTCTTAATGCACGGCAATAAATAAGGTGTCTTAGCCTAACTTTAAAACAAATTAGTTTCTATTCCCATCTTAACAGTAGCCCAAGTGAAATTTAAAGATGTTTTTGTTGCAAGAAGGCTTTTCCATGACAACTATGTATAATGTCAAGGAATCTGGATTCTAAAAGATCAAAAGTCAACTGACACATTCCACGCAATAAAAAAGTCTCTGAAAACAGCAAAGAGCAGCTTTACTTTTTGATTTGTGGTTCAGGCAGATTTATGAATATTGCTACATGGGTTATATTAATGGTTGCTGCAGTCCTTTTTTTCTCGGAATGAGAAAAAGCAGCTACTGTTGACACACGGGGAGCTGATTTAATATCTTCTCACCCAGTGAGAATAACGCGTGGCGGGGGTAAAGATCAGATTGAGTCCATTGCCACCCAGCGACATCTTTCCACACCAGCTTTGAAGTTGGCCCAAGCTCCCAAGAGATAATGTCATTGTTGCCACAAAATGATTCTAACATTTTAACACCAGTCTGGCCTGGTGTTAAAGTCCTTGTGAGATGCAGGAGAGTGATCAGAAGGGGCCAAGACACAAATTTAATTGTTCAGATGGGCAGGGAGAAAACTTCAGGACTCTTTTGCCCTGGTCCTGTCCCCTTGTTCCCACACCAACATCTTGTTTGGGAGCCATCACCCTTGCCACTGCTTATCTGATGCTGGGATCTGCCCCTCACTGCTTTTAGGTCACAAGTAGCTGCCAGCTTCTGCCTCATTTCCTGCTCCCAGCCTCCCCCTGGATAGTGGATCTGACCAGCTACAGTGAGGACTCTGGGAAGATTTCTGTAAACAAGACCCAGCATTGAGATCAATTGGGCCTCACATACATCGTGCCTGCCCTGCACTCCTCCCACTTTAAAATCAGGGCCTCTGAATTCAGACACCCACATGACAAATGGCCAGTTGCATGAAGTGCAAGTGGATGTTGGCATATGTGGAATTGTATCCCAGCATGAGTCGGCACCTTCAAGAAAGGTCGTGGAGGTGGGGTGGGTGGGTGGAGTGGGGGTTGGCAGGGAAAGCTTAGAAAATGATGTAAAGAAGAAGCGAAAATTAACGATTCAGCCTATCCAACCGTTCTTTGGATCTTGAACAAGATTATGTCACTGGCGGCCTAAGAAAACAGACCTCATTTTTTACCACTCTTCTTGCAATCTCCACTGGGGAGTCTACCCAAGGTATTGTTTTCCTTTTAAAAAGCATAAAGGATATATATCAGAAAAAGTAATCATTCTGAGAATGTGGCTCTCTTTCAAGAGCAAAAGTCTATTACCTCATGCGCACTTGGCTTTGCCTCGGGAGGTATGGGTATTGCATTAGTCTGAATGTTTGGAATTTTTTCAAGTTCTGGCCAACGCTAGATCCTCAGGTACTTGAACCCATTACATTAGTGTTACTAGATTCAATAACAGGTAGAAGTAAGCAGCACCCCTTCATCCCCACCAATTCCAACAACCCATTCCACCATCCCCCACATGAGGCATTCAAAAGTCAGCCAATAGGAGATACAGTTTTACTCTCACCACTAATCACCAGAGGTCCTAACTCTCATCAAATCCTCAGGTTTAAATTGTAATTTAAAGTGAAACAGACCTTGTGGCTGCAGTTGTGGATGACAGGCACCAAACATTTGACTGGATAAAAAAAAACAGTGGAATAATTGCCTTGCTGCTTTCTGTAGTAAATAATCAGATATCTACCCCCTGTTCCAACTTTTACAATCCAATCACTCAGTCAGCACTATTGTAAATATAACTGCTTCAAGTTTTCAAATCTAAGTTCTCTGTGAAGTTGCATACCAATTCTTATGGTAGTCTTTCACTGGAAACATGTTGGAAGCATTGCTAACAAAGTATTTTAGTGGCACAGCATCTACCCATAATGGAAGAATGTTTCTTTTAAACTTTATACAATTTGGTTGCATGTAATCTACTGAGACTGGCTTGCTGCATTGTTCCAGTGAAGCTCAACGCAAACTGGAGGAACAGCACTTCATCTTCCAACTAGGCACTTTAGAGCCTTCCGGTCTGAATATTGAGTTCAACTATTTTAGATCTTGAACTATCTCCTCCATCCCCACCCCCTTCCCGTTTCTTCCCCCTCCTTTTTATTTTTTCCAATAATGTATATAGATATTTTTCTTTTCCCACCTATTTCCATTATTTTTAAATGTATTTCCACCATTGTTTATTTCTACCTTTTAGTATTCCCCCACCCCCATTAGAGCTATCTGTACCTTGTCTGTCCTGTCTTCTACTCTTAATTAGCACATTCCTTTAGATAATATCACCACCTCCAACACCTCTTTGTTATTTTGTCTGTGACATCTTTTGGTTATCTCCACCTATCACTGGCTGCTTGTCCCAACAAAACCGCCCCCTTAAACCAGCTTATATTTCACCCCTCTCCTAATATTTACTCAGTTCTGTTGAAGGGTCATGAGGACTCGAAACGTCAACTGTGCTCTTCTCCACCAATGCTGCCAGACCTGCTGAGTTTTTCCAGGTATTTCTATTCCTGTTTTTGTTTGAGATTAAATCTCTTCCTGGTTGCTTAAATTAATTATGTTTTACTAGTAAAAAGTCTGACATTTAGTCTGTTGAACATTATTTCCATTTTCTGTGTGCTGAGTATCATGTATTTTCTCTTGGCTTCATTCCATCCTTTACACCTGCATGTTAGTCTAAAAATATACACCAACCATTCAAGAAATGGCATAGGTTGACCAAAATGGGGTTTGGGTGAGGTGAGGCTTGGGTTTGAGTAGGGGGAAAACTGAACCTTGTTCTCCTGCTTTGAGGTATATTTTGTTATGATATCTATAGAGACCAATAGCTTTTAAAAAGACATTTGAACTTCCGGTTAATAGCTGAAAGGATGACATGGCAAGATTTCACCTTTTAAGACTTCAAACACTATCTTTGCAGGCAATTTATACTTTAAACCATAAAATAGATCATTCCCCTTTTTCTTTTAGCACACCTGAAAACACATTTCACAGATATACTTTACACTGACCATCAAGTACACATTCTATTCTCCTGGAACCAGTCCAAGGTGATTCTTAGCTCTTAAGGGTTTACTCCTGTTCCTTTCTTTTCTTAGCCTGGAAAGTTTTAATCTCAGAACTGTCTTTCATTGTGAGGATTTTCTCCCCCAGAGATTCTTCCTCTAGCGCAAGCGAGGTGAATCTTCTAGCCTTGTTCTATCGCCTCATTAAATCAGTCATTTCAATCTGAGCACGAGCTCCCACCCATTTCCCTGCATGATGAGCTACAGCATTTTACTGCCTATAGCTGTTCTCCCTCTCCCACCTCCTGTAGGAGCTGTGAAGTTTTGGTTGAACAATTTTGGCCTATGGGGGTCAAGAGAAGGTAATTTTAAAGCAGATGTCAATGCCTTCCAGAGCTACTATTAAAGGTTAATACGAAGGTTTCATATTTGCTTTCTGAATAAATTGGTCCAGAACATTACTTAAAAAATGTCAATTGGTAATGGAACGCTCTTGGGTTGAGAACACATGTTCCATGTTCTTCTCACTGAGGGCATCTCCTATGCTCTGGAACAATAATTTATAAATTAGAGTAATGAAGAAAGTTCTGCCTCAATGTGAGTTTTCAGGGATATCTTACACCCTTCCCCTCTCAAAGTCCCTTTCGATGGCAACATGAATCACATGGACCTTGTATCCATGGAGAAATGCTGTTGAGCTATCCTTAAATCCCCAACTCTCTTTTATCTTGAAAGTAAATGGACATTTTAAAGCATAACTGTTTACAATTCAACATTCTCAACTCTTTTCTGGGACTTTGGAGACTCACAGTCTTCACTGTTAGCACACAGGCTGCTGCCGTTGTCTCCAAGTTTAAACACCTTGTTCCTTCCCAGCACAACAATCTGGGCCCCATTTAATCTCAAACTATCAAACCACCCAAGCTTGCTGTCAGGCAGACTTCAGAACAGAATACGTGACTCCTTAATTTAACCTTAAATTGAAGTCACAGTCCTAAAACATAACAATTTTATAAACCTCTTAATTGTAAGTTTGAAGAGACTGAATGACCATTCTGCATTTGAAGACTTGTCATGACAATAAAGAGAGCCTCTCCATCATGGTGAAAATCCAGGCTCTGACATTCAATAAAGGCAGAACTTTCTTCATTACTCTAATTTATAAATTATTGTTCCAGAGCTTAGGAGATGCCCTCAGTGAGAAGAACATGGAACATGTGTTCTCAACCTAAGAGCGCTCCATTACCAATTGACATTTTTAAAATAACGTTCCGGACCAATTTATTCAGAAAGAAAATATGAAACCTTCGTATTAACCTTTAATAGTAGCTCTGGAAGGCATTGACCTCTGCTTTAAAATTACCCACTCTTGACCCCCATAGGACAAAATTGTTCAGCTAAAACTTCACAGCTCCTACAGGAAAGATTCTTACGAAGGTACTCCACTGCATGACTGGAAGCACCTCCTATCACCATCATAAAATTAAGTTAGATTGTTTTCCTTGTTAATGTAAAGAGATTTAGGTCATCATATATGATCTTACACTTTTCAATCAAGAGCAATCTCAGGTTTCTGCCAATAAGATCATTTTTAACTTGGAGCATATTTTCAGCAGGCTGTGACCTAAATTTCAGAACCAGGGCGGAATCATCCCAGATTTGCACTAAGCAGAATGAAGCCTCCCCACTTACCCCATTTAGCCTGTTCCAATACCATCGCCACCTCTCTACCACTGCCAAAACTTACCTGAGGGCTGCTGCCGGCAACCTGATGTTGATATCATCACTCAAGCAAGCTGCCTGATGAGGTGTATTGGTAACTTGTACCAAGTACATTGAGGAGGCCTGAGGAGCGATTTCCATTAATCCTCGGGCTTCTTGATCTTGGTCAAGTGCCAAGTCTTTGTGTCTTTGTCCTAAAACAAGCTCAAACTAATTTCTTGCTTAATCACACACATACCTATACCATCTTACAATCTTTCCAAACTCACACATTGTATAAAATCAACAGTTCTGGTCCCAGATATATCCATTAACAGACAGCACAACTCTAGCCAGATGTGAAAATGCACACATAATTACTTGTATGTTCAACAGGCTTAAAGTAACAAATTCGCACTTCCACACCTTCCATATTCTTATATTAACACCCACCTCGCACCTCTTTGCAGTTGTACCATGGCTCTGGTCTCAGGAGCAGAGTAGTGATGAAAAAAAGAGAAAGAATAACATAAACACAAGAGAGTAGTAAGGAATGTAACCAAGAAACAGGAGCAATTCATGAACTAATCTGACTTCCAGCTCAGAGGCCTAAAGCCTGCAAACAGATGGTCCAACATTCTTGCTGCACTGAGAGGATAAACATGGACAAGTACAAATGCTGATAAGAGATAACATGTGATAATCTCAGTAAGGGCATATATAAAAAACATTAACTTTCATGTCCCGAATTACCATTGAGTAACTGCATGATAGATCTATTTGTGCCTAGTAAAAAAGTCATAGCATGAATTGAACTTCAATATCTCCAATGCTTCTAAAAGGAGTTCTTGAAATGTGAGCATTACTGGCATCAATTGTCCATTTTAATTGCACAGCAAGGATGATGATGGTCTGTATTCTTGAACTGCTCCAGCATTTATGGTGTTGCTGCTCCCACAATGATGTTTGATATGGAATTCTTGGACAATTACTTGGCAAAGATGGGGAAACAACATTTATGCTCAAGCCAAGATGGTATGTTACTTGGAGGTATTACTTGTTCCCATGATATTGCCGCTCTTGAGGATAGAAGTCACAGGGGAGAGAGGGGTTGTTGAAGTAACCTTGGTGAGTTACGCCAGTGCATCCTGTGGATCAGACATTACTGCAGGCATGGAAACCTTAGCTCCATTCCCAGCGCCTCATTCTGTTCTCATTCCTTTATTCCCCCATCTACAATGTATCCAAATAACTTAAATATTGGTATGAGCCCCAATTTTAACATGGTGCATAATGAGTCAGAAAGTCAGATGAAATTTTATCTCTCAGGCCTTTTCTGCATGTTCCCAGATAGTTTCTGGCTGATGGGTGGAAATGCAAAATTAGGACAGGACATTTCCATCATCAGGGACAAAAAGAACGATCCTTGCACTCAATCATGGAAAGATGATTTCAAAATGGCCGTTTGTTTGGAGGGAACTACCCGGGGCCAGTGTACACAAGTGGGATACCTACTTGTGCACATATAAAGATACACTTATTCACACTACTGGTGGTGGATTTTATATTAGGAGCTATACATTTGTAATATCTCACTTCGTGAATAAATATAAAACTAAGTACATACAAACAAACATACAAATTAGGAGCAGAAGTAGGTACCTCGGCCCTTTGAGCCTGCTCCGCCATTTAATAAGATCATGGCTCAAATGATTGTAATCAGAACTCCACATTCTCACCTATCCCCGATAACCTTTCTCCCACTTACTTATCAAGAACCTATCTACCTCTGCCTTAAAAATATTTGAAGACTCTGCTTCCACCATCTTTTGAGGAAGAGAGTTCCAAAGACTCAAAACATTTTGAAAGTAAAAAATTCTCATTGTCTCTGTCTTAAGTGGGTGACCTCTTATTTTCAAACAGTGACTCCTAGTTCTAGATTCTCCCACAAGAGAGAACATCCTTTTCGTATCCACCCTGTCAAGACCCCTCAGAGCTTTTCTGTTTCAGCCAAGTCACCTCTTCTAAACTCCAGTGGATACAAGTCTAACCTGTCCAGCCTTTCCACATAAGGCAACCTGCCCATTCCACGTATTAATCCAGCAAACCTTCTCTGAACTACTTTCAACTCATTTACATCCTTCCTTAAATAAGGAGCCCAAACTGTACACAGTACTTCAGATGTGTAAAGATTGACTTCTGATCTCCTCCTTCACCAAGTTGGCTGTCAGAGTTTAACCAAGGTAACTAAAAAGATTTACATTTTGGAGCCTCTTCTGGCCCTGACTCATCTTCCTGCTAGGTTAACCTGCCAGGAAACTCATAATTGGTTCCCCCGCTCAAGCCAATGGTTTAAAAAGCAGTTGGGAGGTCTCATGATTTCATCGCAGCCCTATCTGATAAATAAATAAAGATCCCATTGGTTTCCAGCAGGCACCCTTCTCACCTGAAAAACAGTTTAAATCGTAGTTTACGGCTTTGATGTGTGACATTGGCAGTGAGTCCCTCAGGTAAATTTTGTCCTATCGTCTAACTTCTGTCAGCTGGACAGGATTGAAATCATCCATGTGATATTTGTAATCATAAAGTCTGGCAATGAATTCCATAGCCTTGCAATGGTCTAAGTAAAAATATTTGTCTTACTCACTGTCGTAAACCTCTTACATTTAATGTTACATCTATGTTCACTCGACTGATTCCTGGGAAGAAGGGGTATCTTATGAGGAAAGGTTGGACAGGTTGGGCCTGTAGCCATTGGAGCTTAGAAGAATGAAAGGTAATCCTTCTGATACATATAAAATCCTGAGGGGACATGACAGGGTGGATGCCGAGAGGACGTTTCCCCTTGTCAGAGAGACTAGAACTGGGGGCGCAGTTGAAAAATAAGGGGTCTTCCATTTAAGATAGAGATGAGGAGAATTTTTTTCTCTTAGAGGGTCATTAGTACGTGGAATTCTCTTCCCCAGGGAGCAGTGGTGGGAGGGTCATTGAATGTTTTTAAGGCTGAGTTAGATAGATTCTTGATTAACAAGGGAGTCAAAGGTTATGCAGGTTAACAGGAAAGCAGAGTTGAGGCCACAATCAGATCAGCCATGGGGCCTTTGGTGAGCGGGGGGCGGGGCCCGCTCGCCGACACATAAAATGACGCAGGATGACGTCAGGCAGAACACCTGACATCGCCCCGCCCCATTTAAATTTTCAGAAAGGTGGGGGCGCAGCAAAATCAGCTGTGCGCCCGCTGACCTGTCAGTGGCCAATTGAGGCCATTGACAGCATCATTTAAACAATTAGAGGACCTGCCCATCATGTTGGCAGGCAGGCCAGGAGCCCCGGCGGCAGTTAGATAAAACATGAAACCTCATCCACCAGCGGGATGAGGTTTCATGTAGGCTTTAAAAAGTTTAATAAAGTTATAATGTAAATTATGAACATGCCCCATCTCATGTGACATTGTCACATGAGGAGGACATGTTAGGGAATTTTTCTTTTTCTATTTTTAATCTTTATCGAAGTGTAAGCGATCTCCCTGAGGCTGCACTTAGCCTCAGGGAGATGTGCACTCTATCGTACACATGTGCGAAAGAGCGCACTCTCGTTTTTGGGGAATCCCCCCGCCCACACAGGAAGTGCATAGCGCTTCCTGCCGGACGTCATGCTGGACGGGACTTAATTGGTCCGCCCATGTGAAATGGTGGTGTGGCCCACTTCTCCAGCGGGATTCGGCTCCCCACCCGCTGGAGATTGGGTCGGGCCCGTCCATCCAACAGGTAGAAAATTCTGCCCACGATCTTATCAAATGGCGGAGCAGGGTCAGGGTGCCAAATGGCCTACTCCTGCTCCTAATTTGTACGTTCAAATGTTCGTATGTATGTCCCCTCATTCTAAACCTCTCAGTTATTAGAAACAGATAGTTTCTATCTCATCTCATCCACACAGTTAAGGTCATACTTTAACTAGCTTGCGAAACTGAACTCCCAAACCCTTCTGCTCCTCAACATCACACAGCCTTGCTTGGTTCAAAGCATAATTATTCTTTTCTTGATCGAAATATATCACCTTACAATTGACATTAAATTCCATCTGCCACTTCCGCCCCCCCCCACCCCCCCCACTCTGCGATTTGCGCACCCACCCAGCCCCACCCCAAACCACCACCCCCCACCCCAACCCCTGCTATTTCACCATCTTATCAAGATACCCTTGCAACTTTATTTGGTAATAATTTGAATCAGGGAAGGCTGGATGATGTGCAAGAGCAGAAGGATTTGGGGATTCAGTTCCACAGAGTAGGAGCTTAACCGCATTAAACCTTGCTGAGCTTTATGGCAAGAGGTACAGAACCTAAAAGTCAAGATGGAATATTGAATCAGCTTTGTTTGATTCTCCAGATTGCCACTTATTTTAGTATCATTTGGAAATTTGGAAATCGGTCCCTCTATCCCTTTATCCAAATCTTTCATGTATGCAATGCCCAAAAATGACCCCAGAAGAGAACCCTGTAGGATACTGCTACTTGTAGCTGGTTTGAAAAACAGACTTTAACTCTTATTCTCTGTTCCTTTCTTTATAAGTAGTTTTATTTTAATTTGATTTGCGCCTCCTTCCCTAATTAGCTATCCCATAATCTTCTCAAATATTCTCCTATGTGGTACTTAATCAAGGTTTTCTGAAAATCCATGGAGTGGACATTATGCACAATGCATTTCCTCCCTCTCCTGCATTAGAGAGCACTTACAGCGAAATTACATTTTCCAAACAGCGAATCCTTGAAGGGAAGCATGGGTCAGAGAAGCAATCTTCTATCAATTGAGCCACAACAACATACAACATGGCGACAGATGGTGAAGGACCCTGAAATCTCCGAGAATAAAAAGAGAAAAAAAATCTGCAGTCTGACCTGGAAAAAAAGTCACCAAAATAGAGACTTTGATGAAATAGTTGGAAATCACCAGAAAAGCTCCATAACGGATATGAAGGCTGAGAGGCAGAGTAGAAATCAACTGTGCAGCTCAAGAAGGACTTCACCATAGCACTTTGAAAATCCCGATCAAAAAGCAGAGTCAGAGAACCTAGCAACGATTGAGAAAGGGTGAGCAAACTTTGAAAAAGAAATTGAACAAGGCACAGTGACCAGGCAGCACTGGGAGACACTTCATTTTTAAATGTGCAGCTTCAAACATGCCACAGCCTGGGTCCAGAGTCGGCACCATGACACATGGCGACCATGAAAAAAATGAAAAAATTGGCTACGATATTCAATTCTCCAGTGACAGCAAAGTAACTAACTGGCCTTATCAATTTTTCCTGAGATTCAGAGAAAGTTTGAAATGACTCAGTAACAGCAGTGGGTATCTAAAAAGCCCCAATCAGCACTGGAAAACTCGATTACTGCAGCCCGATTTTCAAAATTTAAAGCAAGCCTCTCCTGAATTGAAAGCAGCGATGGATTCAAAATTTATTTTTCCAGAACGATTGGGCAGATGAAAGGGCCGGACCAGACACAGAATTGTGCACTATGGAGGAGGAGGTTTTTAAGGTACAGAATTTTATCAGCATTAAAGTAAATCAGAGGCTGAACAAATGAACACATTTTTGTTTTCAGTTGGTTCCATTGCTGATGATGTGATAACCAAACAGGGCTTTCATGAATCATCTGACAAATTTGACGAGGTCATAAAATCCCTTGACAGCTATTTTAACCTACAGAGTAACAACATTTTGGAAAGAGCAAAGTTTAACAGAAGGGTCCAAAAGCCTGGAGAACTGTGGACACCTTCATCAATGATTTGAGCCGGTTGGCTGAAGGGCTGTGAATATAGTGATCTTAAGTCTGAGCTGATTTGAGACCGCATAGTAGTTGGAGTAACTGACAATACTCTTTCTGACCGCTTCAATCCAAAGAAGATTTAACTTTGGAGAAGGCATTATATAGATTGTCAGACAATCAGGGGCCATCAGCAAAATAGAGGGGTATGGTACATGGTACAGAACACCGCCAATGATGGTACAGCTCATTAAACAACAAAATGTGAAAGACACTTCAGATCAAAGAAGACTGTATGGAATTAAAACTCAAGATGATGTAAATCATGCCAGTGTTGTGATGCCAAAAAGCCTCAAGGCACGAACAGTGTCCTGCAAGTATGCTTCCACTGTGAAAGGCTGGGAGACTTTGGGACAAGGTGCAGTTCAAAAACCTCTGGACATATAGAGGATCACCGGTGAATCACCACACAAAAATCCATCAACAAAATAGAGGAGTCACAGCAAAATGAAGAACAACAATGCTTTCTAGGTGGGATTAGTAATCCCAGATGTACCTCCTGGAATGCTGGCACATTACTAATTTTAAATTAGATACAGGGGCAAGTGTGACAGTCCTATCTGATAGAGAACCGTGGCTGGTTAAACAATCCCTGCAGCCACCTACAACACAGTTGTACGGACCAAGAGGAATCAAGCTTCAGGTTAAAGGTAAATTGCAAGCTGTGCTCCAATCTAAGAACAAACAGATATGGGAAACGTTATGTGTGCTTCACAACCAAGAATTCTCTCTTCTGGACAGGAAAGCCAGTGCCAACATAAACCTCATCCAAAAGATTGAAGAGATTAACCAGCAAGGATCTGGTTCTGATTTTAAAAAGGAATTTCCAAAACTATTCACTGGGATGGGGCAACTGAAGGCTGAATACAGCATAACACTGAGAAAAGATGCCAGACCTGTGTGCCAGCTTATTCCAAGGAAAATACCTCATCCACTTATGAAGCAAGTAACAGCAACTTGATGAAGTGACCAACGTGGGAGTCATCTCCCCATCATTCAGCCAATGGAATGGTGCTCCAGGATGGTCCCAGTTCCAAAACCAAACAGGCACATTCAAATCTGTGCCAACCTGACACAGCTCAACAAGGCTTTGGCAAGGGAAGTTCACTCAATGTCTTCGGTGGATGGCAGCTTGACCAAACTCTCTAAGAGTACAGTGTTCTTGAAACTTGATGCCAACAATGGCTTCTGGCAGTTACTGTTAGATGAAAAATCCAAGATGCTGACAACTTTTATCACCCCATTTGGCAGATTTTGGTTTCAATCGTTTGCCCTTCAGCATTACCTCGGCACCTGAGACTTTTCAGCGCACAAACTCAGCTATCTTACAAGACCTAAAAGGAGTCAGCTGCCACATGGATGTTGTCTTTGTCCAAAGAATGACTGTTGAAGAATACGACATGAGACTCAAGGCTGTCTTGAACTACATGCAGGGAACAAGATTAACACTGAAAGATAAGTGTGAATTCTCTAAGACCACCATTCAATTTTTAGGTTATATTGTGACCAACAAAGGCATCATGGAGGACCCACTTAAAACATAGACAATCAGTGAATTTCCAACCCTGCCATCCAATCCAGATCTCCAAAGATCCCTGGGCATGGTAAACCAGATCGTGAAATTTTTGCTGAACCTGGCACAAGTCCCAAACCCCTTGCAACACCGACTGAGAAAGGCCCAAGCATGGTGTTGGGATGCACATCTGGAACGAGCATTCCATCAGCTCAAAGACATGCTGCTCTCACCAAATATTCTGTCTCACCCATCCCCGCCAACCATAATCGCAGCAGATGCTTTATCAACAGGACTAGGGGCAGTCCTATTCCAAGAGCAGCTGGATGGATGCCGCTGACCAGTATATTACGCGTATAGAACACTATCAGATACAGAGATGAGGTATGCAGTTCTAGAAAAAGAAGCCCTCGCAGTAACATGCCAGTAATGTGCCTCGCCAGAACGTCCCCAGAATTCAGAGATCCTGCTTGCACTTTGCTTACAAGATAGTGTACGTCCAGGGGAGGCATCAAACAACTGCGGATACACTGTCCAGTCAACCGTCCCGTGATGTCAATCTTGTCGATGAGGTGGAGACCTATTCCCAGTTTGTGACAACACAGCTGCCAGCAAGTTCTAAGAAACTACAACATATACACCAAGAGCAGATGCAAGGCAAAGAGTCTATCCACCTCTGTCAATTCTGCAAATGGATGGCCACAGTAGCCTCCCGGTGGCACTGTCATGAAAATATACTTCGAACAACAGAAACTATTTACCATAATTGATGATCTGCTGGTGTACGGTGAGTGGTTGGTCATTCCTGTCTCCTTCCAACTGGAGATTCTGCAACGAGTCCACCAAGGCCACTTGGGCATCGCAAAGTGCAGAGCACGTCCCCCATCTGCAGTGTGGTGGCCGGGAATATCAACGGCTACTGAAGAGGTGATTTTAAACTGCCAAATCAATCCAGATGGAGCCCTTCACCCTCATATAGTTCCTTACCAGACCATGGAATGTTTGGGAATGGATCGATTTATGCACAACGGCAAATCCTTTCTCTTCATTGTTGACTACTTCTCTAAGTGGATTGAGGTGAGGCATTTACACACAACAATCACAGAGTCGGTCATTAGGTCTCTTAAAGACACCTTTGTGATACATGGCATTCTGGACCAGGTTGTGTCTGAGAACAGCCCTCAATTCACTAACGACTACTTCACTCGTTTTGCTGAGAGCTCCAGATTTCAACACTTCACCAGCTCCCCGAGGTATCCACAATCTAATGGGGAGGTGGAAAGGGGCACCGCACTATAAAAACTCTCTCGAAGAAAAATTATGACTTTCCAATGGCACTTTTGACATATCGGTCCACTCCACTGCAATATGGATTGGCACCATGAGAGCTACTAATCAGCAGAAAACTTTGTACTCATCTTCCCATGCTTCCCAAGAAGTTAATCCCAGGGTTAGCAGTCCAGGACTATCAGAAGGTTCTGAACCAAGAGCAGTCTTACAGAAAGTAACAAGCTTCCAATTACAATTGGAAGTACCGTACCAGAAACCTGCCCAAGTTAGAAGACAGAGACAAGGTGTAGATTAGAGACCTTAGTAGAGAAGGCATCGTTGCCCTAATGGATGAAGACCAGCAATGGTCTTACTTGATACTTACCCCAAATCAGGCACAATAAGAAGGAACAGTAGAAGTCTTATCCACATTCCTCAAGGAGAACCTTCTATCAAACATTTGGGCGAACCAGATGTAGAAACTCAAACAAACAAAACACCAAATACTGTAGTTTCTACTTAAAAACAGCCAAGTCAGGACAAAGAGATCCAAGTTGAGACTATCAATCCTCCAAGTTTCAAAAGAACACAGTCAGGGGGAGTCATGAAACCTCCAGACTGTTTGCACCAGCGATGTCAGAGACCTGCGGGGAGAAGGGGTAGCATGTAAATATATTTGAATAAAGACTTGAGGGGAGGTGTATTATTAGGGTGTTCAGGGCTGAAAAGAATACTGTGGGACTGGGGAAACAGTACCTCCCACATTATGATGTAAAGTGAGCCACATGACTAGTAGTAGTCTGGTAGCAGTCTGAATGGAGATAGCTCAGGGCTTGGACTGAAGAAGCCCCTTGTCTTGTATATCTGTACATAGTTATGTTCTACAAGAAATAGTTACTGTTCAGACTCTGTGCCTCTGAACCTCTTCCTTAGACAATCACAACAGCGTACAACAAAATCCAGCCCGTAATCTCTGCTGCTGCCTGAATGTTTCCATTTCCTTTGCTGCTCAACTTCTCAGCTGTGCTTTTATTGTTTCAGTTGCTCTATATATCCATTCTGCAGCATTTAATAACGCATCTTGCTCTTGAGGCAGATTTTCTCTGAGGTTATTATTTAGCTCATCAAAAGTTATTCTGTTTTTTCTTAGTCTTACTGCAAATCCTTAATGCAGTTACATTTACTGATCAAATAGCTTCTCCCATTCTTTCCGCGTGCAAAAATGTTTAATAAGTCACATGGCATCGATATTAACCTCCTGTGGTGGGTGGAACGGGGTCCGGGTGTAGGATTAAAAATTTTAAATCACGAAATGTAACCTCAACCCACTGTACACACACCTGCTGCTAATTTTCTGCCATTTTGGCATCCATGTCCCATCTTGGAGAGGAGAGACATTGCATTAAAATATTTAAATCAGGCTCCCACTGAGACCTCCAGAGCCAGATGTAAACTTAACAGTTGCCAGCTGGGTTTCCCAGGGTTCGGAGAACCTGGCAACTGCAGCCAGCTGCTGAAGCAAAGTGCTTTTTATAGCATTGCTTGTCAACCAGGAGGACCAAGAATCCTTCCCTTCTGCTCCTCAACCCCACCTTCTGCTGATCATGGCCTCTGGTTGCTGCCTCAATTCTGCGACTCCTGCACCCACCCCTACCACCCACCCATCCAACCACAGCCACTCCCCCCGCCCCCTCACACCACTGATCCACCATTCAGGGCCTCCTGCTCCGCAACATGCCAAATCCTTTCAACTTCAATCTGCATTCTTTCCCTACCACCCATTGTCCAGACTGACACCTTCCCCGCCCCAACCCATTCAACCCACAATCTTTCCCGTATGCTGAAAACCATCTAAAATAGTCCCTGGCTGAATTCTCCTGTCACTTACTTGCCCGCCTGGCAGTTGACCACCTCTCTGGCCAGCTGGCTGGCAAGAAATGGAATAAAAATTGATAGAGGTCTGCCTTTACATTCAGCAGGTCATCCACAATCCCATTTTTACGCATTTCCCTTCTCCTTCACTCTCTCCCCCCCCGCATCCCCACAAATAGCGGGACCATGTTCTTTAGGGTTGCAACATTTCTCCTCTTTTCTCATTATTACAAGTATCAAAATCTCTCCTTCCTCAAAATTCTTCCCAGAATATGAACAAAAATGGATGCTTTCATCTTCTCACACTTTTCCTTTTGTCCTTGCAGGTGCCAAAAACAATTCAAGCTGTTGTTTAAACCATTTCCAATTTCCTGTAAAATGTGCAGTTACTTCAAATCTAAGTGGCGCTTGCAATGTTTTTTTTTCTCTCTTATTTTTGTAAGACAAGGCTCTTTTATTACTTTCTGTGATTCCTCACTCTTTCTTAATTCATTCATGTCTTTGATCCCACTTTGAAGGTCAGTTAATGTTCTTGCTTTTAACTTGTTTCATGGCTCTTTGTTATCCAAAATGAAGCACTTTTTCAAACAATGTCAAATCCATCTGTTTGCAGCCTCTGTGGACAAATTTCAGGGTCAATACTCTGTCCAGACCAGACGGCCATCTGTCAGTTATTAATGATTGAAATGCTAGATTATGATTGCTATTGAATTGTTTTTAACATAAATTGATAAGTAAGACTGGTAATTGTCTTTTGGCAAAAAAGGAAAATTGTAACCTAAGCATTATTTTCAACTTTTAATTTTCGTTAGCTGCCTATTCATTATTAATGATGGACTACTTCTAGAATGACACTTTTCAGCCATGGATTAATGGTAGCACTCTTACCTCTGAGTAAGAGGGTTAAGGTTTTTGAAGTGACAGTGACTGGTCTTGAATCAAAGCAGCACTTAGCCGAGTGCAGCACCAAAGAGCCCTGACAAAATTTATTCCAAAATGGAAATCAGGGAAAAAACTCACCACTGATTGGAGTCTTACCTGGCACAATGGAAGATGGCTATGGTTGATGGAGGCCAATCACATCCGTCCCAGGCCATCAATTCAGAAGCTCCACAGCGTAGTGTTCTAGGCCCAACCATCTCCAGCTGCTTCATCAAAGACCTTCCCTCCATCACAAGGCCAGAAGGAACTCAACAAGCCTCCTTGGACAACACCTTCCAAATCCACGACCACTACCGTCTAGAAGGACCAGGGCAGCAGACACATGGGAACACCACCACCTGGAATTTCCCCTCGAAAGCACTCACCAACTGACTTGGCCGTTTCTTCACTGCCACGAGGTCAAAATCCTAGGACTCCCTCCCTAACAGCAGTTTGTGTGTACCTATACCACATGGACTGCAGCGGTTCAAGAAGACAGCACACCACCACCATCTGAAGGGAAGTTAGGAATGGGCAATAAATGCTGGCCCAGCCAGCGATGCCCACATCCTATGAATGAATTTTTTAAAATGGGGATGTCCACTGACGATTTCACAAATTTAGTACCATTTGCAACTCTTCAGATACTGAAGCAACCTGTGTCCATTTGCAGCAAGAGCTGGACAATATTCAGGCTTGGGCTGATAAATGGCAAGTAATATGTGCACCATGAAAGTGCCAGGCAATGGCCCTCTCCAACAAGAAAATATCTAACCATTTCTCCTTGACATTCAATGGCATTACAATCGTTAACCCTTCACAATCAGCATCCTGGGGTTACCATTGACCAGAAACCGAACTGGACCAGTCATATAAATACTGCGGCTGCAAGATCAGGTCAGAGGCTGGAAAGACTGTTCATCATTTACAAGGTATAAGTCAGGAGTGTGATGGAACACTCTCACTTGCCTGGATGAGTGCAGCTCCAACACAATCAAGCAGCAAGGCATTATCTAGGACAAAGCCAGCTGCTTGACCAGAACATTCACTTCCTTCATCACTGGTGTACAGTGGTAGCAGTGTTATCATTTACAAGATGCACTACAGCAACTCACCAAGTATCCTGCAGCAGCTTCCAAACCAACAGCCTCTACCACCTAGAAGTAGAAGGGCTGCAGATGCATGGAAACACCACCACGTTTCCCTCCAATCCACACACCATTCAGACTTGGAACTATATCACTATTCCTTCACTGTGGCTGGGTCAAAATCCTGGAACTCCCTTCCTGACAGCTCTTTTGGTGTACCTGCACCAGATGGACCTGCAGCAGTTCAAGAAGGTGGCTCACCATCACTTTCTCAAGGGCAATTAGGGATGGACAACAATGTCAACGCTTCCCACATTCTATGAATGAAAACAAAAATGCTTTAGGACATCATGAGCTTATGGAAGTGCTACATAAATGTAAGTCTTTCCTTTTTTTTAACTTTCTAAGAGCATCTGTTGACCTTGGGCAATATCATTCTTTCAGTTTGCACAAAAGTGAGCACTTGAAAAAGTAAATAAGCTCTATAAGTGCTCATTCTATATCATTGCAGTGTATGTGCATGCAGGGAACTGTCTAACAACAATGTTTGAGCCTTTTTGACAACTAATGAACAACATGTTGGTTGCTGCTTAAACTGAAGGTCTTCCTGCACTGTATAGACTTCTCTAGCCAGGTGCATTCTGTTATTGAGCTGGAAACCTGAAAAGGGGAAAATACACTTTAACCTCCAAGTTAATGTTTCTCCCTCTCTGCTATCTCCATCACTGTCACAGTTAAGACATTTTTTGATTATATATCATCTCAATTATGCACTTTCAATCTCCAAACAAAATCTTCTAATTTCTTTTTGCAATTATTTCAGGTCATTGATTCTTTCCGCCCAGTAATAGATTTGAATAATGGTAATAACCTGAACAGTTTGTGTCATAGCTTACAGCCAGTAATGAATTAAAATGCTGTAAGTGTGAATTGCAGTTTTCAAACTTAATGAGAGACTCTGCCCAACTATTGCTCGAACATATATTTTAACAGCCACAAGGTAGATATCACGCACGCTGCTTCTTTCTATGTTGCAAGTGTTTTATATTATTCGATTGTAGTATCTTTATTTTTCATTTACTACCATCTGGTTTTATTCTTCTTTCTATATTCTGGGCCAGGTTTTCTGAAATTTGGTTTTCAATGGAAATCTAATTGTTTGATACTTCGTTCAAATCAACAACATATTCAGCTAAGGTCTAACAGATTTGTGTAATTTATGGAGACATGAAAACAATGAGAACCAGTCAGAAAACGAACACAAATGCCATTCATGAAAATCAATTTTTTATATTTTTTAATTATGCATACCACTTTTTAATATATTTTTGTGGCCAAACAGCATGAAACAATTGGCAAAAGCACCATGGGAGCAGGCAATGAACCAGAGAACTTTGCAGAAGAGACAGCCCTCACTCTTTTTTCAGCTTTTTCCCATGTTACATGGGATCACCACAATGTTGGTTGGTGCCCCCTTCTACATTCATAATCATTATTTTTGGATTTAGCAGGTGGTTTTACAGTTGGATACCCTTCCTGTCATGAACCCTCTACATTTATCCAGGATGGGGACTAGCACAAATACATACTGCCTTGTTTGCAACAGTGGCTAGGTCCATACATGGCCAACAAACCCTGGCATGGGACTTGAACCCAGAGTATGTTAGCTCAGCAGCAGCGTGTGCTAGAAACCCCCTGAGCCCAAGACCCTTTTCCAGAATAGATGGCTATCATGGTACAAGTCAGTTGGCTCAGTTATGACAGACGAAGTGATTGAAATAGGTGAATTGTAAAAAAAATGTAGAATCTCAGAACTCTATTCCTGTAGAAATCAATGAATTTCTTCTTTATCTCTCAGGATACAGGGGTTTATTCATGATTTAAGCAGTCACAAGTTCAAAATTGCAGCTTGGTATTGGAGAATGAAGCTTCTCCGTTTTAACTGCTCCCAGTACTTTCCAGATGACATGGCAGTTAATAATCCCCCAGAGGAATTTAAACTATTCCAGTCCCATGGTAAATATGCATCTTGGAAGTGACGAGATGACGATTCAGGGCATGCGAGCCTCACAGCCAGAAAAGAACTATTCCTGGGCACAGCCTATAACAATATTTGCAAGTAACTGACAGATCTCTCAGTTTACTCCTTCCAATGAATCACATGCAATGAATTACATTCAAAGGTAGATATTTTTTGCACAAGATCTCACAAACAGCAATGAGATGAGTGGCGCAGTTGATACGTTTTAACAGTGTTTGTTGAGGGAGGAATGTTGATGTGAATAACAAAAAAAAGCCTTGCTCTGCTTTGAAAAATGTCATCCTCGTTCCCTGCATTTTTTCCACTTCAAGGATTTATCCAATTCTCTTTTGAAAGTTATTATTGAATTTGTTTCCATGCTTCTTTCAGGCAATGCTTTTGAAGTGGTGTTGTCGTTGCACTCTTCCAAGTGAATGTTGAGTATTCTATCACACCTTTGAACATTCTGGATAGTGGATAGGCTTTGAGAGGGTAGGAAATGATCCACATGTTGCAAAGTATCCAGCTTTTATCTTTCACTTGTAGCCATGTTATTGATATGGCTGTTAAAGGTAGCATTTGGTAAGTGATGACTCCCAAGATGCTGATGGTGATGCTGTTGGAGGTCATGGGGAGATAACTGAGCTTTCTCCTGTTCGTGATATTCATCACCAGACACTTACATGACATGATGATATCTGCTATTTGGCAGCCAATGTTGGATGTTGCCCGGGTCCTTCTGTAGCTGGCATGGGCAGCTCCATTATTGGAAGAGCCGTTGTGAAGTTAGTAAACCATTCCTAGCACTAAGTTGCCATTTGCTGAAAGGTTAAGGTACCAGATTCCTCCATATTGCCTGCAATGCCTGCTTATGAGCTGTAAAACACCCTATTGTACCTTGACCACATGATTGCCAAAAACACCCCCATAATTTCATCGAATAATTTGAGGGCTCTTACCACAGCAGATATCCCCAAATCTGCTTCTCCTTCCATTGCAAATCAATTTCTGTGTTCTCTTTTGCTCCAAATCAAGCGCATTTGGCTCTTCAAGCTGTTGCAGCCTTCACAATGCTAAATGAGAATAGCATTCTCTCCTTCCCCAGAGTGATAAGCTAATCAGAAGGGGGAATCCAATTGCAAGCCTGCTCTGTGAAGCCAATGAGGCCCTCCTGCAGCAAAATGCTGTGGGTTCCAAGTGGTAGCATGTTGGAGAGGAAGTGCCATCCCACAGTGAAACTACTAATCAGAGGGAAATCCAGCTGCAGGCCTGTACTTGTACAAAGCTTACACTGTTCTGGAGATGTCTTGCTGGTTAACTTCTGTAAATAAACCTAGTTTGTTAATTAGGAATTTCAGATTAGTCCATGTGCAGTCTGTTAATATTATTTCCACAGTGGCTTTGAGGGAAATGAAATGTAGGTCTTCTGTGAGTCCTCAACTGTTCAACTTTTCTGTCGAAATGCAGATCTTGCCGAGGAACTTTATATCTGCACAGTGGAATTGTGATGAGACCATCGTAGGAGAAATTGCTCATTTGTATAAGTTAAATTTAAATCACACTAGTGGCAGCATATAGTCAAAAATATTATTGGCAGAAGGGTTGAGAACCAGAGGCCAATGTTTTAAGGTGAATGGGAAAAGAATTGAAGGTAACATGACAGAAAGCCTCTTTACACAGTGAGAGGTTAGGATCTGGAATGCACAGCCCGAGAGTGTGGTGGATCCTGAAGTTTCCTTCGACAGCACCTTGCAAATCTGTGACCCCTATCACCAAGAAGGACACGGGCAGCAGGTGCATGAGAACACCACCACCTGCAAGTTCTCCTTCAAGCCACAAACAATCCTGACTTGGAAATATATCGCCGTCCCTTCATTGTCATTGGGTCAAAATTCTGGAATTCCCTCCCTAACAGCACTGTGGGTGTACCTACGCCACATGCACTGCAGCGGTTCAAGAAGGTGGCTCACCACCACTTTCTCAAGAGCAACTAGAGATGGGCAATAAATACTGGCCTAGCCAGCGATGCCCACATCCTGTGAAAGAAAATTTTTAAAATGTCAGATTCGATTGTGACTTCCAAAAGAGAATTGGATAATTATTTGAAGAGAAAAAAATTCTGCAGGGCTACGGGGAAAAGGCGGGGAATGTGAGTAGCTGAGCTGCAGAGAGCTGGCAGAGACCAAATGGCCACCTTGTGTGCTGTAACCATCCTATGATTCAATTATTCACTGTATCATCACAGAAAGAAAGAAACAGAAATAATTTGCTTTATATTAATTAGTGCTAATGTCAATTTCCTTTCTTTCCTTTCTCTGCTGCATCTGACCTCACACCTATATTTTTTTCGACACTAATACTTAGTGATGAAAACTTGTAATTACTTTCAACAAGGAGGCTTACGTTTGTCAAAATAAATAGTCTTATTGTGCAGTATTCATAAAGTTTTATGTTATTCATTTTTGATTGACGTATCTAATAACTCCATCAGACCTCACCGAGAAACATCCTGGGTTAACTGCTCTGACATTTTGCCCACTCAGGGAAGAGCCGACACGGGAAATTTCTGGTCATTTTATCCCCAGTCTATATCAGCTGCTGATGAGGTAATCAAGCATATCTGAGCCCAGGAAAGATCATCTATTATGCTCTCTGCATTTTCCATTCAAGGTTGATCTTTCCACAGCTCACACCTGGCTCTCTGCCATTTCTGATGACAATATTATACAGGGCACATCATTCTAAAAATATGCCACATACTTTCTCTGGACTATATTGCAATGTGCAGCTAGATATGTCAAGATAACTGGTGCATCCTTTCAACAAGTTAAAAAATCTTCTCAATCACCTCTCTGTTAGTGTAACTAGTTAGTTTAAGAGTTTAAACAGTGGCTTGGGGCCTTGCCAGAAATGTCATGCACATCCTTCTCAAAATAAAGTAGCAGAAAGCCAGCAGAGAATAACAGCTAGGATTATGCCACCAAAATGGTGAGAGGACCATATTTAAGCCAGATTTAATTCACATTGAAATTATTCATCATGCTACAGTTGATCAGAATTTCAGAATCATGACATGCTTGTGTTGATACTCTTGAAATCACACAGAGTATATTTGTTGATTTAATGTACTGTTTCCAGTCACACCTGGTATTCTTGGAGATAAATGGTACATAATGCAAACATGGATGCAGGTTGCAGCTCTCTGTAAAATGGGGCTTTAAAACATTTCCCTCATAACTGTAATAACTTGACCTATCGGACTGGTTCCTACTTGAAATAGATAACTGCATCACAGAGAGCTTTTCAGAAGCTGCATGCTTGAACCAGATCCACAAATAGGAAGCTCCGCCCCTCAGATTACCTGCATTTGGGGCTCACTCGTCAAGGCCACGTGACCCCTAAAGGGCGGAAGCAAATACTGTTCCTCCCCCTTTAGTTTATTTACATTTCCTATTGACAAAGAACATTTTAAACCTCAACATACACATATATACAGGTCAAGTGCTTAAAGATTAAGGGCAGAATTTTCCCGTTGGCGTATGGGGGCGGGACCTGCACGCCGATGCGTCAAATGATGTGCGGTGAAGTCGGGTGAGTGTCCCTTAAGGCCCTTGAGGCGCCAACTGACGGCGATTTTGCGGTGCCCGTGCGATCTTCAGGTCGTTGCACGGGCTCAGCGGGCAGGCGGGTAGGAGACATTTGTATAAACCTCATCCACGGGTGGGATAAGAGGGCTCAGTGGGGTTGCGAGTGTGCTCTTTAAAATATTTAATTTGCAAAGCTATTGATACTTGCCTGTGTGAGCTGCAATACTTCAAAACACGTACCCGGCTGCTTGGTCTGGACTCACAACCTTCAGGTCAGCACTCTGCAGTGAAGCATCATTTCTGGGCCTGGAGGTTTCAGGAAGCCTTTCCTTAGTCTGGGAATGGGAGTTGAACTCTCCACTGAAGGCACCTCCTCTGAGCAGGAAGGGAGGGCTAGAAGGGGGAGGGGACCAGAAGTGCACATTCAGCCTCCAGAGGAGCCACCTTTGGGAGTAGAGACACAGGCACAAGGGGTGCAGGGCCAAGATGAAGTCCAAGGCAGAAGTGGCCGCAGAAGACGTCACTATCCTGCTGCCAGGGTTTACAGGCGGCGAAGCAGCTACCTCAATATGTCTGTCAGATGATTGGCCCTGAGATCTCTGCTAACTGTGTGGGTGGACACCCCATGCCAGTGGCTCTAAAGGTCACAGCTGCCCTCAACTTCTATGCCTCTGGCTCCTTCCAGGGGTCGGTGGATGATCTTTGTGGGTGTCAAGCAGGTTACAGATGCTCTGTTTAGGCATGCATTGACCTTCATCCACTACCATTGGGACCAGGCCAGCCAAACACAGCGAGCCAGAGGCTTCACGGCCATTGCTGGCTTCCCCCACGTCCAGGGTGCAATAGACTGTACACATGTGGCCATCAAGGCACCAGCAGTTGAGTCCGGTGCCTGCATCAACAGGAAGGGCTTCCACTCCATGAACGTGCAGATAGTGTGTGATCACAGGATGTCGATTCTACAAGTCTGTGCAAGGTACCCAGGCTGCTCCCATAATACCTACGTCCTCAGACACTCCCAGGTGCCGGGGCTCTTCAGTGCTCCAGCCGGGCTGGATGGATGGCTGCTGGGTGACAAGGGCTATCCCCTCAGAAGGTGGATCATGACGCCTCTCCGCCATCCAAGAACAGAAGCTGAGCAGCGGTACAATAGGAGCCACATCTCCACAAGGGCTGTGGTGGAGAGAACCATCAGTCTTCTCAAGATGCGCTTCCGATGCCTGGATCATTCAGGGGCCGCACTCCAGTACCCCTCAGATCGTGTGCCGCTAATAGTGGTTGCATGCTGCGCTCTCCACAATCTTGTGCTGGAAAGGGGGGATGCAGTGGACGAAGAAGATGTAGACGAAATGGCTGCAACTGCACATGATGAGTCCAGCAGTGAGTCCGAGGATGAGCATGCACAGGGAAATGTTGAGGGGGCAGACGCTGACCCGGGCATACTCCAGGGAGGCAGGGACACCCGGGAGGCTTTAATCCAATGAACCTTCAGCTATCACGCCACATATGGACTTCTAGGACAAGACTGGGCTGCAGGCTCTGTACTTGATACCTGAGTGCAAAACCTGCCTGGTTAGGACCATTAACTAAGGGCTTTGTTAATAAAGCTGATTGTCCCACAAAGCACTCATTATATTATTGGAAACCATCCACCTGTAGAATAAAAGAGGCACCCTCAGCCATGGTGACACATCTGAATTTAATGGTATAACAAAAGGAACTTAAAAGAACAAAATGACAAAGTTGTTCAACTTCACAACAACTCATGAAGAACTAATTGCGGGTCAACACAAAAGCACCAGTGATAAACCCGTGGTGTGCCTAAGGTGCCTTTCGGGTGTTATGTCTATGTGCTGCCTCCTTGCTCTGAGTGGCATCTGAGACAGCCTGCTCATTGTGCTGTCCTGTTGGCCTCAATGACCTTGGCAGACGTCCTCCAGCCCGTGGAGCCTGTGCTGGCCCCGCCTGGGGGGGGGAGCGGCCAGTTCCACAGCTAGCATCTCCCCAGGCGTCGCAACCTCAACAGATGCAATGGTCACTGGCAGAGGGGCGGAGGAGCTGCTGCCCTCATCCGGAGCGCCCTGAGAGGAGCCCACAGAGACGACAGGCAGCTGCTGCGCCGACGTGAGGTCGCTTCGGACCTCCCTGCTCACCATGGATGGATAGGCACCGAGCTGGGAAACTTGGTGCCCACACCATCTCCCACACTGGCACTGACCAGCTGAGGTCAATGCCAATGTGAGGGCTTGCTGGTCCGAGCGCATCTCCAGGAAGCCCTGATGGGTCTCCTGGAGGAGCCTCTCCACGAGAGTCGCCACTCTCTCCATGGAGGACGCATGGTGCTTGGCCATGAGGCTCATTGCATCGGCGATGGTCTGCGTAGACTCCTCCACCACAGACACTAAGCCAAGCATATCCTCATGTATCTCCCCCAGATCCTCCCAAACACCCGGCCGCATTTCTGTGTTTGCTGTGTTGCAGACGACTCCAGAGGCACATCATCAGGCACCAACTGAGCGTGTGCCTGGTCCCCTGCAGTCCTCTGACTGCTGGTGCCATGGGCACTCTCTGTCTCCGCCAGCTTCTCCAGCAACTGTGAATTACCCTCACTACTGGGCCCCGGGACACCAGCCGATGATCTAATTCCCACCGAGGTGCTAGTATCTGCGCGGGTGCAGAGATAGTGTGACACCGGTGAGATTTCAGGCCCCTCAGGTGTGAGAGGGGGCCCCTGTGCCTCCTCCTCCCGGCCCTGCTCCACTGATGCTGAAAGGAAAAACAAGGACATTGGATCAGTTAACGTGGAGACAATGTTAAAGTGCATCCCTGTCCCCTGGATCATTATGCGCTCATCCTTCCATAAGCAATGGTCAAGCCATGTTGCAAACTTTAATCACTGAACATTCAGCACTGCCATGGCTGTTGGGAGAACAATGGCGACCTCAGTGCTGGGCAAACACACCTGCCCATGGCACCGAGGCGCATGGTGCCTCTCCAGATCGAGGACCTCCTGCTCAAACAGGCTAAGCATCACAACCTGGGCCGGCCCTCCGCCAGTCCTCACCTGCCCAGCAGCAGACGGACCACCCCATCCAGAGTGGGATATTGCAGGGCCCCAGTGCCTCCTCACCCTTCAGCTGCCGAACACTCACACAAAGATGCTCGGCCCTCCCCCTTGGCCAAATGCTGCCTACCTCACATTTGGCACCACACGGTCTGACCTTCCATAGCAAAGGGGCACGAGCACGTGGAGAGCAGAGGACAGCAGATCGATCGGTGCCTCGCCACCTTGAAGCTCCCCTCCCAGCATGTCATCACCCTGACTTTGACATGTCCTGGAGTTCCAGCACTGCGCCTAGATGCAGCTCCTCCAGGTTGTCCCCAAAACAGTAATGTGGGTCTCAGCGTACCACATGCTGCAGGGGCAGAACCCATCTCTTCACCACCCTCTCAGGGTGACCTCGGCATGGGCAATATCTGCTGACCCACCCAGCGATGGACACATGCAGCCAATGACTCAATGCAGTCACTACATTCACAGTTGGCAGGACGGGGGGGAATGGCCGGGCAGGGGCGCCGGGGGTAAAGTCCAATGCCAGCATGGTTCTCACCCTTCCCGAGTGCAAGAGGTCATTGAAGCGTTTGTGATACTGGACCCAGGTGTGTTGCACCACATTGCGGGAGCTCACCACCTCCGCCACCTCCTCCCAGGCACGTTTGGTCATGTGGGGGGGCCTCCTCCTCCCTTCCTGGGGTACCAGGACCTCCCGCTCTGCTGCCACCTCCTCGAGGAGGGCAGCAAGGCAATCGTCCAAAAAACGAGGGGCACAGTGCCCTCCTGCCCTACCCTCCTGCCTGGCCTGCTCACCAGAAGTGCTCTGGGGACCCCACCCAGTAGCCATGTTTGACAGCCTTTGACAGCTTTCTTAAACAGGCCGCTGTGTCGCCATTGGGCCTGGCTGCCATTGCAATCTAACCGCCACCCGCCCACTCCTACTGTCCTCGGGAGCCACGATTCACACTGAGGCGGGCCTTAATTTGCCCACCCACCTCGTCCGCGATCGGGTTCGCGCCCGCTCCTGCTCCACCCACCTGCCAGCCAGAAAATTCTGCCCTAAGTCCCTGAGGTGGTTTTCTAATTTGGTTGGAGTGGCACAGCTCTACCACTTGAGGTTCTCCCACTGCATCGACATGATCAGGAACTGCAGCATCAGGTACATCATTAGAAAGTGGCAGTTCAACAGCGAGAGCAGGTATGTCTATTTTTGGTTGATCTGTCAGCTCCGGGATTAAATGTTCGACATCAATTACAAGTGGAATTGCTGATTGCTGGAATATCTCTCTGTTCCATAGATGATCCACATGTTTTTGAACAATTTTGTCTTCCACTTCCACCTGGAAGGACAAGGGACCAGTTTCAGAGACAATTAAACCAGGAACCCAACAAGATCCATTTCCAAAATTCCGCATGAAAACTGTATCTCCTACAGCAAATCTTTGAGCTTTGCTAAGAATATCATGATTCAATTTTTGATTACTCAGATTCTTCTCTACCTTCCCCTCTAAGTTTGGAAACACCAGACTTAACCTTGTGCATAGGCAGCGTTTCATCAATAATTCAGACGGTGTTGAACCCATAGTTGTATAAGAAGTGACATGATAATTGAGAAGAAAACATGAAAATCGAGTTTCTAGAGCACCTTTGGATAACTTCTTTATTCCTGATTTGAAAGTTTGCACTGTTCTTTCAGCTAACCCATTTGATGAAGGATGATATGATACTGTTTTAATACATTTAATTCCATTTAAACTCATGAATCTCTGAAATTCTGTACTAGTGAAGACTGTACCGAACCAATGACTTCCAGTCGGCCATGTATACTAAAAAATTGGTGCAGTTTTTCAAAAGTTGCATTTGCTGTCGGTGATCTAACTTCATATACACCCATCCTCTTAGAATGTGCATTGATGATCAATAAAAACATGGCACCTAAAAATGGACCTAAATAATCAATACGTAGTCTAACCCAGGGATGAACAGGCCACTCCCACAGATGCAGTGAAGTTGAAACGGGCAACCTCTGTTGTTGCTGACACTGGAGACAGTGCCTGACCATGCTTTCAATGTCACTGCCCGTGCCTGGCCACCAGGTATAGATTTGCGCAAGCATCTTCATCTTCAAAATACCTGGATGCGCACTGTGAAGCTCTGTCAAGAGTGGTTCTCTTCCTTGCAAAGGGAGGATGACTCTAGATCACCATCCCCAATAAGATTCCACCTTGACAACTTAACTCAGTTTTATGGGCATGGAATGGTCTCATCTCTTCAGACACTTGTGAATTCAACCACCCTTGCAGTAGAAGGTCTTGGACTTTTAACAAAACTGGATCCCTGTTTGTCCAATTCCTTATTTGCTTCACACACAGGCAGAGCATCCAAGAAATTCAGCACAAACACAACTTCTTGTGGCACTGGAGCATGTACAATGCTATCTGGTAACGGGAGGCCACTGAGTACGTCCACATTTGCCAGGACAGTGCATAAAGGTGTACTCATACACAGATAATATCAAAGTTCAACATTGAATTTTGCTGAGGCTATTGGTGGAATGGCTTTATCCTCACTAAATAAACCCATTAATGGTTTATGGTTCAACACAATGGTGAAATATCATCTATGCAGATACTGGTGGAATTTCTTTACTCCAGGTATTACTGATCAACCTTCCTTTACAAGTTTCGAATAACCCTTCTCAGCTGCAGAGAAGGTTCTGGAGACATAGCCGATTGGCCTTTCAGAACCATCTTCCATTCTATGCGATGGCACAGCTCCCACACCGTAAAGAGATGCATCACAGGGTAATATTAATTCTTTTGATGGATCATAATGTACCAGTAGACATGATGAATTTAGTAGCTTCTTAACTTTTACAAAGGTTTCTTCTTGTTGCGAATTCCATGACCAATGATGATTCTTTTTCAACAACAAGTGTAATGGTGCTAACACTTGAAAAGTTTGGCAAGAAGCAGCCATAATAATTAATCATGCCCAAAAAAGACTTGAGTTCAGTGACACTGGAAGTAGAGTGTGCCTCTTTGATGGCCCTAACTTTCTCTTCTACTGGATGCAATCCCATGGCATCCACTTGGTGACCCAGGTAGGTGACTTCTGGTGCTTGGAAGGTACATTTCTTTCTTTAATCATACACCAACTTCCAGGAGTCTTCTTAAAGCCTCTTCTGAGTTGGGCAAGTGTTTGGCTTCTGTTGACCCTGTGATCAGGACATTCTCCAGGTGTAATACTACTCAGGGAAGCCCTTGCAATAGGCTTTCCATGGTCCTTTGGAAGATTACACATGCAGATGATACACCAATGAGTATAGGCATGCATATTGGTGCAGGCCCTTGTGTGTGTTGATGGCCATATACCTTGTAGATGTGCCGTCCAGCTCTAGCTGTCGGTATGCATGGCTCATGCCCAGTTTGGTGTAGGATTTTGCCTCCAGCTAGCTTTGCATACAAATCTTCTATCCTCGGGATAGGATATTTATTGAGTTCAGCTACCATGTTCATGATCAATTTGTAGCCTCCACAAATGTGAATAGATTGATCAGGTTTCATCACAAGGACTATGGGTGCTGACCATTCTGAAAATTGGACTGGTTGGATGATACCTAACTTTTCAAAATGGCACAATTCTGCATCCACCTTCTCCTTTAAGGCATAAGGCACAGGTCTGGCCTTAAAGAACCAGCATGTTGCCTCTCGATCTACATATATTTTTGTCTGTAAGCCTTTTATCTTTCCTAATTCTGTCATATTTCCTTAGCAGTTCAGGAACTCCTCCTGTTCTCACTTGAAATATGTCAGACAAGTTGAGCTTGCATTTTTGTAACCAATCGTGGCCCAAAAGACTGGGTCCTTCATCTGTCACTGATCACTGGAAGCTGGACTGTCTGTTGCCTACAGGACACAGGTACTGTGGCCATGTCCTTTACCTGCAGAGACTCGCGAGTGTATGTCTTCAGTTAAGCCATGGTTTGTTCCAGAGTCAGTGGCTTGGTACCTTCATTTAGGTATTTAAATGTGTGTTCTCCCACCACTGTTGTCAAGGTTCCCGTATCTACCTCCATGGCGAGTGGCTTCCTATTCACTTAAATGGTGGTGATTATTGGTTGAGTTTTTAATGCTTTGACATTGTACAAGGAATAGATAACAGTATTAGCAGCTTCAGGTTCTATTATATTATTCACTTCATTCAGTTTGGCCTGCTGACTTATGATCTATCTCAATTATGCCTTGCTTTGCTTTATTACGTGCCCTTTCCTGTGGCAGTAATAGCATTCTGCCTCCTTGAATTTGTAGGTTTCCGGTACATGATTACCCCCAAATCAGTAACACATTAACTTCAGAGTCATTGCTGAAATGCCTCCACTAGGCCTTCTCATTTTTCAATCAGCTGAGACTGTCTCCTGCTTCGCTGCTGTCTCTCTGATTTTCACACCTTGCCCAGCGGTAGGTTCCTGCCCCAACTGAAGAACAATGCTATGCTGCATGCTCTGTAAAGTCTGTGAGTCCCTCGCAGCACTATCCATTGCTAGTGCTATCTCCATGGTGTGTTTCAAATCGATGTTACCTTCTGCAAGTAAACGGCACTGAATGGCATCATCATGAACACCACAAACCAACTGGCCCCGCAACATGTCATTGAGTGTGTCTCTGAAGTAGTAGTGCTCAGTCAACTACTTCAACTTCTCTATATAAGTTGCAATGGCCTCTCCTGAGGCCCTTACTCTGGAGTTAAACTGAAACCTCTGCATTATTATCCATAGCTTTGGCTGAAAATATGTCTTCACAAGGTCTAAAAATTTGTTAAATGAGTTAGAATTGGGCGTGTTTGGGCCCTTGGGACTGCGGGTGAGATTACAAAGTTGATACAAAGGATAAAAGATTTCAGTTATATGGAGTATAGAAAAGCTGAGGCTCTTTATCCCTAGGACAAAGAAGGTTAAGAGGAGACCTGATAGATTTGTTGAAAACCGTAAGGTTTTAAGAAGATAAATTTTGGAAATGCTATTTCCTTTTTTTGATAAAGCAGATCTGTAACACCCTAAATTCCTCATGCTGTGGATTCTTCTTCTATCTATATTACATTTTGATATTTTTCCGAAATTTTATGCAAGATTTCCTGCTTTTCACCCCATTCCCTAGACACTTCGACCATATAGGCCAACTTCATCGTGATCTGTTCTGCCTTCTCCAAGATTAAGTAACTTAAATGTGAGACAGCCTGTTCCCCCCATAGACTGAATGAGATTTCCTAGAGGGGCTGAATCCCCATCAAGAAAAGTCAGGTTGCCAGGTTCACTCTACTGAAAAAAACATTATAACTGATTATCTCCAAGGAAACCTTATCTCAACAGTATCTGAATCTTGCTGACTGTATTCCAGCAGGTCAACAGTCCTTCATTATCTGGGAGTTATTATAAAGACCTCAAGCATCCTTATGGCAGAACAAATAATCATGTCACACAAGAAAGGCAAAGGGAGAGTGTATAGGCCAAAAAATTCTAAGTAATCATTTAGTGCATTTTGATATAGTTGCTTTCAGTGGTGCTTCAAATCTTAAATTGTGGGAGGGATGAAACCAATTAGGATAAAGGGAAATTTCTGTCCCATAGTGGAATAGGGTAAATACTGCAACAGGCAGGGCTTTGGAAACCAGTTATTCTCAGGTCTGGGATGTGGGAGTGCTGCCTATACCGTTTTCTTCCTGACAATAGCAAATGAGCCTGTCAAAAAGTGTGATAACTTTGAGATAGATGTTTATTTTTTAATGTTACCTTCGAGCATTGGTTTTATATTTATTCTGACAGAAAACACAATGGATGGTGATATGATGCAGGATATTGGAATTCTTGTGTTCTGCACCAGATTAGTAGTTGGTGGTTTTGTGCCTTCATCAGATATTCCATGAATTGTTTTTTTGAGTCAGTCGTGAGACTTTGAGGGACAATACTGATTTTCTAATCAGTGCTATTTTTAATGTAATCATTCAATTGTTTTAAATAAATAGGCTAAAGGGCTCATATCAGTGTTAAAATTAATGCTGAATTAGAGGGAGACCTGGGCCCAGACTTTCGCCATGACGTAGAGGCTCTCTGTTGTGGCAGAAATAGTGGAAATGCCTGAAAATCAGATGTCCCATCCTCAGACCTGGCTCTGCCCGATTTTGTGGGGGAGGGGTGCGTTTTACTCATGCATGGTTTACGAAGGCAGCTGGCCATTTAACTCACCAACTGCATCCATTGAAGTAGGATTTTGGTAGGCCAGGTGTGGCAAACTTAACTGGTGTAGGTTAGACCAGGTAAGAGCAGGTCTGAACTTGGTAGATTTATTTGTATAGCCAGGGTACCCTTTGGGAGTGGTAAGGTACCTCTTTGGATATGGTCCTGGGACATCATTGGAGGAGGTAAGGTGCCCTTTGATGGAGGTCAGTTGCCCTGTATAAGTGTTAAAATTAGACACAAATGTGCATGGAAAGTGCACAAATTCATTACTACCATTGGAACTGTCAACAGACCTGTCAAATGGACCTGTCAAAACTGTCAGAAGCACCTGACAAAGGGAGCTGTCATGCTGTTGAGGCATTTAAAAGTCCAGCCCTATAAATCTTTGAAAAATATGTCTGGTGTTTTTAAAAAAGAGATTGCTTGCTATTTCCCTCTATCTTTTGACACAAGCCTTACTGTTTCCATTATTGGCGTGATGCTGCATGGCTGATTTCACAACCATCCATTATTACAGTAGGGTGCTTGCCATTTCAGTTTGATTGACAACTACAAGTGGTTACACATTCTCATGGCTTAGACAGTAACACTAGTCTTATATATCTGTATATAGTGATGTTTAACCAATAAACCAGTTCTAGTTCAGATATACCTATGTCTCAGCAATAATTCCTTAGCCAGCCACAATCAACATAAATCAGGTATACAACAGGTGAGTTGGCATGGTAGGTATAAGGGAAAAGGATGATGAGTTGGGGGAGCCCTAAGTTGGAATAGAGGCTGTAAAGGGCCACGGGGTTGGGTGGAGGGGCATAGGTTGGTATACGGGCTACAAAGGGCCATGGGGGTGAGTATAGGGCATGAGTTAGCGTGGATGGGGGTTTTGGGAGTGGATGCGGGGGTAAGGGGCTGTGAGGGTTGAGAGCTGGACAGATGTTTCGCATTTTAATCTTTATTTTTGGACACAGTGCCGGAGCCACGGAAGGTGGGCCTTCTGCCCCTCCCCACCCCCGGCAGCTGGCAGCCTCCTCACCAGCTCCCGGGTGGCCCAGCCCGGCTCCCATTCTAACCCGATGGCCGGGCGGGCGTTTTGCCGGAGCCGGGAAATTCTCCCGTCTCCGTGCACGCGACCCGGGAGCCAAAACGTGAGGGCGGCATTTGTGGGGAAGGGGAACAGGTCAAGGGGCTCATGATGAACCTCATAATGAGTGAGCTCAGGACAGTCCAGGGTGAAGAGCACTGGTGCTCGCTTCGGCAGCAGATATACTAAAAAAATTGGAACGATACAGAGAAGATTAGCAAGGATGACACGCAAATTCGTAAAGAGCATTGGGAGTTTCCCTGGTGGTCTAGTGGTCAGGATTTGACGCTTTCACCAGTGCAGCCTGGGTTCAATTCCTGGTTGGGGATGCAAATTTATTGATCCTGTGAAATTGTCAAAATGAGTGTTAATTACTGGTTGACTGAAGGGTGTTTGGATGTTCAGTGTTCAGAACACATGCTGCAGATAAGCAGCGTGACCCTTGGACCATCGATCAGGTTTCCAAACGTGTTAGAAAGTTGTCTTTAATCAATCTTTATTCACCACCCCCAACCCCCCCCCCCACCCCCCCCCGATTCATCTCGCCACCGGGTAGAGGCTGTGGTAATTGGAAGTCACCCTCATGTGATTTTTTTTAAGACTATTTTAATGACATTTAAACCAAGCGGCAGCTCCGTTTGCTGAAGTGAGAAGATGCGAAGTTGCTGAGCGCGGGTCACTTACACCCTCCCCCCCCCCCCCGGGTAATATACACTCGTCTTGTTTCAGTCGCAGTTACTGCGTTTCGAGCAAAACGAAACAAAAAGGAAGTTTATATATTTTTTTTAAATTGCACCGGAGCAGATTGATCGCGGCGGCGGCGGGAGGCGGGAGGCGGGCGGCGGGCGGAACTTAGCGCTGGGAGCAGGAGGCGGGCGGGAGGGAGTTAGAGGACGGACAGCAGCAGCTGGAGAGCCGTGGGACAGGTAGGAAATGGAACAGAGTTAGGGGGCGGGGGCGGGGGCGGGGGGCGCGGGGAGAGAGAAGGTGATATGGGGGTGGGTGAGAGAGGGTGGGTGAGAGAGGGTGAGGAGGGGGGAGGGGAGAAGGTGAGGGAGGGAGAGGGTGGGAAGGGGGTGAGGGGGAGGGTGGGAGGGGGGGGTAGGGGGGAAGGGGGTGAGGGGGAGGGTGGGAGGGGGGGGTAGGGGGGAAGAGGGGGGTAGGGGGGAAGAGGGGGGGATGGGGGGGATGGGGAGGGTGGGAGGGGGGAATGGGGAGGGTGGGAGGGTGGTGAAGAGGGGAAGGGGGGGAAGAGGGGGGGATGGGGAGGGGGGAAGGGGGGGATGGGGAGGGGGGGAAGAGGGGGGATGGGGAGGGGGGGATGGGGGGGATGGGGAGGGGGGAGGGGGGAGGGGGGAGGGTGGGGGGGATGGGGAGGGGGGAAGAGGGGGGGATGGGGAGGGGGGGAAGAGGGGGGGATGGGGAGGGGGGATGGGGGGGATGGGGAGGGGGGATGGGGAGGGGGGAGGGGGGAGGGTGGGGGGGATGGGGAGGGGGGGAAGAGGGGGGGATGGGGAGGGGGGGAAGAGGGGGGGATGGGGAGGGGGGGAAGAGGGGGGGATGGGGAGGGGGGGAGGGTGGGAGGGTGGGGGGGGAGGGGGGAAGAGGGGGGGATGGGGAGGGGGGAAGAGGGGGGGATGGGGAGGGGGGGAGGGTGGGAGGGTGGGGGGGGATGGGGAGGGGGGGAGGGTGGGAGGGTGGGGGGGGATGGGGGGATGGGGAGGGGGGGAGGGTGGGGGGGGGATGGGGGGGATGGGGAGGGTGGGAGGGTGGGGGGGGATGGGGGGATGGGGAGGGGGGGAGGGTGGGGGGGGATGGGGGGGATGGGGAGGGGGGGGAGGGTGGGGGGGGAGGGGGGGAGGGTGGGGGGGGATGGGGGGGATGGGGAGGGGGGGAGGGTGGGGGGGGGATGGGGAGGGGTGGGATGGGGGGGAAGGGGAGAGGGGGAGGGCGGAAGAGGGGGGGAGTGGGGTGGGGGGAGAGGGGAGGGGGTGGGAAGGGGAGGGGTTGAGGGAGAGGGTGAGGGAGAGGGTGGGGAGAGGGGAAGGGGAAGAGGGGGAAGAATGGGGGGGAAGAATGGGGGGGGGAGAGGGGGAAGGGGAGGGGAAGAGAGGGAAGGGGGAAGTGGGTGTGAGGGAGAGTGAGGGAAGGGGAGGGAGAGGGTGAGGGAGGGGAGAAGAAGGTTGGTAGAGGGGGAGAGGAAGAGGGGGGTGAGGGAGGGGGAGGGGAGAAGGAGGGGGTAGAGGGGGTGGGGGAGAAGGGGGAGAAGGAGGAGAAGAGGGGAGGGGGGAGAGGGTGTGGTGAGGGAGGGAGGGAGTGGGTGAGGGAGAGGGGTGGTGAGGGGAGAGAGAAGGTGATATGGGGGTGGGGGAATTTGGCGGAGAGAAGGTGATGGATGGGGAGTGAGAGGGCCGGATGGGTGAGAGATGGGGCAGATGGGGGTTGTGTGGGGAGAGAGGGGTGAATGGAGGGGTGAAGAGGGAGTTGGGCCCTTGGTAGGGTCATACTTCGGGAACAGAAATTCACAGTAGAGGAAACACAATGGTTTGAATGGCTATCACACTCAGAATGACTGACACCAGTCATTCTGGGCTGTCCTTGGCCATGATCTGTGTTTACATTGCTTGTATTTCAGTAATGCTGCTGGGTATTTGGTGCAGTTATTGTGTGAAATTGGTGAAGAAATCACATGAATGCGTAAATAAATTAATGGAAGTGTATCTGAACTATTAATTACTATAGTGTAACATTAAAATTATTATGTCACTGACTTATAAACTCTCAATTGCAGGGTCACATATAATCATATTTCTGGTTTTAGTGTTAATGTCCATTGGATCATATTTAGAGCAATTTATATGAAGTTATGCACCATTGTATTGTATTTAAGTAACGTTATCTGATACATGATGCATTATTATAAAATGCATTACATTCTACTTTGTTGGTGTAATTAATCTTACATTGATCTCCATATAAATATCTTATAAAAATGTAAACGCAGTTCAATTCTGCAATATTAACAGCGTTGTCAGCTTCTTATAAACAACCACTGTAAGTATAGATAACATTATGCCCACAATCAGCATAATTTTCATGCATAAATATAAAAACAAACTAGGGATTATATACAAAATGTTGGGATATTACCTAATTAGATATTAAAAACAGTGCGTGGTCTCAGGATTCCAAAGGCACTGCGCTGCGCTGATCGGCAGAGTTCTTTCCATAATGGTACCAGAATAATTGGTTACAATGGGTAGGACCAACATTGTATGACACCTTCAAAAAAAATGCTTCCACAGTGCCCGGATATGCAGTTCACTAAAATTCCTTTTTAGTGTCTGGGGAACCAGCACGGCACAGACAAGGCATGCCAGTTTGACCAACCGTAATTGGTAAGAATTAAAATGGCAATATCAGCATTCACTGAGCTGAAATTTTGTAGACTTTGGAGAACAATTGACAGTGTACCAAAAACCACACACTGGAGCAATCAGTGATGTACGAAGGAAAAGAGCCAGCAAAAATATAATAGTAAAAAATAATAATGAAACGGAAGTTTGAAGACAAGTGAAGCCTAAAATTGACCCACGTTCCTCAGAGACAGTCCTCTGCACAGATGAGCCCTGAAGCCTAGCTACTTACTGCCTGTGGAATGGAGAGCTCATGGGGAAGTTGCAGGTTTGGAAAAGGTTACAGCGATGGAAGTGTGAGGCCATGAACAGGTTTAAACGGTAGGCTGAAATTTTTGAGTTGAAGGACTGGGAACCAATGTAGGTCAGCAAGGGTGGAATTGTTTAGTGAATGGGATCTGCTGTGAGATTGAATTCATGAATCAGTGTTTTTCATGAATTGAAGTTTGTGGAGGATGGGAGGTCAGCCATGAAAGCTTTGCAATAGTTGTGTCTGGTGGTGATTATGGCATGGATGGGGGTTTCAATGGCAAATAATCTGAGGCAGGGTTTGAGATGAGTGGTCTTTGTGATGGAAAGTACGGGGCTGAATGCTAAACTTGGGCTTGAGTACAGGAGTTGACTTCCAAAATTACAAACTGTATTGTTTGGCTTGGGACAATGACTGCTGAGGGAAATTGAATCACTGGTGCAGACAGGTAGTTTTGTAGGAAGGTACGAAGATGATGGCATATGTCTGCCCTGTGTTTGATGGAGGAAACTGTGGCTCACCCATGACTGAATTATTAGACTGAGACTACAGAGGCAGTGGAGGTGTTGGGGGAGTACAGCTGGAGTGGTAGGGAGAGGGTAACATTCCCACCCCACGGATTCTTAAGCTCTGACCTACTTTCTTAATCTATAACTTCCTTGGTACAGCATTTGTATCTCAAAAACATGTTGCCTTTATTTGAAAGACAAAGTTTCAAAGATCATGGATTTTTATGATGGTGTATGGAGATTCAAGACCTGATTGTTTGATAAGCTTGCAAATAATTAATAGAACTGGAAGAATTAACTTGATTTCCACCAGCAAATTTTTGCACTGAAGCTTTTCTTGAAGGGCTCACAGGTTACATTTAATTGGATCTTGGTAATGCGATTTCCATTCTCCAGTAAAACTCAAGACACTTGCTAGCTTGCTGAGTTTATCAGAATTCAGAGTGTGTATAATGTGCTGTAGATTTACTGTTAGAAATTTCTTAGGAGGGAGCAGGACTCTTTCCAGTTGAACAACTGCATCTAATTTGTCACCATCTGAGCAGTCTTCATCTAAAGCTTTCTTCAGTAAGTATTGGCTAGTATTGTAGCATATGTTGAACAGCTATATGATGAAACATCTTTTTGCACAGGATTGAAAAAGTAAGCAAGAAACATAATGGCATCTGAGTAAAATTAGAGAACATTTGTTGATGATTATTGCTGAGTTGAATGTTTCAGGTCAACTTTTGTTTGATCATGCTGCTATGAAGTGCCTTGGGATGTTTTACTATGGTAAAGGTGCTGTTTAAATGCGAATAGTTGTTGAAGGGTATTTAGGGATAACTGGTCATCCATAGCTTTAGGTTTCATTTCCCAGTTTACTCCACCACCGATTTCTGATTGTGCTGTGTTTCTGCTTTTTTACTATGTGCAGCTGGGTAAAGAGTCGGGTTGGAAAAGGGTTTAAAAACTTGCACAGCAGTGGAAGACGAAAATCTCACTTGAATGGGGAGTGCTGTGGAGTGGGAGTGGTGTGGCTTGGTGCTAATGGGTGGAGCTGCTGACTAGGTCGTTCCTGTAATGCCATAGTTGATGCTGTGCCTAACGTGCATGGGATTGAATCAGGATGCCGTTTGAGCTTTTGCTAAATGTTAGGTTGGGCCTTATTGTTTCCAATCTGTTATGTTGACAGTGCCACCTACTATTGCAGCACCTTGGGAATCCTGAGACCACTCATTGTTTTTAATTTATAATAGATTTCGAGTTGTATAACAACCAGCCATTGGTAGGTAAAGGTGTGAAATATATGGTAACAGTCAAGAAAGGAAGTGCTGTGTGCCTGATTCAGATGGATAAATTTTAGCCGAGTATGAATTAAAAAAAACTTTGAACTGTTTATCCCCATTATAAGCGTGGTGAGGGTGTCATGGGCCTGAATTTTTCAGTCGGCGGGCAGGCTTGGCAGGGGCAGTCATGGAGCTGACCGCTGCAGGCTCCGCGCCGCCATTTTATGCGGACAGGCCAATTAAGGCCCGCCCAGCATAAGATGCGAGCGATAGCGCTCAGTGCCACCTGTGCGGGCGGGGGGGAGGAGGGAGAGTTGGGGGCCAAGGTTCTTTCACACATGCGCGCGAATGAACGCTTCAGTCTCCCTGAGGCACGGAGCTGCCTCGGGGAGGTTGAAGCGATTGTTAAAAAAAATAAATAAATGGATTAAAAATTTAATTAAACATATTCCCTCATGGGACGGGATATGTTTTTACATTCCAGAGAAATTTTTAATTTAATTAATAAAAGCTTTAGGAAACCTCATCCCGCTTGTGGATGAGGTTTCCTAAAAAAACGTGAAGGCCGCTTGTCCTTTTTGCCTGCCCCACCAACCTTAAGGTTGGATGTGCAGTGTAAAAAAAAATTACATTAACTAACTCGTAATAGGCCTATCAATTATCGGCAGGCGCACAGCCGACTCCGGTGCATGTCCACCGAACGAGACAGCGCGATGATGTCAGGACGCACGTCCGTCATTGCATGTCATTTTACTCGCCCCCGCTCGCCAACTGAAAAGTTCAGGCCATGGTGTTTTGGGTGGTCTAGAATGCTGATTTCTTAAAGATAAAGAAATCAGTGTGAAACTGCTTCCCCAAAATTCATGCTGCAGCAAATTATAGTGTTAACATTTCTCCAGTAGTTGTCACGGTATCGTATGCAGCACAGGAAATGGTTGTCTCAGTTTGAGTTTCACTGAATGAAGAAGGGCAGCCTAAGCCAACCCAAACCTTTGACCCGTAGCTCAGGCTAGCGCGCTCGTTTCTATCTTACAGTCAAACAAAAAAAAACCATTTCAACGTCATGAGCAAAGAAGGCTGCAGTTTATTCAAAAGTGCTAAGTTTTTCTGTTAGGAGAAATAAAACTTGCCATTGCTACTGGCCAAACATGTTTGCACCATTTGCTTTTGATGAATTTTTAAATTAAGCATTGACTGCATTTTAATAGTTTAAAATAGTTTTCAATTTAAAGCAGCATTTATGTGTTACTGAGTGACGTGCCTATCTATACAAAATTATGGCACTCTTAATTTTTTCCTTTAATATATTTTATAAAAGTTGCACACCCTCCTAGTTAAGCATTTAAGGGAGCTGTTTGTGCCGCTGGCTCCCATTTCCTTTCAACAGAGAAATGTTGCATCCAAAGGTGTAGAGCTGAGGTTAAATTTGTTCAATTATCATAAGGAATTAGAAGAACACAATTTATAAAAAAGTAATTGGGTTGGAATTTTTACTCTGAAGCGTGACTTCCACCATCGTAATTCTTTTTAAAAAGTGGATATAAAGAGTATGGATTAATCAATATTTTATTGTTCAGGTTTTCTCTGATAATTGTTCAATCTGTATGCGCTAATATTACTGCTGAAATTTTCTAGGAGGCATTACTAAACCCAAGTACAGGGGAATTGAATTGATTTGTGGTTGAAATGACCAGATTACTGAATCATTTTGGGCCAACAACAGCAAAGCGAACTCTTTCACTCCACAGATGCTGTCAGACCTGCTGAGTTTTTGCAGCAATTTTTGTTTTTGTTTCAGATTTCCAGCATCTGCAGTATTTTAACTGTTTCTAGTTGTTTGTTTAGTTGTCTAATGCAGCTGCAGATGATATGAAGCTTGGGAGTATTGTAAATTGCGCGGAGGACAGTGTAGAATTTCAAGAGGACATAGACAAGTTGGTGGAGTTGGCTTATATGTGTCAAATGAAGCTCAGTGCGGAGAAGTGTGAGGTGATGGATTTTGGTAGGAAGAACATGTACAGTTCTGAGCGCCACATTGTAGGAAGGATGTGAACACATTGGAGAGAGTGCAGAAGGGGTTTAGAAAAATGGTTCCAGGGATCAGAAACATCAGTTATGAGGATAGCTTGGAGAGGTTGGGACTGTTCTCCTTGGGCAAAGAGGCTAAGAGGAAATTTGATAGAGATGTTCAAAATCATGAGGGGGCTGGACAGAGTAGGTAGGGAGAAGTTGTTCCCACTCGGAAAAGGATCAAGAACAAGAGCGCACGGATTTAAAGTGATTTGCCAAAGAAGCAAATGTGATGTGAGAAAAAACTTTTTCATGCCATGAGTAGTTCGAGACTGGAATGCACTGCCTGGAAGTGTGATGGAGGCAGGTTCAATTGAGGCATTCAAGAGGGCATTAAATGATTATTTGAATAGAAACAATGTGCAAGGGTACAGGGAAAAGGCAGGGCAATGGCACTAGGTCATAATGCTCATTTGGAGAGCCGGGTACAGACACAATGGGCCGAATGGCCTCCTTCTGTGCTGTTAAAATTCTGTGATTCTGTGGCTGAATAATTCCTTAAATCCATTTCCCGCCAGTAATTCTAACCATAATCATATTTTTCCCCACCAGGGTGTCAACCCAGTTTCCTTCAACTTTTTAGACTTTACCTCAAATTTAGATGGTATGTGGAATTTCCTGTTGGTGCGTTTTCAGGAGCTTGCACCCACAATTATGCTAATTTGTCCACCAATTTTTGCCAATGTTTATTTGCATCCAAGTTCCCTGCCAATCTCATTAATATATACCTGTCTTTCTAGTGCAATTTGCCTGAGATTGACCAAGCTATAGTACAAAAGAATGAGGAATTTCAAGCTTAAGTTACGTCCAGTGCAAATCAAGTTTCTGTGATTTTTTTTTAGGGTGGTTTAAAAACATTGCACCAGTGGCCGGCCTTGCTCACCAAACTGGCCATGCTTCCAGATCACATTACTCACTGTGGCAAGTTTCTGCTAATTGTGCCCAATTGCGGGCCTTGAAGGAGGCTTTTAAAATTATGCTTATTTCTAAGGCACAAATAGGCACCTTTTAAAAGCTTTTTATTATTTAATATTAGAAACTGACCACTGGACACCAATAAAACTATTTAATGATTGTGTGTAATTTCTTTGTCATTTTCAGCTGTTTGAAATTAAGTTACTCTCAGGTGTTGGACTAGACATTCTGACTAAAAATGCAAATTTTTTTGTGATATTCCATTTTCAGCTAAGTGTAAGTTAATAGTTCTCCTGTTTAATTTTTGCAGTTATAAGAGAAAGGGAGAGAAGGCATAGAGGAGCAGAGATGTGAGAACCTTTGGTGTCTCATACTATTTGCACTTGATATCTTCAATGTCAAGACTATGTAGGGAAAACAATTTAAAAGCAAACAGAATGCTTAGAATACATAGCCGGAGTAGTGAAGAATAGCCTAGAAATTACTGTTGCTAATATTATCAGACCAACAATGAACTTGTTTTTCAACATTCCTGCACTGATTACGTTAACACAGATGTTGACCTGTATATTTTTAAATGGGTTAATGTTCCTGCTAATCTAGTAGGCAAAGAAATGTTCTATGAATGTATTAAATGTTTGTTCGCTAATATCACCAACTGTAATTTCTAGGTAAATAATGTTATACTGTGACATCACAACACACTAGTCAGACCTGACTTTGAATACTGTGTGCAGCTAAAAGGGTCATCATATTGATGTATGCAAAGTGTTAGCTGTACAGATAAGGTGAAAAAAAGAATATTTTCTCAGTCTGGACAGTAGAGCAAGATGCTGTAAATTTAAGTTGGTGACAAGTAAGTTTAAAATAGATTATTAGGAAAAAATCTCTCATCTACATTTGGAAAATTTAATTTATGATAAGAAATAACTGCCTGAATTTTGCTGTGATGATGAAATGTCAGTGTTTGCTGTCATTACTCCTCTGAAACTGACCACGACTTCAGGAAGCCGCACATGCCCAGAATAATACAGAATTCCAGAAGAACGTGTAAGTGATTCTACACTCTTCCAGTGCATCCACTGCCTCCAACCTCATTGTTCCCCAGTCCCATAGGGCCAGTTTCTACCTCCTCCAAGGGCACGCAAGCAGGACTGTACTGTAGACCAATTATTTTAATTTGTTCCTACCCCACTGAACTAATTCCCTCTTGCCTTTAAGCTTTTCCCCTCATCCATTCTGTACTCCCCTGGTGTCTGTGACTCCCTGATGCTCTATACCACTTTAAGAATTGTAGATTCTGTAGCCCCAATTCTCTTCCTTTCACCTAGGACATAAAAACCCTTATATACTCACCAGGCACTTTATTTCTTCCTTTATAATGATCCAACCAGTCCCTATACACCACTTCCCTCCTTTGACTATCCAAACTTGATCTCATCTTGGATAACTCCTTTCACTTGCTCCAGATAAAAAGCATGGCTATGAGAACCCCCATGTACCCCAGCTATTAGTTGTTTTTTTTGTTGCAGAATATGTTGAACACTCCTTGTTCTAGGCCTATCCAGGCATACAGAAGGCCCCCTTCTTTGGTATATTGACCACTGTGTAGGTGCTGCCCCTCACTGTTGCTCTGACATTGTAAATTCTATTCACTATGCTTCTAGTTTCTATCCATTCCTTGCCTTCAGGTAATCCTTGCCTGACTCCTCCTTTCCTTTTCCAGACTTCTCATTTTTCTTTCTCTCCCTTAAATAGCATCCTGCTGACTTCTACGCCTACTTAGACTTTGTTTCTTCTTATCTCATTCTCCCAATTTCTCTGCCTTTGTCAAAGCTGCTAGCTTCCACACCAGAGCTCTGGAATGCCCTTTTATTACTCACCCAAGGATTCCCCTCTGCTGTAGTCAGCAGAGCAGTTGAGCAGCTTTGTCCTATTCCCTGGAAGTCTTTCAACTATGAGAGAGTTCCTCTTGATTTTCACTTTCTCCCTGACCCATAGATTCATAAGATTATCATCCAACATTTCCACCATTTATAATGTGCATTTATATATAATGTAATTTCATCATCAAGTACACCTTCCCATCCGTTCCCTCTTCACTTTCTTGAGCTATTGTTCCTCTGTGGCTGTGGTTCATTCTTCCAACGCTTCCAGTTGCCCATCCCAGCATCTTCCTGTGCAAATGTAGGAGATGTAACACATGCCTATTCACTTTCTCCAGTACCACTACCCAGTGACTCAAACAGTCCTTTGTAAGATAATTTACGTATACTTATTCTAATTAACTATTTGATTCTTGTTGCATGATCTCCTGCAGATGGGAGAATTTTAAGCACCAGTGAGATAATCTCTTTGCTGAGCATTTCCATTCTGCTTGCAAGTGTGATCCCAAGGTACTTGTGGCCTGCCTGTTTTAATGCCCTCTCCTGTTTCCACACTGATCTCTCTCTGATTGGTCTTGTACACTTTTAATGAAGCTGAATGCAAGCGCTTCAAGAATGGTGTCTCTTCTTTGGCCGAGACACTCGGCAATCATCTGTCCTTAACTTGAATAACTTTGGATCTTAATTATATCCTCACTTTCAAAACTGTTTTAATTTCATATCTGATGCCAGTTTTTCTGTGTTTTGCATTTCTCCCATCTTCTCTCATTTCTCAGGTCTCTCACTTATTCAAGCACTTACACATCCTTTGTTTCTTTATTGTCTTAATGCTTCTGTCCATTTCTTGACAAAGATAAGATACATCATTCTGCTCATATATGTACAACCTTCCTTTTCCCTTTTTCTGATTGTCTCTTTGTTGGCCCCTTATTGCATTAATGTAAAAGGGCAAGCACCCAAAATATTAACTTGTCTATATTTTCCACAACCGGCAATTGATCTGCTATGTGTTGTCAGCATTTTCTGTTTTTGTTTCAAATTTCAATCCTTTGCAGCATCTTGCTTTTAACCTATGTTTATTTCATTCTTTCTTAGGATAATTAAAATCACCAAATATCATTGTGCTGTTTGAACTATTTGCAGATCTTGGCCCTTTGTTTCACTTCCACTGTTTGATGGCTTGTAATACACATTGAGAATTGTATCCCTGGCTATTTCTAAATTCTATTCATATGGATACAGTTTAACAGAACCAGCTGGGGCATCTTTTTTTCTTTTTCCCCTGTTCTCTCTGTTATTGCTATTTCATCATATCTCTCTGTAGTTACTAATGCTTCTAATACTCCAATTGTGTTTTGAATACTTTGCGTACTTGATCCTGACCAGTTTCTTTTTGGAATGTTCTTGCTCTTTTCCAGCTTTTCTCTTTTTTTTCACTATTGAATCTCCTCCCTTTACCATTCTCCTTTCCTTGTAGTCCACATGGCTTTCAGCCTCTCCCAAGGCAGTCCCTTACTCCTCTCGGAGACAGTGTTCTCGAGACCATCCTCCTCAGAGCCACTTTCACTGTCTTTAACTAAAAACCTTCAAGAAGCAAGTAGTTGCCAGATCTTGATCAATTTAGGTTGGGATGTTATTAAAACCAGGAGATGAAGTTAGTAGTTCATGGCCAGCAACACTTGGGTCGCATTACGCACTATTGTATGGCTGTGAACTTGATTTTCTCCACCATAAGAGAACGTGACTGGTTAAACTCATACGGAGTTCTGTTCTCAGCCAGTGTATATTAAATTTTCTGAGAGCATTCGCAGGCTCCCAACTTTTGCCATTGTGTAATATTTATATTTCACTTTATAAAATGCCCAGGTGATCCAACTGACCCACTTCGCCCAGCACATATGGAAATTGGAGAGATAGGCTCGACTGCAGAATTGTTCTGTCACTTTGGTGTTGCTGCAAAATAGAGATTGTGATGCTCCTAGTATTTAACCATCAAAATGTTTTTTTTAGAAATTTCCTGGGCTTCAGGAGATTATTTCAGATTCATGACAGATATTACCAGCTGCCCCGGTGTGTGGAATAGATTTGTTTTTGCTCATGTTTAGGCAGAAAGCAGAGCAACAGAATAAAGGATTTCATTTGATTAAGATATTCAACGACTGGATTATGTCAGAGTTCAAAGATTGTTTGGGATCAATGTTGTCTTCTGAGCAATTGAATATTAAACACATGATTAAACAGCCTTACTATTTCTTGAACAATTAATGAGACTTCAGTGGTAAGAATAAATTATTTAATGGCACAGCATTTCTTCTGTGTATGTTATACAAGTAATAAAGTAAGCAATGTCTATGGAGCGTGCAGTGATGCATTTTTTTTTATTTAAAATAATTAATCAGCTATTGAATGGACGAATAGAAGGCTTACTAGTTAGCCATGCCATGCTATAAGTTTTGAAACATATTAAACTAGTCAGCTATTACTGAATTAATCAAAAGAGGTACAATTGTTGAATTGGCTTTCCTGAATATTTTTTTGAAACTAAATGTCTCATTCTCTTTTAAAGCTTGATGAGGGCGCTCGTTCCTCCAGGGAGTGCAGATAGAGCCAAGCTTGTGGCAACACAAGCAGCCTGTCTGTGCAGGAGGGGAGGAAGAACAATAGTAATAGGGGATTCTATTGTTGGGGAACAGATAGGCTCTACTGTGGCCGTCAATGTGACTCAAGGATGGTGTGTTTCCTCCCTGGTGCAAGGGCCTGGGATGTCACTGAACGGTTGCAGGGCATCCTGAAGGGGGAGGGTGATAAGGCAGACGTCGTGGTACATGTTGGTACCAATGACATAGGTAGAAAGAGGGATGAGGTCTTGCATCAAGAATTCAGGGAGTTAGGCAGTAGACTAAAAATCAAGACCTCTCAGGTTGTAATCTCTGGATTACTCCCAGTGCCACGTGCTAGCAAGCTCAGAAATAGGAGAAAAGTGAAGATGAATACATGGCTTAAGAGTTAGTGCAGGAGGGAGGGTTTTAGATTCTTGGATCACTGGGACCATTTCTGGGGAAGGTGGGACCTGTACAAGTGGGGCGGTCTACATCTGAACCAGAGTGGGACTAACATCCTTGCGGGCGGGTTTGCTAGTGCTGTTTGGAGGAGTTCAAACTAATTTGGCAGGGGGAGGGGACACAGAATGTTAGCAGAATAGGGACACATCATAATACAGTAAAACAATCAAGTCAGAGGGAGTACAGCTGCATTAAGTTTCAAGGGAGTAAGGCAAGGCTGAATGGCCTCTACTTTAATGCCAGGAGTATTACAGGTAAAATGGATGAGTTAAGGGTGAGGATTGACACGTGGGATTGTGATATAGTAGCCATCACTGAGATGTGGTTAAGGGAGGGGCAGGGTTGGCAGCTCAACATTCCGGGATATAGAATCTTCAAGCGAGACAGGAGGGGGTAAAAGAGGAGGAGGCATTGCATTATTAGTTGAGGAGCCAGTTACTGCTGTAAGGAGAGATGATCTCTTGAAGGGGGCATCGAATGAAGCTTTGTGGGTAGAGCTTAGGAATAAAAAAGGGGCAGCCACATTGTTAGGTGTTTATTATAGACCCCCCCAGATAGTCAGCGGGAAATTGAGGAGCAAATATGTGCACAATTTGCGGACCTGTGTAAAAACAATAGCAATAGGGTAATTATATTAGGTGATTTCAACTTTCCCAACATTAATTGGGATAGACATAATGTTAAGGGCTTGGATGGAGTGGATTTCTTGAAGTGTGTACAGGAGAATTTTTAGGTCAATATGTAGAGGGTCCAACAAGGGACGGCTCAGTGCTGGACCCAAGAGAATGAGGGTGAAGGTATCGAACTCTGGGAGAGAGACTACGAGGTTCTTAAGCAAATTGATCTAGGGAGATGTTGGCAGACTTAAGAGCTCCAGGTCTGGATGATTTGAGCCCCAGACTGCTGAGGGAGGAAGGGAGGAGATTGCAGCGGCTCTGTCCCAAATTTTTAATTCCTCTCTAGCCACAGGGGAGGTGCCAGGGGACTGGAGAACAGCTAATGTGGTTCTGCTATTTAAGAGGGGTTGCAGAGATAAGCCAGGGAACTACAGGCCAGTGAATCTCACGTCAGTGGTAGGGAACTATTGGAGAAAATTCTGAAGGAGAGAACCTATCTCCACTTGGAGAGGCAAGGTTTGATCAGGGATAGTCAGCATGGCTTTGTCAGAGGGAGGTCATGCCTAACAAATTTGATTGAATTTTTTGAGGAGATGACCAGGTGTGTAGATGAGGGTAGTGTAGTTGATGTAGTTTATATGGATTTCAGCAAAGCCTTTGACAAGGTCCCACATGGGAGACTAATAAAGAAGGCACATGGGAGATAGGGTAATTTGATAAGGTGGATTTAAAATTGGCTTTAGTTGTAGAAGACAGAGGGTGATGACATAAGGATGCTTTAGTGACTGGATGTGGTGTACCACAGGGACCTGTGCTGGGTCCCCTATTATTTGTCATTTATATAAACAACATAGATGACTACGTGGGGGGTAGGATTAGTAAGTTTGCGGATGACACAAAGATTGGCCGTGTGGTTAACAGTGAGGTTGAGTGTCTTGGGCTACAGGGAGATACAGACGGGATGGTCAAATTGGCAGATAAGTGGCAGATGGAATTTAACCCTGAAATGCGTGAGGTTATACGCTTTGGAAGGAGTAATTTGACAAGGAAGTATTCAATGAGCGGCATGACACTAGGAAGTTCTGAGGAACAAAGGGACCTTGGCATGTGTGTCCATGGATCTCTGAAGGTGGAGGGGCCTGTTAGTGGGGTGGTGAAAAAGGCATATGGGACACTTGCCTTTATCAGTCGAGGCATAGATTACAAAAGTAGGGAGGTCATGCTGGAGTTGTATAGAACCTTGGTGAGGCCACAGCTGGAGCACTGTGTGCAGTTCTGGTCGCCACATTATAGGAAGGATGTGATTGCACTGGAGGGGTTGCAGAGGAGATTCACCAGGATGTTGTCTGGGATGAAACATTTAAGTTATGAAGAGAGGTTGGATAGACTTGGGTTGTTTTCGTTGGAGCAGAGAAGACTGAGGGGTGACCTGATCGAGGTGTACAAGATTATGAGGGGCATGGACAGGGTGGATAGGGAGCAGCTGTTCCCCTTAGTTGAAGGGTCAGTCACGAGGGGACATCATTTCAAGGTGAGGAACAGGAGGTTTAGGGGGGATGTGAGGAAAAACTTCTTTACCCAGAGGGTGGTGACGGTCTGGAATGCATTCCCTGGGAGGGTGGTGGAGGCGGGTTGCCTCACATCCTTTAAAAAGTACCTGGATGAGCAGTTGGCACGTCATAACATTCAAGGCTATGGGCCAAGTGCTGGTAAATGGAATTAGGTAGGTAGGTAGGTCAGGTGTTTTTCACATGTCGGTGCAGACTCGATGGGCCGAAGGGCCTCTTCTGCACTGTGTGATTTTAATGAAAACCTCTCTTTATCAAGGTAAGTTAAGAACTGCAGATTTTTAACAATAAATGGTAGTCCTATTAGGCAGCCCATTTTTGCCTCACCTCAGGTGAAGAATGGATTTGGAAATCTCTGAAATACAAGTTGAATTTGATTTGTTGTTTCTAATCAAGGCTGCAAGATATTAAATACAGTTCCCCAACTCCTCCCATGTTCTCCCTTTTTTTCTTCCTCATACTAGAAGGCAGCAGTTTACACCCAGGTGTCGTTCCATGGACAGCTTTCGGTATTTGGTCCCTGTTTTAAATGATCAGACAATGCCAGGATCAGGCAGCACATTGATCCACTTAGTCAATAATTACAGTTTCCATTTGTGAGTATTCACAAGAGCAGAAATATGGAAGATCTTGCATGTTTATATTGGGTAAATGCAGTCTGAAAGATTTTCCTCACTTACTGTGAAATTTGGAATATGCAGAACTATTTTGCTATGATTATCCCTTCCCTGCTGGGTTGTTGCACTGCATATACTGTAAACCTCCTATACTATGACCTGCATTACCATTTTTTTCAGACTGATGAGAGTTTTCTGTACTCAATTGTTTTCTTTATTACCCCTGTGATCGGGACTTCATTTATTCCAAATTAGTGCTCATTTTGCTAGATGAAGTGAACATGGAGTTTTAATCCAGCTGCTTGTGGACTGGAGCACACATCAAAAGTTACTTACTCCAGCACTTATTTTTACTGATGGGCACCATGCTGCCTCAGAGTCAGAAATGGAACTGTGGGGAGAATGTTCATACATTTTGGAAGCGGAACAGCTGGAGCTCTGAACTGCATTTAATTGGACCCAATAAAAGTGCTTGTGCTAAACAAGTAAAGTAAACCATTGAGCAGTGATGTAAACCCTACTTTGGATGAGAACCTAAAAGCTTTTTTTTTTAAAGGGATTATTTTATTTTAAATACATTATACAAACTTGGGTATTTATCACAACATAAAACTAAAATACCGCAGATTCTGGAAAACTGAAATAAAAACAAATTGCTGCAAGTACTCAATAGGTTGGGCAGCATCTGTGGAGAAAGTTAAGTTTCAGGTGAATGACCTTTCCTCAGAGCTCCAGATGAAAGGCCATCGACCTGAAACATTAATTATTTTTCTCTCCAGAGATGCTGCCTGACATGCTGAGTATTTCCAGCATTTTTTTGTTTCTATTTTATATTGGGTATTTACCATATTATTTAAGAGCAGCTACTTTAGGACAAAGCTTTGCTCAATTTAAGAAAATATAATGGTGTAAGTTCATTTAGTATTCCAGAGGCTAATTTAACTGGATTTACTAACCATCCCTCTCTCCTTAATTTGAGGAATAGGGAACTGTACACTTAGTACAATGGCAAGGACTCTGAGAAGAGCAGCAAAAGACAAACTCTAATATTTTGTTCCTTGTCATATAACAATGATCTAGTCAAAATCTGTTCTTACCAATAAGTGATAAAATTATCAAAATATGCCATTTGGTTTTTAAATTCACATTTAATATGTTTATGCTTTAGGGAGTTTCATTAATAATATTCATGTAGCTGGAACATAACAATTAAAATATGATTCTTGCTATTTACAAAATGTTGAGTTGATTCTTCAAATTTAAAACATAAAGGCCTAGATATCAGTTGATGTATTGGAGCCTCCTGCAAGTGTGGGTTCATGGATGCTGAAATTAAAATTCAATTCGGGAGCAGATGTTTGCAGCTCTCTAATGTAAATGAGGCTCATGGACCAATATTAGGTGTCCCTCAGGCACAGTTCCCTGTGCCCAGTTTGCAGACAATTTCGAGGCCACTGTTTCCAGACAAAACATTGTGTTAACTAATGAATCTTCCATGATGTTGAATTATAGGCCGGGCCAGACTTGTCATTACGGCTGGTTTATCACCAGTAGTAGATTGCAACTGCATCATCCACCCACTGGTGTTACACCACCCAGAACAAGCTCAATTTTTCTTCATTAAATGTTCGCCCCAGCCTCAGGGAATGTGATTATGGCCTTCTATAGGGAGCCTGCCTTTGGGGATACAGTGGCTGAAGAAAAATCCAGTTCCACAGCAACAGGTGAAAAGATCAAGGCACCGTGTTCTGAGTTACAGCAATATCCGAGGCTGGTGTTTCCTCAGGGCAGCAAGTCACGAAGTTAATGGCTCTTCAGTTGAAGAATTACTGTCTGAAATCCAAAAAAAACTGGAACCCTGCATGTTAGTCCTGAAGGAAGGAGGCAGTCTTGGCAATGAGTCCCACCTCCAGCAGCCCATGCATAGCTATGCAATGCAAAGAAGTTCACGTCTGCTTCTTTTCAAGTTCTGTCACTGCATTGAACACCAACTGTAATTTATCAACAACAGACAGGTGGTAGAGTAATATTCTTCATGTCCCTTTCCTCCTTATGCAAGTGTTCCTGTATTCATATATGAATGTATGGGAAAGCAGCGGAAGACTCAGATGATAGGTATATAATTGCCAGTACCTTTTCTCACCACCATTAAAGAATACTTCTGGAAAGCTGGATTACATTTCATATGATGGCCATTTCTACTTTTTTCTTAAAGGAGAAATGACCCATAACCAAACATGAAGTACCACCTCATTCTGCCACGCTACAAATTATTAGCTGGGAGACTAAGATTGAAAGGATACACAATAGTAGCCACTAAGTTAAAGCACTGTGGACTTGTTTGTCAGGGTTATTTTCAGCGAATGGTTTTTGTCAGGTTCTATCTAGAATGATCTGGGGCAACATGAGGAATACCTCTTCAAAGGAATAGCAAAATGATCTTCAAAACAAGAAGTGGGTTACCATATCGGAGAAGCATTGCAGGGAGAGGTCCCAAAGTTAAGAAGAGGAGCAGAGAAAGAGGCTCCAAGCAGAGACAGCTGCAGCTGGCAGACTTTAAGTGGTGAACGCACAGGAGATGTACCATCAATCAAAGAGGGCTCAGGAGAGGCCCTGGTAGAAGACAGCAGAAGATTGGTGACTCAGTGCTGCTGGCCACTGGGGCAAAGGTAATCCTTTGGAGCAGTAGTATAATGCTTGGTATGGCTGAGGAGCTGATGTTGTGCTTGTGAGTTGGTGCTTATATGTGTACTTGGGAATCCAGGGGAATGGAATCTCGGGAGATGAGATTGAAAGCCTCTGGTCCCCCATAAACAACAAAGGACAACAACTTGTGTTCATATAATGCCATTAATGTGGCTAAATGACCCAAGCTGCTTCACAGATGTGTAGCCAGACAATATTGACACTGAGCTGAAGGAGGAAAGAGCAGAGACTAAAAACTTGGGCAAGGGGATGTGTTTAAATTAGGGTCTTAAAGCATGAGAGAGAGAGGTGAAGAGATTTAGGGAGGAAATTCCAGAAGGGCTGACAGCTGAAGGAGCTGTTGTCAATGATAGGGTGAATACATTTTGGAATGTATTGCAGGCCGGATGTAGTTGGAGCAGTGCAGAGCTCTTGGAGTGTTTTCTGTTGGAGAAGGTTAAAGACATGGGGAAAAGAAAAGTCATCTGGGGATTTGAACACTGGTGCAAGCGTTTTATATCGGAAGTATTTAGGAACTTAAGCCAATGTAGATCAGTGAGCACAGAACTGATGGATAGGCAACAGGTTTTAAGATGAGCTTAAGTAGGGTCAGAAAAAAGCCATGCCAGTGAGTTTTTTTGGATCAGGGCTCAGTGATAAGTTTCTATTTTTCCCTATTTTATTGTGATGTCCATTTGGGACTTCTTGAACATGGATGAAACTCCAGAGGAAAATCTCGCCTAGTATGTGCTTCAACTATGTTAGTTGCATCAGATTACTGCTCCACCTCTGTCATAATGGTATTTAGAGGGGACAGCACCATTTCTGGAGGAAGTAAAGCTCGGAGACATTACCATTACTTCACTACTCTTGAATTCAATTTACTGGAATGTCACAGTGTTACCAACTCAAGTATTCCAATTTATTAAAAGTGTTTGTTTTTCTACAGTTGTAATTCTTGGGGGTCCAAAATGTTTTTCCACACCATGGTCTTCTAAAGACAGAGTTTTTCATAGTTATACAAATATTTTTTTTCAACGAATGCCAATGTTGTTATGTGACTGCAACAAGTAAAGGAAAGGGGGCAGCATTTTTCAAATAGTTCAAAGATTGTGTACTTTTTAAAAAATACTTTAAATGCATAGTAACCAGAGTTGAAAAACAAACCTGACCTTTAAATTATAACATTATTATCAGTATTGTACAACATAGCACACAGAATTATTGCAGTGATCCCTTGAGGAAAACAGCCCAAATGTTTCTTTCGTTGCATAGTTGTTCTCCTTACTTTGCCAGAGAATGGAAAGATGAAAGTTTCTCCTCTCTTTTAAAAGGAACAATGTCACTGCAGCTATTAACATTTTTTAAAATGTATATTTTTTAAAATCTTAAATCATTTCAATATGATTCTTCAGTTGGCTTGCACTTCTCCTGTTGTGGTAGCAATCTCCATGCAGCTGTGCAATTTGGGCAGCTTTAAGCTTTGAACCTATGTTTGGCATCCAATTTTAAGTTGCACCATCCATTGGATGGTTGGAAGTATGCCTGGATCTGTTGGGCTTCACACAATCATAATTTATGATCTTTGTAGCGTTTCAGATATTAGATGTGGTTTGATGTTAATCATAAAAAAACTAACCCCACCCCCACTCCAAACAGAACATACTGACTGTATTGTTGTGCATTTTATTTTGATAGTTGTAAATTTTGTTTTGGTTAGCTTCCAGTATGAAAATGCTATGTATTGAAGAAGAAGCGTTAGGCCAAGAAGAATTCCTTTATTGCTGTGGGGCTGCTACTCAGCTGCTAAAGTTTGGATCCCTTGATTGTTGGCTGAAAGGTGGATCAAGTAATTCTTCCAAGGTGTTATTCCTCATTATTCCAGGTAAGGAATCCAAAGTATTGGTTTTTTTAAAGCCCAAATAAAAAATCAGAGGTGTTTTCAAATCTTTTGTCAACATGAGTATACCATAATCTTACGTATAATGAATTTGACCTATCTTGTCAGGACCCGATTGACACAACTTCAGTTTAATTCAGTTGCTAATATTTATACTTGATCATAACATTAAAAGAAAAAAATGCCTGGGTCCAGTATGATTTTTATGTTCTTCAGAGCAATGAATTTCCATTGCCCCTATCTTGAGTCTACGTTGTGACAGTTTGTGTTATAGAAAAACAATTTTGCATTACAATTTCACATCTTTCACCACATATTGTGGAGTTTCACATTAGTGTAAATACATCCCTTTCCAGCTCACCCCGCAAAAACTGTTCAAGAAGGAACTGTAAGTCATCATTGCTCATTAGTGTTGCGATGGAAAGTGTGAGCACCAAAAGTATTTTACTTCCTCATAAAGATTTAATGCGTGCTGAGGTTTGCATTCTGATGTTCATTGTATATAGATTATTCCAGGGACACTGTCAGCAGGAATATTTAGTTTAAAAGTGCAGAAAGCCTAAATTCTTAGAATGAGTTAAATCATCCAATGGCCTGCCCTTCTATTTAAGGGAGGATGTTTGAAAGATTGGTTTTCCACTTCTGGTGTGAGCCATATCTAAAAGGTCAAAGATTGGTAAATCTATTTGAATGATAACATCACTTAGATTTTCTGGGTCAGCTGATTTGCACCTTTATTCACGGAACCAGGTGCAGACCGAGTCAACTGCTGGGAACACAGTAACTGTAGGAAAGGAAATTTGTGTGCAGGTGAAATTGAAGGCAATTAAAGAGGTGTCACAATAATTTCTGAAAATTTCTGAAAGTCTCCAGGGACGTTAGGTGACTTAATTTGTACTCTTCTTTCTCTTGTTCTCTAATTTCCTCCATCATTTTTATTTTAGCCATTCTTTGCTTTTTTTTATATTCTGTCCAATCTTTTAACCTGCCATTAATATTCGCAGAATTGTACACTTTTTCTTCCAATTTGATACTATCTTTAACTTCCTTAGTTAGCCACTGATGATACACCTTTCCCCTAGAGCCTTCCTTTCTCACTAGAATATACCTTTGCTGCGTATTAGGAAATATCTTCTTAAATGTCTGCCACTACATCTCTACTGACTTATCCCTTAACTTAATTTACCAGTTCACTTTGGCCAGCTCTGTCTTCATTCCTTCATAATTGCCCTCATTTAAGTTTAAACTACTAGTCTTAGACCTAGTCTTCCCTCCCTTGAACTGAATGTGAAATTTAGTTATGTAATGATCACTGCTACCTTGGGGTGCATTTACTATGAAGTCATTAATTAATCCCGCACATTATCAGATCTAGAATAGTCTGCTCTCTTGTTGGCTCTAGTACGTGCTGCCCTAAGAAATTATCGCAAAACACTCCATGAACTCATCTTCCAGCTACCTTTGCCAATCTGATTCACTCAATCTATGTGTAGATTAAAATCATCCATGATTATTGCCATATCTTTCTCACAAGCCTCCATTATTTCTTCTGTACACTCCATCCCACAGTGTGGTTACTGTTAGGGGGCCTATAAACAACTCCCACAAGTGACTTCCTTTGCTATTTCTTATCTCTACTCAAACTGATTCTTCATCTTTAGAACTAAGCTCACCTCTCTCTTTTGTACTAATGTCATCCATAATTAACAGAACTACCTCTCCACCTTTTCCTAGCTTCCTGTCCTTCCAAAATGTCATGTACCCATGAATATTCAGGTCCCACCCTTTATCATCTTGCAACCATATCACCGTAACGGCTATCAGATCATACATATTTATTTCTATTTGAGCTGTCAGTTCATCTGTTTTGTTCTGAATGTTACGTGCATTCAGATACAGAGCCTTTAACTCCGTCTTTTTACCATTTTTGCAAACCCTAGCTTTATCTGCTGGTGCACTCTTAAGTTTGTATACTCTGCCCCTTCCTGCCATACACTGATTATCACTTCTCTTATTGCTACCTTGCTCTCTTGCCTTGTCTTCTCTCTTCAATTGATCAGATCTTTCCACGTTTAATTCCTTGCCTCTAATATTTAGTTTAAATCCCTCTCTACTGCCCTAGTTATACAACTCGCAAGAACACTGGTCCCAGCACAGTTCAGGTGAAGACCATCTCAACAGTACAGCTCCCGCTTTCCCCAGCACTGGTGGCAGTGCCTCATGAATCAAAACCCATTTCTCCCATACCAATCTTTGAGCCACACAGTCAACCCTTTATTATTATTGATCCTATGCCAAATTGCTCATGGCTCAGGTAATAATCTAGAGATTATTACCTTTGAGGTTCTGCTTTTTAATTTAGCCCCTAGCTCTTCATATTTCCTGTGCTGAACCTCTTCCCATTCCTACCTATGTCATTAGTACCTACATGGACCACAACCACTGGATCCTCACCCTCCAATTGCAAGTTTCTCTCCAGCCCAGAGCAGATGCCCTGAATCCTGGCACCGGGCAGGCAACACAACCTTCTGGAGTCTTGCCCTCGGCTGCAGAGAACTGTGTTTATCCTCCTGACTATACTGTCCCCTACCGCTACATTCCCATTTACTCTGCTTCATCATCCTCTGCCCCCCACCCACCACCAAATTTGATTGGCCTTGTGTACCATGATGAACCCTGCTGCTCTCATCCTTATCCATACAGGTTACAAGCACCTTAAACCTGTTGGACAGTTGCAAAAGGTGAGGCTCCTCCTCTTCTAACTTCTGTGTTCCCATACCTGCCTCAGTCACAGTCACATCCTCTGACCAAATCAGAAGACCCTATCCTAAGGGATGTGACTGCCTCCTATCCAGGTAACTTTCCCCCTCCCTAATGTGTCTCAGTGTCTGCAGCTCGGCCTCCAGCTCAATGATTCTGAGCCGAAGCTCCTCAAGCCGCAGACAGTTATTACAGACGTAATTGCTCTGAACACATCGAGGTCCAGGAGTACCCACATTCTGCAGTTGAAACACATAACCTGACCTGCCATGTTTATTGTGTGTTAAGTAATTTATTTTTCATCATTAATTTAGAATTAATAAACACTGCTGCTCCCAATAACCTTTCCTACAACTAGTAAACCCTACTACAACTAATAAAAACTTACAATTACTAACAAATTACACACGTTTTGAAGAAAACTGAACAAAATATTCACCAACCAATCACTTCTGTTTTCCTCTGAATTCACACTTTGATTTCTCTCAGAACGTGGCCGCTCCGCTCTGGATCCACAGACCGGATTGGATAGTTCTTGTCGGTGCTGCTGACTGCCTCTGGATCTTCTTTTTGTCTGCTCTTCTAGGTGCTGCTCACTGCTTCTTTTCACCCGGTCTTCCAGGTGATGCTGACTGACTCCAAGTCCTCTTTTTGCCCGCTCTTCTAGTGCTGCTGACTACCTTCTGGCCCCCTTTACAACCACACACAATATCACAGTTACATAATTAAGGTTAGTCTTACAAAACATTCCCCCAAAGACTCTCTACTTGGTCAATCCCACAAGCAAATACCTTCCAGGCAATACACGCTTATAGATGTCCACTATAAGATTAGTAATATTACACAAGGCAAACTGCTGTAGCTTCAATAAAGGCGTCACATGACCTTTACTGTCTTCCACTCTGCGACGGAATCCACTTCAGAATAAAACTGCTTGCTGCAGCCCAAGACTATTCTGGCTTGACTGAATGGTTAATTCAAACTGCATCTGCTCCTAGCTCAGAGCTCCAGCTATAGCTCCACAGCTCAAACAGCTCCAGCTATCTCCACCTATCTCCTTTGCTCCAGCTCAACATCAACTCTAAAATACCTTTTTCCCCCTTTCAACTTAGTTCCATTGTTCTCACACCTCTTTGAAACTTAGACCCTTCCAAATATAAGATCTTTCATGTTTCCATTTTTTCTTTGATTTCGGATCAATGAAAGATAATATCCCCACTACTCTTTACCTATGGAACTCCTGCAAGATGTAGATGTTGCTTGTTACCTCTGACTCCCCTTTAATACTCAAAACAAACTTTCAACTTATCTAAAAAAAATACAAATGTTAGATACAACCTAGTTACTTGTACCTCAACCTTAACATTGCTATCCCTTTTCATGCTTCAAACCCCCCAGACAACCTGTTCCCTATCAAACTCTGCCCCTGCTTATTTAAATTTCTCTCTCACTCATACACGCACACACACACACACACACACACACACACACACACACACACACACACACACAGTCACCAAGTCTTCTTTATAGAATAACACAATATTCCCCAAAATATTTTTTAAAGAATCCATTCTCACAAGTGCCACTGACTATTTCCTTTTGCTACTCTTCCCTTTTGCCCCCATATCCCACCCCGTCTGTAACACCATGTCATGGTTATGATACATGTTAGCAGGTGCCCTCATAGCAGATGGTGTAGCTTCACAATTAGCTCTGCAAACCCAGCCCTGTGAAAACATTTTCCCACAGTCATTGGACATGAATGCAACAATGCTTGCAAATGTGGTTGTTGACATTTTGTGGTTGCAGCTGATAAAACTTTGCTGGCTTATATTAAGTATATTGTGCTATGGTTGGGATGCATCTGAAAAACAATCCAGCATTGCAATCTGAACTTCATTTATACGTGTGTCATTAAGCCTGCTGTCATTGTGAATTGGAGGCTCCACTTGCACTAATGTTCTGCCAAAATGGGCCTGGCTTCTTCTATATGCAGAAGCAGGTGAGCACAGAGCATCTCTTCCATCTCAATCTGCCTGTCATATCTCTGAAGAAGAGTCATACGGACTCGAAATGTTAACTCTGTCTTTCTCTCCACAGATGCTGTTAGACCTGCTGAGTTTTTCCAGCATTTTCTGTTTTTGTTTCAGATTTCCAGCACCCACAGTATTTTGCTTTTATTTTTGCTTATATCTTTGTGGTTACTCCTTATCTCAGCATTTCACATTGTTAGATTCTCATTGGGAAACACATTAATGGTTATAAATGTGTGGCAGAAAATATATATAAACATAGCTTCAAAGCCTCATGCGAACATATGTACCATGGGGTGAAAATAATTTAAAAGTGACCTAGCAAAGGCCTCTAACAGCATAAGTTATTTCTTAGTGTTCTTGCTTGTGCTGCTTATCTTTTGGTAATTTTAAATGATGAATTATATTGAACTTTGATGTGCCTTAGTGCTGACTCAGCATTGAGTCCTGCATTATTGCATAGATCTGTCTGCTTTGTTGTAATTGAATGCTAAGCCTGGAAGTGTTTGTTGAGAACTAGCAGGGCAGAGATTGGTAACCATAAGACCAAAAGACAAAAGAGCAGAAATAGGCCATTCGGCCCATTGAGTCTGCTCCGCCATTCAATGAGATCATGGTTTATCTGATAATCCTCAATTCCACTTTTCTGCCTTTTCCCCACAACCCTTGATTCTCTTACTGATTAAAAATCAGTCTGTCTCAGCCTTGAATATACTTAATGACCCAACTTCTACAGCCCTCTGCAATAAAGAATTCCACAGATTCACCACCCTCTGAGAGAAGAAATTTCTCCTCATCTCTGTTTGAAATGGGCAACCCCTTACTCTGAGATTATGCCCTCTGGCCCTAGACCCTCCCACAAAGGAGAAACAACCTCTCAGCATCTATCCTGTCAAGTCCCCGAAGAATCTTATACGTTTCAATAAGGTCACCTCTCATTCCTTTGAAACTCCAATGAGTACAGGCCCAACCTACTCAGCCTCTCCTCATAAGAAAATCCCTCCATACTTGGGATTAACCTAGTGAACCTTATCTGGACTGCCTCCAATACCAGTACACTTTTCATTAGATAAGGGAACCAAAATTGTTCAGAGTATTCTAGGTGTGGCCTAACTAGTGCCTTTGTATAGTTTTAGCAAGACTTCCATATTTTTATACCCCATTCCCTTTGAAATGAAGGCCAACATTCCATTTGGGTTTCCTATTACCTGTTGAAATTGTATGTTAGCTTTTTGGGATTCATGCACAAGGACACCCAAATCCCTCTGTGCTGTAGTCTTTCTCCATTTAAATAATATTCAGCTTCTCTATTCTTCCTGCCAAAGTGCATAACCTCACATTTTCCCACATTATATTCCATCTGCCAAGTTTTTGCCCACTCACTTAACCTGTCTATATCCCTCTGTAGACTCTTTGTGTCATCCTCACCACTTGCCTTCCCACCTTTTTTGTCATCTGCAAACTTGGCGATAGTACATCCACTCCCCTCTTCCAAGTCATTAATGTATATTGCAAATAAGTGTGGCCCCAGCACTGATCCCTGTGGCACTGCACTTGTTACAGGTTGCCATCCTGAAAATACCCCCCTTATCTCAGCTCTCTGTTCTCTATTAGTTAGCCAATCCTCTATCCAGTTCAGAAGTCAGTTCTGTTGAAGGGTCATGAGGACTCGAAACGTCAAATCTTTTCTTCTCCGCCGATGCTGCCAGACCTGCTGAGTTTTTCCAGGTAATACTGTTTTTGTTTTGGATTTCCAGCATCCGCAGTTTTTTGTTTTTACCTCTATCCATGCTAATATACTACCCGAACACCATGGGCTCTTATTAAGTAGCCTTATGCATGTTACCTTATCAAACGCCTTTTGGAATCCCAATACATAATAACTACTGGTTCCCCTTTATCAATCCTGCTTGTTACCTCCTCAAAGAATTCTAATAAATTTGTTAGGTATGATTTCCCTTTCATGAGGCCATGCTGACTCTGCTTGATTAGAATATGTATTTCTAAATGCTCTGCTATTACATCCTTTATAATAGACTCCAGCATTTTCTCAATGACAGTGTTAAGCTAATTGGCCTATAGTTATCTATTTTTTGTCTGTCTCCCTTTTTGAATAAGGGTATAACATTGGCCATTCTCCATTCCTCTGGGACTTTACCAGTGCATCCACTTTTTTGTAGCTACTTTCTTTAATATCCTAGGATGTAACCCATCAGGTCCAGGGGACGTTTCGGCCTTTAGCTCTACTAGTTTCCCTGGTACTTGTTCTCTGGTGATAGTGATTGTATTTATTTCCTCCCTCTATTTTGGCCCTTGATTATTTAGTATTTTTGGAATGCTATTAGTATCTTCTACCATGAAGACTGAAGCAAAGTATTTATTCAACTCCTCTGCCATTTCCTAGTTCCAAATTATTATTCCCCCAGCCTCATTCTGTAAGGGGCCTATGTTCACTTTGGCTCCTCTCTTTTTTATATATTTAAAGAAGCTCTTAATGTCCATTTTTATATCACTTGCTAGTTTACCCTCAAAGTTTATTTTCTCCCTCTTTATTTTTTTTTGTCATCTTTTGTTGGTTTTTAAAACTTGCCCAAACCTCTGGCCTCCCACTAATCTTTGCCACATTGTATGTTTTTTCTTTCAATTTGATACTGACCTGAACTCCTTTGGTTAACCATGGTTAGTTTATCCCCTTCCTTGAATTCTTCTTCCTCACTGGGATATATCTTTGTTGAGAGTCATGAACTATTTTCTTAAACGTCTGCCATTGTTCATCAACTGTCTTTTCTGCTAAACTGCTTTCCCACTCCAACCAACTCTGCCCTCATTCCATTGTAATTACCCTTATTTAACTTTAGCACAGTTGTTTCCGATGCAAATTTCTCACTCAAACTGAATGCTAAATTCTACCATATTATGGTCACTAGGGGATCTTTTACTCTGAGATCGTTTATTAAGCCTGCCTCATTATAAGTTACCAAAATAGCCTGATCCCTGATTGGATCCGCAACATATGGTTCTAAGAAGCTGTCCGAAATACACTATGAATTCTTGCTTGTGCCTACCTCTGCCAATTTGATTTTCCCAATCTATATGAAGATTAAAGTCATCCTTGATTAATGTACTGCCTTTTTACATGCCTTCATTAGCTCCTGATTTATTCTCTGTCCTACTGTCTAGCTACTGTCAGGGGGCCTATGGACTACTCCCATCAGTGTCTTCTTCACCTTGTTATTTCTTACCTCCACCCAAATGGATTCTACATCTTCCAATCCAAGATCATTTCTTGTTATTGTACTTATTCCACCTTGTACTAACAAAGCTACCCCACCACCCTTTCCTTCCTGCCTTTCCTTTTGAAAAGTCACATATCTCTGAATATTTAGCTCCCAGCTTTGATCTTGCAACCACATCTCTGTAATGGCTATAAGATCATACCCATTAACCTCTACTTGTGCCGTTAATTTACTTATTTTGTTCTGAATACTACCTGCATTTAAGTAAAAAGCCTTAATTTTGCCTTTTTACCATTTTTCCCCCTTTGACCCTATTTTCTGCTGTTTTTTTTATGTTTGTACACTCTGTTTCTTCCTGTCACACTCTGAGTATCGTTACCTAAATAACTGCCCTGCGATGCTGCCATATCCTTTTGCTTTGTAAGCCTACATATCCCCTTTCCAGAACCCTCCCCCCTCCCCCCATCACCCTCTATTTAGCTTAAAGCCCTCTCCACAACCTTAGTTATTTGGTTTGCCAGGACACTGGTCCCAACATGTTTCAAATGAAGCCCATCCCACCGGAACAGCTCCCTTCTACCTCAGCACTGATGCCAGTGCCCCATGAAATGCGTTCCTCCCACACCAGTCTCTGAGCCATGTATTTAACTCCTTGGCTTAATTTACCCTATGCCAGTCTGTCCGTGGCTCAGGTAGCAATTCCGAGATTATTATCTCTCTTTTTAATTTAGTTCCTAACTGTTCAAATTCTTTCAGCAGAACCTCCTTTCTAGTCCTATCAATGTTGTTGGTACCAACATGGACGACGACAACTGGATCCCTCCCCTCCCACTCCCAAGTTCCTCTCCAGCCCTGAGGAGATGTCCTTAACGCTGGTACTGGGCAGGCAACACAGCCTTCGGGACTCACGCTGACAGCTGCAGAGAACAGTATCTATCCCCCTAATTATACTGTCTCCTAACACTACTACATTCCAAGTTCCTCCCCCCTACTTTAATGGCTCCCTGTACCACAGTGCTGTGGTCAGTTCGCTCATCCTCCCTGCAGTCCCTGCTCTCATCAACACAGCTTGCAAGAACCTTGTAACTGTTGGACAATTGCAGGGTCATGGCTCTTCGCACACTACCCCCTGGTACCCTATACCTGCTTCACCTGTGGTCACACCCACCTGCCTCTGATCACAGACCAAATCTGAATTACCTAATCTGAGGGGTGTGACTGCCTCTTAGGCAAATTTTCCAGGTACCTTTCCCCCTCCCTGATGTGGTGCAATGCCTGCAGTTCGGACTCCAGCTCCTTAACTCAGATCCGAAGTTCCTCGAGCTGTAAACACTTGGTACAGATGTGTTCGCTCTGCATCACCTTGGTGTCCAGCAGCTCCACATACTGCAGCAGCAACACATTACCTGTCCTGCCAACGCTATGGATTTTATTCAGTTTATTAATTAATTACTCTAGTATCCCCACCCTTTACACTTTTTTATAATTTTTTTTATACACACCAGTATCGATCTTATACTTAACAAGCTATCTTTAAGAAAAAAAGACTAGAGATCTAAACTCAGAAGACCTTGCTTTAACTTTAAAGACTAGAAATACTCACCAATCCTACTCACCAATCAGCTGCTCCCCGTGCCCTTTTCCCTCCAGTGCTTTTTAATGGTCTCTCACTTTTCTCGCACTCTCTCTGTCAAAGGCCTCACTTCTCTCACACTCGCTCCCTGTAAATGACCATGCTGTTTCTCTCTCACTCCCTCGCTGTAAGTGACCACGCTGTTTCTCTCTCACTTTCTCCCTGTAAGTGACCACGCCTTTTCTCTCTTGCTGTAAACAACCATGCTGTTTCTCTTGCATTCATTCCCTGTAAATTACCATGCTGTTTCTCTCTCATTGTCTCCCTGCAAATGACCACACTGTTTCTCTCACACTCTCTCCCTGTAAATGACCACGCTGTTTCTCTCACACTCTCTCACTGTAAGTGACCACGCTATTTCTCTCACACTCTCTTGCTGTAAATTGATATCTTCCTGCAGTTTACGGCTATTCTCTTATCTACTTACTTCCCTACCAATTGTAACTAGCCTCCCCATTTCCCTCAGTAGAAATGTAGGAAACGTGACAGCCAATTTGCACGCAACAAGGTCCCATAAACAGCAATATGATAATAACCAGATATTCTTTTTTTATGATGTTGATTGAGGACTAAATATTAGCCAGGACACCAGGGATACCTCCCCTGCCCTTCTAATGCAGTCTATCTGAGAGAGCAGACAAGGGCTTGGTTCAACGTCTTATGTGAAAGTTGGCAGCTCTGACAGTGCGGCACTCCCTCAATACTGCACTGGAATGCTAACCTTGATTTTTGTGCTCAATTCCTAGTGTAAGTATATTTAAAAAATGAAAATTGAAAACCAACAGTCTGAAATTGAGCATCATTTCAGAATTTACTAAATTGGACAGATAACTATTGTGAAATTTAATAATAAATTAGAAGCAATGGGCCCAAATATTTTGCAAGGATGCTGATCAGATTAAACATTAGTTTTAAGACTTCCAGGTAGCCCAGCAACATCTCACTAGAGTGGATGGTGTATGGTGGACTATATGAGCAGGAAAAGGCTGATCCACAAACATGTATGCTTATTTCTGCCACGTATTACTTTCAGAAGTGAGGCTATCCAAAGGGGAGATTGATGGTGACTTACAACAAGTGAGTACTTTAGAAAAGCAAAATACTGCAGATGCTGAAAATCTGAAATAAGAACAAATTGCTGGAAATATTCAGCAGGTCGCGCAGTATTTGGAGAGTGAAACGGAGTTATTCTTTTGGTCTGTGGCCTTTCACCTGAACTGGGAAGTGTTAGAAATGGGATATGTTTTGAGCAAGTGAAAGAGAGGAGGCTGGGAAATGGAACAAAAGGAAGATCTGTGATGAAGTTGAGGGCAGGAGAGATTAAATGATGAAAGCTTTCATGATGCAAGGATAAACGGTGTGGTAATGGAACAAGTGAAGAAACAAAAACTGGGTCTCTAGGAGGTGTGAATGACAGGATCCTGCATTATAAGTAAGTATAGTAGCATAGTAATTTTGTTACTGGACTAGCAATCCAGAGACTTGTACTAATGATCCAGAGATATAAGTTCATACCGCACCACAGAAGCTGGGGAATTTCAATTCCACTAATTAAATAAATCTGTAATAAATAGCTAGTACTAGTAATAGTAACCATAAAACTACTGGATTGTCATAAAAGCTAATGTGGTTCACTAATATCCTTACCTGGTCTGGCCTATATCTGACTCCAGGCCCACACAAATGTGATTGATTCTTAATTGCCCTCTGAAATGGCTGAGCAAGCCACTCAGTTGTGTTCAAGAAGTGTTCACCATCACTTTCACAATTAGGGATCAGCAATAAATGCTGGCTTGCCAGTGACATTCATATCCTGTGAATGAATTTTTAAAAATCAGAATTCCTAATATTTGATTCTGCTTCTTCCAGCTTCTTCTTTGGTTTGGCAATTGAAAGGTACATTTGTTTTTATTGACTAATGCCTTGGATCATATTGAGCATCATGGTTTTGAGTAGGCAGTTTATTAGATAGCTTTTGGGGGGAGGCAGTGGCATATTGTTATTGTTACTAGGCTTGTATTCCAGAGACCCAGGGTAATGCTCTGGGGACCCGGGTTTGAATCCCGCCACGGCAGATGGTGACATTTGAATTCAGTAAAAATCTGGAATTAAAAAGTCTCATGGAATCATTGTTGATTGTTGTAAAAACCCATCTGGTTCACTAATGTCCTATAAGAAGGAAACCTGCCGTCCTTACCTGCTCTGGCCTACATGTGATCGCATAGCAATGTGGTTGACTCTTTAAAAAGAAAAGCCCTCTGAACAAGGGAATAAGGGAAATTAGGGATGCACTCCTGTAGCTTTGTCCATAGGCTGAGAAGATTGCCCTCCAACAACCACAACCATTTTCCTTTCTGCTAGGCATGATTCCGACCAGTGGAGAGTTATCCCCCTGCATTCCATTGACTTCAGTTTTGCTAGGCATCGTTGATACAACAGGTGATCAAATGCTGCCTTCATGTAAAGGGCTGTCGCTCTCACCTCACCTCTGGAGTTTGACCCTTGTGTCCATGCTTGGACCAAGGCTGCAGTGAGGTCAGGAGCTGAGGCGCCCTGGCAGAACACAAGCTGATAATCAATGAGCCAGCTATTGCTATGTATGTGCCATTTAATAGCACTGTTGACAGCACCTTCCATCACTTTGCTGATGATCGAGTATAGACTGATGGGGTGTTAATTGGCCAGATTGGACTTGTCCTGCTTTTTGTGTACATACTTGGGCAATATTTGGGTAGATAGCAGTTTTGTAGCTGCACTGGAACGGTTTGGCTCAGGCCACATCTAATTCTGGAGCACAAATCTTCAGTACTACTGCCAAGTTGTTGTCAGGCTCCATAACCTTTGCTATGTTCAATGTCTTGAGCTGCTTCTTGATATCACATGGAGTAAATCAAATTGGCTGAAGATTGGCATCTGTGATGTGGGGGACCTCAGGAAAAGGCCATGATAGATCATCAAATAATCATTACTGGTTGAAGATGGCTGCAAATGCTTTGGTCGTGTCTTTTGCACTGATAGGGTGCTGAGCTGCCCCCTCAGTGAGGATGGGGCTATTTGTAGAGCTTCCTCCTCCAGCGAGTTGTTTAATTGTCATCGCCATTCACAATAGGATGTGGCAGGACCACTTAGCTCTATCATATGCTGACTTTGCTGTATAGCATGCATGCAGCCCTGTGTTGTAACTTCACCAGGTTGACACTTCATTTTTAGTTATGCCTGGTGCATCTCCTGGCATGCTCTCCTGCATTTCTCATTGCACCAGGGTTGAACCCCTGGCTTGATGGTAATGGTAGAGTGAGGGAAGTGCCAGGCCATGAGATTACAGACTGTGGTTGAATACAATTCTGCTGCTGCTGATGGTCCACAGCACCTCATGGACGCTTAGTTTTGAGCTTTTACATCTGTTCTGAATCTATTTCATTTAACACTGTAGTAGTGCCACACAACCTGATGGAGTGTATCTTCAGTGTAAAAATGTGACCTGGTCTCCACAGGGACTGTGCAGTGGTCACTCTTACCAATACTAACATGGACAGATGTATCTGCTACAGGTAGATTGGTGAGGGTGAGATCAAGTAGGTTTTTTCCCTCTTGTTTGGTCTCACCACCCGCCATTCAGCCAGCCTGGCAGATATGCCCTTCAAGCCTGGTCAGTAGTAGCGTTACAGAGCCACTCTTGGTGATGGACATTGAAGTCTCCGACCCAGAGTATATTCTGTGCTCCAGGTATCCTCTGTGCTTCAGCTTGGAGGAGTATTGATTCATCAGCTGAGCGAGGGCGGTAGTTGGTAATCAGCAGGAGGTTTCAACACATGAACACAAGAAATAGAAGCTGGAGTGGACCATATGACTTGTCAAACCTGCTCTGCCATTCAATACGATCATGGCTGATCTTGGGCGTCAACTCTTTTTCTTCCTGCCCGCTCCACATGTCCCTTAATTCCCTGGTGGAGCATCTATAACACTCTGGGATAGAGAATCCCAAAGATGCACAACTCCTTGAGTGAAGTAATTTCTCCTCATCTCAGTTCTAAATGATTGACCCCTTATCCTGAGACTGTGCCCCCATGTTTTAGACTCCCCAACCAGCAGAAACAATCTCTCAGCACCTACCCTATCAAGCGCCTTCTGAATTTTGTAAGTCTCAATGAGATCACTTCTGCTTCTTCTAAACTCCAGAGAATATAAACCTATTTTGCTCAGCCTCTCATCAGAAGACAACCCCCTCATCCCAAGTGCCAATTTGGTGATCCTTTGTTGTACCGCCTCCAATGTGTGTATATCCTTTCTTAAATGTGGAGACTAAAACTGCACACAGTACTCCAGATGTGGTCTCATTAAAACCTTATACAATTGCAGCAACACTTCTTTATTCTTGTACTCCATTCCCCTTGCAATAAAGGCCAACATGCCATTTGTCTTCCTAATTGTTGGCTGCACCTTCATGCTAACTTTCTGCATTCTTTGTACAAGCACACCCAAGTCTCTTTGAACATCAATGTTTACAAATTTCACACCTTTTTAAAAATATTCTGCCTTTCTATTTGTTTGATCAAAGTGAATAACTTCACACATCCCTACATTATACTCCATCTGCTATCTTGTTGCCCACTCACCTAAACTGTCTATATCTCTTTGCAGCCTCACTGTGTGCTTCCCACCTAGCTTGATATCATCAGCAAACTTTGATACATTACTTTCTGCCTCTTTATCTCCGTCATTAAAATATATTGTAAATAGCTGAGGCCCCAGCACTCACCCTTGCGGCATTCCACTGTTCACTGCCTGCCAACTTGAAAAAGCCCCATTTATGCCCACTCTCTGCTTTCTATATGTTAACCAATCCTCTATCTGTGTTACCCCCTATCTCTATGATCCCTTATCTTGCCCAGTAACCTTTTGTGTGGCACATTATCAAATGTCTTTTGGAAATCCAGGAATACGACATCTACTGGTTCCCTTTTATCTATCCTACTAGTTACATCCTCAAAAAACTCAAATAACTTTGTCAAACAGGATTTCCCTTTAGTAAAACCATGTTGACTTGTTCTAATCATACTATGCTTTTCTAAGCGCATTTATAAGACTTCCTTAATAATAGATTCCAGCATTTTCCCAACAATTGATGCCAAGCTAACTGGCCTATAATTCATTGTTTGCTCTCTCCCTCCTTTCTTGAAAATTGGTGTTACATTTGCCAACTTCCAATCTCGTGGGACCATTCCCGAATCTAAGGAGTTTTGAAAAATCATAGCTGCAATATCCATTGTATCTGCAGCTAGCCCTTTTAGGACCGTAGTTCCCCCCTCATATCCCTATGTAATTGGCTTTTTTAAGCTTATGGTTCTTCTTTGTGATTGGGGTATGTCGCTTTCAAACCTAACATAGAATTCAATGGGTTTTCAATCACTATTTCCCAATGGATCTCTCTCTACAACATTACTAGTTAGCCCTGCTTCATTACACAATATTAGACCTAAGATAGCTTTATCCCTAGGGCAGAGTTTTGCTCTTGGCTTGCAGGATCGGTGGGCGGGGGCGCATCAGTGCACCGTGATTTCATACTTGCGGGCCAATTAAGGCCTGCCCAGTGTGATACGCGAGCGGCAGCGCTGGCGCTGCCAGTGCGGGGGGTGGGATGAGTAGGCCTAATGTGAACTTCATGCATGTGCGCGAAAGAGTGTTAAATAATCTCCCTGAGGCACGGAGTTGTCTCAGGGAGATAAATATATTGAAAAGATTATGAAACAGCAGAAAAATTTAATGAAACATGCCCCCTCGTGTGACTCTGTCACATGAGCAGGGACATATTTTTAATTAAAAAGTTAAGTTTTTATTTCATTTGTATTTGATTTTGGAAACCTCACCCCGCCCATGAATGAGGTTTCCAAAAAAATGCAAAGGCCGATTGGCCTTTTCGCCTGCCCGTCAACTGTTAGGCTGAACGGGCAGTAAAAATTTAAGCACAATTGATAACTTAATGGCCTTAACAGGCCTTTTAATTGTTGGCGGGCGTGCTGCTGGCTCTGGTGCGTGCCTGCCGACCAAACTATCACGCGACTGCACGTTGATGTCAGCACACTCGGCCGAAGTCATTGCGCGTCATTTCACGCTCGGTTGGGTCAGGCACGCGCCCACCTGCCGAACTAAAAGTCCTCACCCTAGTCGGTTCCACAATGTATTGCTCCAAGAAACTGTCACAATAACGCTCTACAAGCTCATTTTCTAGGCTACTCTTGCCAATTTGATTGCCCTGGATTATGAAGATTGAAGTCCCCCACAATTATTGCACTTCCTTTGTTACAAACACCAATGATTTCTTGTTTAATGTTCTATCCAATGATATAACTAATGTTAGGTGAAACACTATTCCTACCAGTGTTTTTTGATTCTTGCTACTCCTAATTTCCACCCATACTGATTCTACTTCATGTCCTTATGTCAGTTTTCACTATCAGGGTTTACCCTCCTCCTTTTCCATTCTCTGTCTTTCCAAAATATTGTGTTTGCAGCCTGTGTTTCCCATCCTAGATCATTTTGTAACCATGTCTCAGTAATGGCGATTAAATCTAAATAATTTACCTCTTTTTTTTTTATTCTTTCATGGGGTGTGGGCGTCGCTGGCAAGGCCAGAATTTGTTGCCAATCCCTAATTGTCCTTGAACTGACCTTGCTAGGTCACTTCAGAGCGCAGTTAAAAGTCAGCCACATTGCTGTGGTTCACATGTAGGTCAGATCAGATAAGGATGGCAGATTTCCTTCCCTAAAGGAAATTAGTGAACAATCAATGATAGTTTCATGGTTATCATTACTGAGACTAGCTTTATATTAGATTCCGTGGTGAGATTTGAACCCATGTCCCCAGAGCATTAGCCTGGGTGTCTGGATTACTAGCTCAGCGAAATGACCACTACACCACCATCTTCCCCATTAGTTCATCCATCTGTTTGCAGATGCTTCATGCATTCAGATAAAGAACCTTTAATTTCAATTTTTTTACTTCTATTCCCTGCATTGTCTTATTTGCCAATTTACAATTTTTGTTAAACTTTCTGTCTCTCCCTGTCCCATTCTGCTTGTCTTTATCCACATCACTATACTCTTCTGACATCTCGACCTTTCACTTTGGATTCCTACATTCTCCCTTCACCCAAACCCTCTCCATACCCCTGTTAGTTTAAAGTCCTCTCCACAGCCCCACTTTTGACCTGATGCCAGGAGACTTCATGGAGTCTGAAGTCAATGTTGAGGACCTCCAGGGCAACACCCTCCGACTGTATACCAGTTTGCCACCTCTTCTGTTGGCCTGGCTTGCGGATGACGGAGGTGTCTTGGACATTGGCTGTTAGGTATGATTCAGCGGGTGTGACTAAATTTTAACATATGGCTGTTGTGGCTTTCAGTCTTCCATTAGCAAGAAATCAGCATATCCTTTCATGAAACTAGAAAACAAAACATTTTACTCAAGCTTTGGTTTTAGTCTGTGATTGTAATTCAATTTATCCTTTGCTCAAGTGCCCATCATTAGAGCCTATACAGGCTGCAAACTAATATTTGTGACTTTAATAAAAGGTGAGAAGGTTCATTGATTGGTCTGTGACCATCCTTATAATATTTGGCATATGGTAGGTAATGTTAATAAGTCATCTTAAATTCCTAATGTAATTTCTATTTGCCTCAGGATATTGTAATTTTTTTCAATTTATTCTGAATTGCATGATTCTTAAAACTTCATTATATGATTGCTATGAGAACTGTAGTTCCATTCCATTTGTGTTGTTCACAAGTCAGGAATTATTTTTGTCCCTTAATGGAAACAGAATGAAGGAATATCGAAGTTGATAATGGCATAATAATCTATCGCGTGTTGAATTTAGCTCCACTGTGTCTTTTTAATAATGGAATGAAATGTTATAATTCTGAGGATAATTCGTAGATTCCCGACATAATATTTACAGAAAATGCAGCTGAATTCCACGGGTCTGTTCCAAAAATTTCATCCAAACGTAGTAATCCAGCTGAAGGAAAGCTAAATGTACCCTTCAAAAGCTTAATCTTGGAAAAGCTATTGGCCCAAATGCCGTAAAGAGTTCAGGATTTCAAGGTCCCCTCTGAGGCATAAGCTGCTTCTCTTAACAGCAAAGTGCTTGTCCACAAGAGGCGATCAATCAGACCAACAACTCCAGAGTGCTGTCAGGTTTTTTGATTATTACCAGAGGCTAAAAAATTCATTTTTTTTATGCAAGTGAGAAGCACACTGCCAGCAGGAATGATGGAAAAGCTCTAAGCTTGCCTATTTTGAAGACCCAGCTGTTGATTTTAGCCTAGTATTATACCACACCCCACATTACACTCCAATATAGTAATGTTTCAAATGACTGGTTCTTAACCATGGAACATTACAATGGTCCATTATATTACTGCATTAACGACTCTAATCATTGTATTTGAAGTCTCAGTTGTTCAATAATTGTACAATTATTATTCTTGGGATAACAATGGGAACAATTGCGATTTTCATTCAGTAATAACTTCCAGAATGTTAACAATTTTTCAGAGATGTCATTATACAAGTGTGAAGTAGGGTTTTATTTGCATTATCTATGCTTTTAGGTTTGAAATGCAGTTTAGTGTGAAATGAGCAACATTTACAAAAGTGCATTGGAAACTGGGATGCTTCTCCATTAGTGTGATCGCTACAATGTGTAATATAAACATAAGCTTTCTGTTTATGAATTTCACCTGAATGTGTATGTGTTCATCTTATTTGTGGAGATTTAAAATGTTTTAGGTAACCAATACTTATACTTTTTTATATTTTACTTGTGTTTGTAAAAGTGAAGGGGGAAATCAAATATCTATCCGTCATACCTCGGTTCATGAACAGTAATGTATAACATTTATAATCATATTTTTAACTAGAGCTGTAACAAATTCCACTTTGGCTGTGATTTTGTGTTTTCCAGTAAACCCATTTCCCAAGCTTTACTTTTGTTTGGGCCAGCTATGATGTATTCCTTCACTGGCAGTCATTTTGAATCAGAATGATGGCCAAAGCTCTGCAGCTTTGAAGTCCCACTTGGATGAATATATGAAGCTCAAAATCTTGGCATTATTAGAACCTTAATTTTAACCAAACTTTGTCTTATGGGACAACAAATTCTTTTAAAACATAACATGCTGGAATTGTCCTTGTGTCTTTTAACATAATTGTGTAACTTCAATTTCTCACGGCGAGAAGCACTTGCTTGATGGGAACTGGGTTTAATATGTCGTATTTTTACTGTTAGGATTTTGAATTCTATGATTTGAAAATATGAATGTCTCCTGGCACAGTTGGCTCTGAGGCTTGTGGATGGCTCTTATATTCAAATTTTAGGTTGTGGCGTCTTTAACGACATTGTGAGTCAAATTGTGCTTCTTTCCTAAGAACAGCTCTCATTTTCAAACTTCAGTTGCTTTTTATGCAGCCTTTAATTTAATTTACAATTCTTCGATTTATCTGGCCTCAAAGTTGCCCCATTTCCAAATAGAGCCATTCATTTTCTTGATCACTAATTGGGAGCACATGCATGATCCAAGGAATTTTTGAAACAGCTTTCACAATGATTTAGAACCATTGTACCTTCATTGTATGCACCTCTCTGTAGGATTAAATTATAATATCAAATAAAATCGAAAATCTGTTATGCTTCTCTGTTATTAAGGGTGTACTAAAATGCGAGAAAAGTAGTAAGTTATATCTGCTGGCCATGAGCTCCACAAGAACTAGGACGCTTCCTAGACTTGAGTTATTTTGTTACATTTCTCAAATTTTATGCTTCTATTATGTTGCTCAGAGGTTGTCTGGTAACCTGGCCTCTTCCCTTAAGGCTACCACTCAGCTCTTCCCTGTAGGGAAATTAGCTGAATAAGCCCTACATTCTATTAGAGGTTAATTGTTTATGTTGAAAGTCTCTTAAGATTGGCAGCTGCTTGAGTTCTTTATGTAGTATTCTCAAATTCAGAAACAGCTAGAAATGATTAGGTTTCTTTCTCTTTTTGTGTCCATTTTTAAGACTGTCATTTGTTGATATTTCACAAAGTCTGAAGTCAGGAGTGTGATAGTTGCAAAGTTTATATGTAAAAGTATATCTAGAATCAACTGATGATTTTTTTTGAACCAGCAACAGACTTTTGACCAATGTCTACTTCAAAACTCTAGAATTAATAGTGGCTGTTGTATTGATTGTTCCTAATATAAGGTATCCTGTGATACTAATAGATCAAAATGTTGTTGCAGTGATGTCCAGAGCAACATTTCTTACTTTCAGTTGTATTGGTTAATGATGCCTTTAAAATGCTGCAGAGTCAGGAATAATTCTCTAACATGTGTGCCTTGTTGACCATCAATTTATTTGCCAGGTGGGATGCTCATCTATTGTGCTCGTGAGCTCCACATTTAAATTGATTGGAAGATTGGGCTATGTGTCTGGATCAGTATTTTCAGATCAGTCTATTTATGGCACATGAAAAAATGTGAATTCAAGCAATGATACCCTGGACTAGTACAATGGTGAAGGAGGAAAAAAATGTCATGTTTGCCAGATATCTGGCAGGCACAGTAGAACCAGTGACTATCTTCAGCAAGAGCATTCTGTTGCCCAAAAGTGGATCTGAGTATGGCTGTGCCCCTGAAGCATAGAGTATTTAACAGAGAACGTAATTTGACATATCAAACATTTGCTTCCACAGGCCAACAAAAGGCTATTCTATAATGGACTTTACCTAGCCTATTTAATATTCAAAGGAAAATTGGGCAAAGCATCAGAATGGCCATCTGACTTTGTAATCCTACATTTATTCATTTGACCCTCCGTGCTTCAATGAATTACAAATTTGTGTGAACATTTCTGTGGACTCACAGCTTAGGAATCATGATTCACTGCACATCATGTGACCATCTTTGGCTATATTTAATCTTTATAATCTTCAGTCCTATTCATAAAATGATACTTATCAAGTTTTTCTTTAAAGGTCTCAGCTGAGACTGACATTAACTATTCTGTCAAAATTTGGAAAGTAATTTTGTTTCTCATCCTGTTGGTTTGTTAGTTTCATAATCAAGTTCTCTAGTTTTGTAAGGAAAGTTGCATCATAGTCTGATAATCATCCTTTTCATTTCCCATTCCATTCAGAAAAATATTCAGTTGGCGCAACTGATTTTGAGAATTATTTTTTCAAACATTGGAATTTTGCACCTTCCACCCAGAGGTCCTTTGATGAGAATCATGCCCATTAAGGATTATATGCTGACCATTATTTGAGATGGTGAGAGTTAGATGGGTTGGATCAATCAAAGTTAGGTGGGCCAGTATTTTATTTTGCCTATAAAAACAAAGAACTGCGGATGCTGGAAATCCAAAACAAAAACAGAATTACCTGTAAAAACTCAGCAGGTCTGGCAGCATCGGCGGAGAAGAAAAGAGTTGACGTTTCGAGTCCTCATGACCCTTCAACAGAACTGAGTGAATCTAAGGAGAGGGGTGAAATATAAGCTGGTTTAAGGTGGGCGGTGTGGCGGGGGGTGGTGGTGGTTGGGTGGGGGGGGAGAGAAGTGGGAGGGGTGGTGTGGTTGTAGGGACAAGCAAGCAATGATAGCAGCAGATAATCAAAAGATGTCACAGACAAAAGAACACAGAGGCATTGAAGGTGGTGATATTATCTAAACGAATGTGCTAATTAAGAATGGATGGTAGGGCACTCAAGGTACAGCTCTAGTGGGGGTGGGGTGGAAAGGCTAGCAGGGCATAAAAGATTTAAAAATAATGGAAATAGGTGGGAAAAGAAAAATCTATATAAATTATTGGAAAAAACAAAAGGAAGGGGAAGAAACAGAAAGGGGGTGGGGATGGAGGAGGGAGTTCAAGATCTAAAGTTGTTGAATTCAATATTCAGTCCAGAAGACTGTTAAGTGCCTAGTCGGAAGATGAGGTGCTGTTCCTCCAGTTTGCGTTGGGCTTCACTGGAACAATGCAGCAAGCCAAGGACAGACATGTGGGCAAGAGAGCAGGGTGGAGGGTTAAAATGGCAAGCGACAGGGAGGTTTGGGTCATTCTTGCGGACAGACCGCAGGTGTTCTGCAAAGCGGTCGCCCAGTTTACGTTTGGTCTCTCCAATGTAGAGGAGACCGCATTGGGAGCAACGAATGCAGTAGACTAAGTTGGGGGAAATGCAAGTGAAATGCTGCTTTTATTTTGCCTTACAGCACTGATTTGCAGTGTATTCTGTAGTTTTCAGCTTTGAAGAGATTGTTTAATTCTACTTGCATATTTAGGAGTGATCTGAGACAGTTTTGGTGCTGCATATTTAAAATAATTATTACAGGTTTGGCTTCAAGTTATAGCATAATGCAGGAGTTAAGAATTTTGATGTGTTGTGTAATATTATTTTTTCTTGAGCTATAGAGATCCTGTGTAACATCAACCCTCTTCCAAATCTTAAAGCAACAACATTGTTCCAGAATTTATCAGTGAAATAGGGGAACAGTTATATTGCAATGACATTTTCAAATTATCTGGTTGGAAATATTTCCTCAACAGTTGTAAAGCAGATGTTGCTTTCTGCTTATGATTGTAAATATTGTATTTACTTTTCATACAATATATGGAGTAAAACCTCCATGTGGTTTTCCTGATCTCCCACCATAACTTAAGGTGAAGATTGGCAAAGCTGCATAAATAGGTACTGATACTATTTCCCCTGGCATTCTGCTAAATTTCTGACAAAGTTACAATGGACAATTGGGAGAACTCCAATGGAAATTCTAGGCATATATTCTTAAACCAGGATTTTTTCAGACAGGTTTATTTGTATTTAAATGCATTTTTCTCCTAACAGGTGCTGCAACCAAGAGGGCACATAAGGCCTGCTCCTAGATTGCTGCCAACACATCATTGTCCAGCGTTCAATAGACTCCAAGAATATTGAGGTGTATTTTCCTTAGTTTTTCCATTCTCCCTGCAGGGAAACACTGCAGCTTCTTGTTGATATTTCCTCTTTGATATAATAACAGCAACAATTTGTATTTATATAGCATCTTAATGCAGAAAAATGCCAGGGCGCTTTACAGAGCCATAAGGGAAGCAAACATCTAGTCAAAGAAGGGCAGATTTGGTGGGAGAGCCCAAAACAGTGGGTTTTAAAGAGGAGAAGGAACTAATTAGTGAGGGCATCCCAGAGGATGACTTTAGAAGGTGGAAGGCACACCCACCAGTAGTTCGTAAAAGGAAGGACTGATGCACAAAAGGTTGGAGTCAGAGGAATAAAGAATTCAGGGTTGTGGGGGGAGGGGTGCGCTGGTACGATAGGTTGTAGGGTTGGAGGATATTGCCGAACTAGATTATGGCAGGATTTACACATGAAGACAAGAATTTTAAGTTTTAAGCATTGATGGTAGATCAGCCAGGAAAAGATGATTGACAAGTGGTTTGCCATTATATTGGAGTTACATGAAACATTGATCTGACGGAATCATGACGTAAGCAACAATTTGCAGTTCATAAACTTAATAAACTTAAACCCCACGATAGTGATGGTTGTCCATGAGGAAGGCTCCATCCCCACCCCCTTTCCGTCTCTCCCCCCTCCTTTTTGTTTTTTCCAATAATTTATATAGATTTTTCTTTTCCCACCTATTTCCATTATTTTTAAATGTATTCCACCCATCGTTTATTTCACCCTACCCCCACTAGAACTACCTTGCTTGTCCTGCTCTCCACTCTTCATTAACACATTCTTTTAGATAATATCACCACCTTCAACCCCTCTTTGTTCTTTTGTCTGTGACATCTTTTGGTTATCTCCTCCTATCACTGCTTGCTTGTCCCAACAACCCCCCCCCCCCACCACCAAACCAGTTTATTTCACCCCCTTCCCTATTTTTACTTAGTTCTGTTGAAGGGTCATGAGGACTCAAAACGTCAACTTTGCTCTTCTCTGCTGATGCTGCCAGGCCTGCTCAGTTTTTCCAGGTATTTCGGTTTTTGTTTTAAGTTATAATCATTTGGTGGTACAGAACTTGAGCATTGCTGAAAAAAGAGAGATGCTGTTGAAGCTTTTTGTCTTGCACTGATCAGGACAGTTAGCAAGAAAACCAGCTGTAAGGGGACTAACAATTTATACTGTATGAGAAGAGAGTGCTGATTGGTTGGCAAGTGTGGGACTCTGATTGGTAGAAGCATTGCCATGGAGAATGCACCAGGGAACAGTTAACTGACGAACGTTTGTTCAAATTCAAACCAGGCAGGTCCACTCTGGGAATGAACCAGGGAATGGCTGTCCCCCCAAGCTTTTGTTTAATTGAAAAAGGTGAAATGTGTGGACATGCTTTATCTGTCTGCAAAGGTCAGGGCCTTTTGTGTGAATATATGTAGCTTCTAGCACGTATAAGTGAGCCACACCACGAGCCCGATTGATAATCTTGGTTGCCAGTGTAATTCTTAGCACAATCAGGATTGTTTAGCAAGCATTGTCCAATTGCAGAATTTCATCTAATGTTGGACACTATGTTCTGACTTTTGCAAGCATGGTCTTGTTAGGTACAGTTGGTACTTTGCGTGTTGTCAACATTTGGAAGTGCCATTTGAAACAGGTTGAGTATCCTTTATCCAAAACCCTCGGAGCTGATTGTATCTCGGATTTCAGATAATTTCGGTTTTCAGATTTCAGATACCGCGTATAATCTTACGTTATATTAGCCTAAGCCTAGGCTAGCTATAGTCTACAGTAAATAAAATGGCCAGAAAAGTAAGATATATCATCGGATACTAATTACAGAATACCTGCAGTAAGTTTGTTTTTGACATGGTCACCACAAAAATCGCAAGGTAAACACTTCAGACAAACAACTAGTCTTCCCGTGCTGAAGGTCAGTGAGGTTCAAAAAAAGTGCGGTTTTTGGATGTTCTCGGATTTACAAATAAAGGATACTTGTCCTGTACGATCCACCATTTGTTTCCTTTACAGTTGGTATTCTTGCAGACTGTCGGGATGAGTGTAAGACGAAAAGCTTCGACAGCATTTCTCTTTTTTTAGCGACATTAAGTTACTTGCTCCAAAGGAATAATTCCCAAAGATTTAGGATTTATACATTCTACCTATAAAGTCCTATGGGCATCTTTGCAGAATTCTAATTACATTAATAGAAAAATAATCCACTTTTTAAACAGTGTGTAGCTGTCAACAATGTGCAAGTCAATACTTGTTTAATGGTAATTGTTGCAATACCTTAATTTTAAAGCAGTCCACAACTCCACCAATATTTGACCTATAAAAGAAAGTCTTGAGTTAGTTTCTGGGTATCCTCTCCAACTATTATTTTACAGCAACCACTAAGGATACCGAATAAATATATGTATAATGAGACACTTTCATTCACCTGAGTAATCATCGTGTTCACTGATGCTATGTTACAGCATAGGGTGTGTGGATAGATCTTGAAATATCCTGCAAATTGCCACATTAAGATTTCAAAGATTATGGTAGCGTACTGCATGCTCCATAACTTCATCCTGGAGAAACGTATCCTCAAAAAGACTCCCAGGTGCAATAGAAAACCATCAAGAGAAGGTGGATTGATGTGAAGAGACCTTTTATTTGTTGAACAATCATTTTTCAAGTCCATTTACAAGATACACAGACCACTGACAGTCCTGTCCGCATCACCCTTATGCCATTCACATATGTTTCAACCGGCAAATCTTCCGTGCAACTCAAAAATCTTCCATTCATAGCATCTGATGAAACACAGTCCAAACATTTGTAAGAATATTCTCCGCACATACAATAATTTAATTGTAGCCAGCTTTTAACTAATTAACCACGTCATGTATAAGAAGGCTTTCGACAAAGTCCCACATAAGAGATTGGCGTGTAAAATTAAAGCGCATGGGATTGGGGGTAGTGTTTTGAGATGGATAGAAAACTGGTTGGCAGACAGGAAACAAAGAGTAGGAATAAACGGGTCTTTTTCTGAATGGCAGGCAGTGACTAGTGGAGTACGGCAGGGATCAGTGCTGGGACCCCAGTTATTCACAATATATGTTAATGATTTAGATGAGGGAATTAAATGTAATATCTCCAAATTTGCAGATGACACAAAGCTGGGTGGGAGGGTGAGCTGTGAGGAGGATGCAGAGATGCTTCAGTGTGATTTGGACACGCTGAGTGAGCGGGCAAATGCATGGCAGATGCAGTATAATGTGGATAAATGTGAGGTTATTCATTTTGGTAGCAAAAACAGGAAGGCAGATTATTATCTGACTGGCTATAAACTGAGAGAGGGGAATGTACAATGAGATCTGGGTGTCCTTGTACACCAGTCGCTGAAAGTAAGCATGCAGGTGCAGCAGGTGGTAAAGAAGGCAAATGGTATGTTGGCCTTCATAGCCAGAGGATTCAAATATAGGAGCAGGGGTGTCTTGCTGCAATTGTACAGGGCCTTGGTGAGACCATACCTGGAATATTGTGTGCAGTTTTAATCTCCTTATCTGAGGAAGGATGTACTTGCTATAGAGGGAGTGCAGCGAAGGTTTAACCTGACTGATTCCTGGGATGACAGGACTGACATATGAGGAGAGATTGAGTCGATTAGGATTATATTTGCTGGAGTTCAAAAGAATGAGGGGGGAATCACATAGAAACCTTTAAAATTCTAACAGGACTAGACAGGGTAGACGCAGGAAGGATGTTCCTGATGGTGGGGGTTTCCAGAACCAGGAGTCACAGTCAGAGGATACAGGGTAGACCATTTAGGACTGTGATGAGAATTTTCTTCACCCAGAGAGTGGTGAGCCTGTGGAATTTGTTACCACAGAAAGTAGTTAAGACAAAAACATTGTATGTTTTCAAGAAGGAGTTAGATGGGGCGAAAGGGATCAAAGGGTATGGGGAGAAAGCGGGAGCAAGCTACTGAGTTGGATGATCAGCCATGATCATAATGAATGGTGAAGCAGACTTGAAGGGCCAAATGGCCCACTCCTGCTCCTAGTTTCTATGTTTCTATATGTTTGCTTCCATGATACTTTCCCTTGGCGACAGTGTCCCATAATTACTTTTAAACCTGGTCCTGTGCTTCATCTGGCTGCTTCCTCAGTGGTAAAAGGACGTGTAGTGGCTGGCTATTATGTGTGCATTGAAGATCTTGGGATTGACGAGGCCTCTGTATTCTGGCACTTGAATTCCGAGATTGGAAAGCCACAAACTGCACTATTTCCACATCTGTGCGGACTTGCTCTTGTTTGCTTTCTGCTCTATGTACAGGTATCAAAAGGGGGCTGGTGGAAAAGTTTGTAACCTGAGTGACAATGGCATCTGTCTCTAAACCAGCCTTACCCTGCTCCTGAGGCTGTTCTTCAGTGGTCACTGATCGCTGTAACAGCAAAACTAGCCAGTGCAATAATTGAAATCCTGCCTCACTGCTTCTCTGTGTGCAGCATTGATACTAGAAGTGACAGTCATTCCATCATGGAGCCTGGTCTTTATCTTTAACAGACTAAGCATCTACGGGATGAGCACTGATTGCCCTTTGGATTCTCTGCTGCACAAATACCTTGAGTTGCTATTTGCTCCAAGGAAGCCTGCAGTTTTACTCCTTAGGTCACAATGTCTACTGCACTGTTTGGCATGGCCCCCAATAATAGCTTCAGCACTTAATATTGTTCAGAAAGTGTACTACTTGTACTTTGGGTACAATTTAAACTCTAATTCTGCAAATCCGTAGTCACAGATTACTTGTTTGTATGAGATTTTAACCATAAGGCAACAGGAGACAGTCTGGTGAAGCAACTCAGGAAACTTTACTTAAGTTATAAAATGATGCTTAACAAAGCAGGGCAGCGACTTTATGGGCGGACCACGGTTCTTGCTTCCCACTTCGGCTTAGGACACACAGATTTCCTCTCCATCATGTCTGTGGTCTTCTGCTGGAGAGCAGGCTCTGTAAACTTCAACTTCAAACTTGAGGTGCGCACTGGCCACTGGAAGCTACTGTTATATTAATCCTTTCCAAACCACAAGCCACAGCCTGCCAGTGGTATCCTTGTACTTTGATCCAGGTGGCGCGTGATTAGGTTTTGATTGTTTAGGTGATACATGAACAGCGCATGGTCACTTGCTGTGATTGTCTTAGATTTTGCTTATTAAATCAGATACTTATTTCACCATACCTGCTGATTAAATCAGTCACTATCAGTGATTGTCTGCTTTTAGGGGCCTCCTGCTGGGTGATGTGGCTGTTGTTTGGAATGAGCTACTTTTAAAACAAATCACAAAGTTATTTATAACTTTACGCAAGACAATATCGAATATAGGGGATTACACAGTAGGTAATACTTGTAAATCTATACAGAGTGTGTGTAAAAAATGCAGAGCAATAATCAGTGTTTAAAAAGTGATGTGAAATATCCTCATACATTCAGTTAATACAGTCATGAGTAGCAATAATCGGCAGTGACAGGATATTGTTCATTCAAACTTGAACGACTGCAAGTCTCACACTGATATAGCAGCATGCTGCACTTAACACTGTCTGCTTTTAAAATAAGAGCCACATGATACTACGGTACTAAAGTTCTAATTCATTAATATACTTGTTTGATTATAACTAAACTAATCATTAAATATCACTTTCCCTAAATATTCCCCACCATGAGGTTGAAAAGGCCTGCACGTTTGATGCCTTATATAATAATCTTGTCATGGTCCCATCTCTGACATCAAAACTGGATGCATCCCATTTGCAATGTTTGCCGTAGATAGTCATAGTACAATAGTCCATTGGAGTCGAATGTCTATCTTCTGTGGTCTCATTTGCAGTGGCTAGCCGTACATGACCTGATCTCCAAGCAGAAAGGTTTTCTGTTGGGGCGGCATTATGGGTACCAGCAATTGCATTAGTCCACGCATCCTTCTGACAACATGAAACTGGAAGAAAAAAAAGTAGAGTATTTGTTCTCGCACAGCTTTTAACTGATTCATATGGTACCACTTCCTGTCTTTACCCTTTGGCTTCCCATTTCCCTGGAATTGTACCAAATATGTGGCTGGATTTGATTTGTCTATCATGGAAAATGGGTCCTCTCCATTTTGGTTCAAACACATTTTCCTTTTTACTGTAATTGAGCACCATGACTATGCCCCTTACCTGGAATTCAAAAGGCCTTCCTTTCTTATCAAAGTATTCTTTGGTCTGCTTCTTTGATTTTTCCAAGTTCATTGCAACATGGCACTTTACCTCAGCTGTGTATTCCACTATCTGTTCTAGCCACTTGGAACTGCAAAGTTCCTGTGTCATTGGACAGCAGTCAGTGTCAGGTGGCCTGGAGTTTTCATGAGTCTCCCTTTCATTGCATGAAATGGGGAGATTGCTGTAAGGTGTTGATCTTATTATAGCCACGAGGCATGAAGGCAACATGTTAGCTCACTGAGTGGAGTAAACTGTGCATAACTTCTTTAACATTGTTTTTATGGTTCTATTTCCCCTCTCAACTATACCAGAGGGCTGAGAATGATGGGAATTATACAATTTATGTGAGGTTCCCAACAATTTCTGGAGATTGGTTTTAAAAAAAAAAAATTCCTGTGAAATGCGACCCTTGTTTGCTGTCCACCTGTAATGGCAGTCTCCGTCTACAGATCATCTTATTTAGTAAGATTTTAGCTGCAGTAAGAGTGGTATTGGACTACAGGGTAAGGCCTCAATCATTTTGTGAACTGGTCAATTATGACCAACGCATAGGCGTAATTACTTAGGGTGGCCGGCAGGTGGCCAATATAGTCTAAAAACAAAAAAACTGCGGATGCTGGAAATCCAAAACAAAAACAGAATTACCTGGAAAAACTCAGCAGGTCTGGCAGCATCGGCGGAGAAGAAAAGAGTTGACGTTTCGAGTCCTCATGACCCTTCGACAGAACTTGAGTTCGAGTCCAAGAAAGAGCTGAAATATAAGCTGGTTTAAGGTGTGTGTGTGGGGGGTGGAGAGATAGAGAGACAAAGAGGTGGAGGGGGGGGTGTGGTTGTAGGGACAAACAAGCAGTGATAGAAGCAGATCATCAAAAGATGTCAATGACAATAGTACAATAGAACACATAGGTGTTAAAGTTAAAGTTGGTGATATTATCTAAACGAATGTGCTAATTAAGAATGGATGGTAGGGCACTCAAGGTATAGCTCTAGTGGGGTTTTTTTTATAATGGAAATAGGTGGGAAAAGGAAAATCTTTATAATTTATTGGAAAAAAAAAAGGAAGGGGGAAACAGAAAGGGGGTGGGGATGGGGGAGGGAGCTCACGACCTAAAGTTGTTGAATTCAATATTCAGTCCGGAAGGCTGTAAAGTGCCTAGTCGGAAGATGAGGTGTTGTTCCTCCAGTTTGCGTTGGGCTTCACTGGAACAATGCAGCAAGCCAAGGACAGACATGTGGGCAAGAGAGCAGGGTGGAGTGTTAAAATGGCAAGCGACAGGGAGGTTTGGGTCATTCTTGCGGACAGACCGCAGGTGTTCTGCAAAGCGGTCGCCCAGTTTACGTTTGGTCTCTCCAATGTAGAGGAGACCACATTGGGAGCAACGAATGCAGTAGACTAAGTTGGGGGAAATGCAAGTGAAATGCTGCTTCACTTGAAAGGAGTGTTTGGGTCCTTGGACGGTGAGGAGAGAGGAAGTGAAGGGGCAGGTGTTGCATCTTTTGCGTGGGCATGGGGTGGTGCCATAGGAGGGGGTTGAGGAGTAGGGGGTGATGGAGGAGTGGACCTGGGCGTCCCGGAGGGAGCGATCCCTATGGAATGCCGATAAGGGGGGTGAATGGAAAATGTGTTTGGTGGTGGCATCATGCTGGAGTTGGCGGAAATGGCGGAGGATGATGCTTTGAATGCGGAGGCTGGTGGGGTGATAAGTGAGGACAAGGGGGACCCTATCATGTTTCTGGGAGGGAGGAGAAGGCGTGAGGGCGGATGCGCGGGAATGGGCCGGACACGGTTGAGGGCCCTGTCAACGACCGTGGGTGGAAAACCTCGGTTAAGGAAGAAGGAGGACATGTCAGAGGAACTGTTTTTGAATGTAGCATCATCGGAACAATTTCTCCTTCAACTCCTCTCACTTCCTCCAAATAAAAGGTGTGGCTATGGGTACCCGCATGGGCCCCAGCTATGCCTGTCTCTTTATGGGGTATGTGGAACATTCCTTGTTGCAGTCCTACTCCGGCCCCCTTCCACAACTCTTTCTCCGGTACATCGATGATTACTTCGGTGCCGCTTCATGCTCTCGTCAGGACTTGGAAAAATTTATTAATTTTGCTTCCAATCTCCACCCCTCCATCATTTTCACGTGGTCCATCTCTGACACTTCCCTTCCCTTCCTTCACCTCTCTGTCTCAATCTCTGGTGATAGACTGTCCACCAATATCCATTACAAACCCACCGACTCCCACAGCTATCTCGACTACAGCTCCTCACACCCCGCTTCCTGTAAGGACTCCATCCCATTCTCTCAGTTCCTTCGCCTCCGTCGCATCTGTTCCGATGATGCTACATTCAAAAACAGTTCCTCTGACATGTCCTCCTTCTTCCTTAACCGAAGTTTTCCACCCACGGTCGTTGACAGGGCCCTCAACCGTGTCCGGCCCATCTCCCGCGCATCTGCCCTCACGCCTTCTCCTCCCTCCCAGAAACATGATAGGGTCCCCCTTGTCCTCACTTATCACCCCACCAGCCTCCGCATTCAAAGGATCATCCTCCGCCATTTCCGCCAACTCCAGCATGATGCCTCCACCAAACACATCTTCCCTTCACCCCCCTTATCGGCATTCCGTAGGGATAGCTCCCTCCGGGACACCCTGGTCCACTCCTCCATCACCCCCTACTCCTCAACCCCCTCCTATGGCACCACCCCATGCCCACGCAAAAGATGCAACACCTGCCCCTTCACCTCCTCTCTCCTCACCGTCCAAGGACCCAAACACTCCTTTCAAGTGAAGCAGCATTTCACTTGCATTTCCCCCAACTTAGTCTACTGCATTCGTTGCTCCCAATGTGGTCTCCTCTACATTGGAGAGACCAAACGTAAACTGGGCGACCGCTTTGCAGAACACCTGCGGTCTGTCCGCAAGAATGACCCAAACCTCCCTGTCGCTTGCCATTTTAACTCTCCACCCTGCTCTCTTGCCCACATGTCTGTCCTTGGCTTGCTGCATTGTTCCAGTGAAGCCCAACGCAAACTGGAGGAACAACACCTCATCTTCCGACTAGGCACTTTACAGCCTTCCGGACTGAATATTGAATTCAACAACTTTAGGTCGTGAGCTCCCTCCCCCATCCCCACCCCCTTTCTGTTTTCCCCCTTCCTTTTTTTTTTCCAATAAATTATAAAGATTTTCCTTTTCCCACCTATTTCCATTATAAAAAAAACCCCACTAGAGCTATACCTTGAATGCCCTACCATCCATTCTTAATTAGCACATTCGTTTAGATAATATCACCAACTTTAACTTTAACACCTATGTGTTCTATTGTACTATTGTCATTGACATCTTTTGATGATCTGCTTCTATCACTGCTTGTTTGTCCCTACAACCACACCCCCCCCTCCACCTCTCTGTCTCTCTATCTCTCCACCCCCCACACACACACCTTAAACCAGCTTATATTTCAGCTCTTTCTTGGACTCGAACTCAAGTTCTGTCGAAGGGTCATGAGGACTCGAAACGTCAACTCTTTTCTTCTCCGCCGATGCTGCCAGACCTGCTGAGTTTTTCCGGCCAATATAGTCTATCTGCAGACATGTCTAAGGCAGACCTGGGGGTGGAGGACTCCGTAAGAGAGCCTTATTATTGAATGACGAGGGGTTCTGCTGGGGGCTTGGAAGACGCCGTGCTACATCCTGGTTTACTACATCCTGCATATCAGGCCACCAGGTCATATTTGCAATTTTCTAGTAGATAATCTCAGTATAATAATGGCCACCTACAGGATGGGAGTGGAACAAGAATAGTCGCTCCTGTCCCACATCAGGGGCACACACTCAATGGGACATCTGTCTGCTGATTAATACATCAGCAACTGAGTATCTGAATCATGGGCCTTAGACATTACAGTGTTTGGGGCCTAAGGAGTTGGCTGGAGAAGAGGATTACCTTGTTTATGCTATTGGATAGTGATGGTGTATGGTGTGTACTGCTGCTGGAGGGATCCTAGATCTATGGGACCACAGGTATTCACTGCTGTTATAGGAAGGCAATGGTCCATGCACTCTGGTTCCCATTCTCCTGACACAGCAGCCTCTTTGGCTGCCCTGTCAGCCTCTGCATTGCTGTCACTATGGGGCTGCCCTCTCTTGTGGGTGGCTACTTTTCCAATATGACAGGGTTTGGTTCGATTGTTCAGTGCTGCCCATTACACTTTTAACCATGGGGCATGGGTTAAGGGTTTACCTTCAGTAGTGCAGTATGAATTTTTGTGGTATAAGGAGAGAGCTAACACTGCATTGAAAGCATAGGTGCTGTCAGACTAGATATTTACTGATTGATTAGATACCTCTCTGACAGCAGCTAAGAGTGCGAGTATTTCAGCATACTGGGAAGAATATCTACTGCAGCTTCTTTTAATAATCCCTCCTGGTAGTATCACAGCATAGCCAGTATGTGGCACTCCCTGCAGGTGATAGGAAAAATCATCAGTACACACATCTAGGGCATCCACAATAAGTTCCTTCTATACAGGGTGTGAATCAAAGTTAATGATATGTAGACACTTATGGAGATCACCCTCAAAAGCCACCAGCAATTGAGGTAATAACATAGTCGCCTACAGTGTGATGTCAATGTCTCTGTGCACCAGCTCTAAAGTCTGTTTGCTAAGCTGCTGAGATGAGACTAGTGAATCACCTGGTTTTATCAGTAGATTTGGTGATGTGTGTGTGGTGAGTAGAATTATTTGCTGCAAACCTGTGATATAAGTACAATGTTGCACTGTCCAAAACGTAGCAAGCAGGTGACGTTCACACGCATTGTACATATTCTCCGCCCCGTGTAGAATCCGTGATGCGTACGCAGTTGGCTCTAGTCTTCCGGCACGTTGCTGACAAAGCACAGCAGTTAGACTTTTATCTGTAGACCTGACCTCTAGGTGGAACGGTTGTGTTGGGTCACACATAATTAAGCTAGTAGCTTGCATGACTGCCATTTTAAGCTTTGTTACAGCTTCAGTATTGTGCTGTGTCCAGGCTGGCTGAACATTGTCACTGGCACCTTTTAAAAGTTCATACAGTGGCTTTGCTAACTTGGCGAAAACTGGAATAATGTTGTGCTGATGACTGACCAGCCCAAGAATGACTTAAGAGCAGTCTTTGACATAGGAAGGGGCAGCTTTTGAATGATCTCGACTTTGTGGACATCAGGGCTCTGTCCCTTTAAAGATATCGAAACTCCCAAAAAGGCAACCTGCTTTTGGTGTAGCTGGGCTTTTTGAGAGTTAACTTTGAGTCTGTCTGTGTCCAGAATTGTTAACAGTTCAACTAACAATGTCAAGTGTTCCTCCATAGCCTCTGTCACCAGCAATAAATCATTCACATATTGCAATAGTTGGTCAGGCTTGGAAAATCCTTTCAGGGCTGCAGTAATAGACTTATGGAAAATAGTTGGGGCATTACGAAATCTCTGTGGCAAACAATTCCAGTTATAGATAAAAGCAAAAAACTGCAGATGCCGGAAATCCAAAACAAAAACAAAACTACCCTTGAAAAACTCAGCAGGTCTGACAACATCTGCGGAGAGGATCACAGTTAACGTTTCGAGTCCCTATGACTCTTCAACAGAACTAAGGAAAAGTAGAAAAGAGGTGAAATATAAGTTGGTTTAAGGCGGGGTGGGACAGGTAGAGCTGGATAGAGGGCCAGTGATAGGTGGAGATAACCAAAAGATGTCGTAGACAAAAGGACAAAGAGGTGTTGAAGGAGGTGATATTATCTAAGGAATGTGATAATAGGTGACATTAAGGGTAGAAAGCAGGATGAGCAAGGTAAAGATAACCCTAGTGGGGGTGGGGTGGGGGGAAGGGATCGAAATAGACTAAAAGGTAGCGATAAAACAATGGATGGAAATACATTTGAAAATAATGGAAATAGGTGGGCCTCTGCATTCAAAGGATCATCCTCCACCATTTCTGCCAACTCCAGCATGATGCCACCACCAAACACATCTTCCCTTCAACCCCCTGGCGGCATTCCGCAGGGATCGTTCTCTCCGGGACACCCTGGTCCACTCCTCCATCACCCCGTACACCTCAACCCCCTCCAATAGCACCTTCCCATGAAACTGCAGAAGGTGCAACACCTGCCCCTTTACTTCCCCTCTCCTTACCGTCCAAGGGCCCAAACACTCCTTTCAAGTGAAGCCGCATTTCACTTGCACTTACCTCAATTTAGTGTATTGCATTCGCTGCTCCCAATGCGGTTTCCTCTGCATTGGAGAGACCAAACACAGACTGGGTGACTGCTTTGCGGAACACCTTCGGTCTGTCCGTAAGCATGACCCAGACCTCCCTGTCGCTTGCCATTTCAACACTCCACCCTGCTCTCATGCCCACATGTCTGTCCTTGGCCTGCTGCAATGTTCCAGTGAAGCTCAACGCAAACTGGAGGAACAGCACCTTATCTTCCGACTAGGCGCTTTACAGCCTTCCAGTTTGAATATTGAGTTCAACAATTTTAGATCATGAACTCTCTCCTCCATCCCCACCCCCTTTCTGACCCCCCTTTTTCCAATAATTTATATAGATTTTTCTTTTCCCACCTATTTCCATTACTTTTAAATGTATTTCCTTCCATTGTTTTATCTCTACCTTTTAGCCCATTTTGATCCCCCCCCCCCACCCCCAACCCCACCCCACCACCACTAGGGCTATCTTTATCTTGCTCTTCCTGCTTTCTACCCTTAATGTCACCTATTATCACATTCCTTAGATAATATCCTCACCTTCAACATCTCTTTATCCTTTTGTCTGTGACATCTTTTGGTTATCTCCACCTATCACTGGCCCTCTATCCAGCTCTACCTGTCCCACACCCCCCCCCCCTCTCCCCCACCCCCACCCCCCTTAAACCAGCTTATATTTCACCTCTTTTCTACTTTTGCTTAGTTCTGTTGAAGAGTCATACGGACTCGAAATGTTAACTGTGTTCCTCTCTGCAGATGCTGTCAGACCTGCTGAGTAACTCCAGTTATAGATGTGGTCCCCAAATGTAAAAGCAAATTTATACTGAGCTTTTTTAACTGGAATACTCCAGAATCCATTCGCTATGTCAAGGGTGGGAAAGTAATTTGAGGCAACTGGCATCTGTGTGAGAAGCAACAGGAGAACAAGCTGGTTTCACAATTGAATTTACGATAGTCAATGGTTAGTCTCCAAGTACCATCAGGTTTCTTTACTGGCCAGATTGGTGAATTAGTTGTTGAAGTGTCTTGTCTTACCAATGCCCTATTCAACCAAGGACTGGATTACATCTTTAATGTAGGGATGGCTCTCTCCCAGGATCGGGTGCTGTTTATTAAAAGAGTGAGGAGGTCCATTTACAGACTCCTCCCCTTTCATTCACCCACAGTCATGTTTACAGTCATGTTTACTAGTCGTGAATACAGTAAGATGTTTTTGAATAAGCTGTTCTACCCACACATCATCATGCTTAGGAAGTTAGGCAAATGCCTCTTTTTATAGCGAAAATAGAATGAGCATCGGAAACTTCTACAACTTTCCCAGCCCTTGACGCTAGCTCTATATTGATCCAGCGTATCTGTCCCCAATATTCCCATCTGTTCAGGCATAGCCATGTACACAGATGACAGCACCTTACAGGTGAGACTTCCCAACTAGAGCTCAGAAGCCTTCCCTGTAACTCCAGCAATAGAATTTCCATTAAGCCCCTCAAATGATCAGAAACCCTTGCCTGCTGTTGCATAGCGTTCAGGGTGTGAGGTATGGATGATGGTGATGGCTGATCCAGTATCTATTAACACAATCTGCTTTCGACCCCCCCCCCCCCAACCAATAAAACAGCAGCAATTACTGGCCTTCCACCACCATCATGACAGAACCTTATTTCCGTCCAGTCAGAGGGAACAGACTAAGCATCTACGGGATGAGCACTGACTGCCCTTTGGATTCTCTGCTGCACATATACCTTGAATTGCTACTTGTCCATAGTAGCTGCAGCTTTACTCCTTGAGTCACTTTGTCTACTGCACTGTTTGGCAAGGCCCCCAAAAATTGCATCAACTCTCAATATTGTTCGGAAAGTGTGCTATTTTCAAAAACAAGCCTCATGAGGTCCAGATCTCCAGCTCATCAGCTAAGGTAGAACATTAGCTGGATCTCCAAATGACTGGCTTCTCATTCTCCTCTGCCAGCACAATCTGCTTTTGCTGACTTACATTAAATGCCTCACCTTGTGCATTGCACTCTAGCTCACTCTCTAATTACCCTCTTGAATGTATTTGAGCTGTTAGTTGAAAGGAATATAGTGAGTGGCGATGTGTACTCTGAAGTGCTGATGTGACTGGAAATATTGCGTCCCATGTGCCCCAAGTGAAAGCGGGGAGGAAGATAGGTTTTTACTGGGATCTTTGTAAGCAGCTTTCATATATAGCTTCCAGTGGAAGGAGTGATATAATAAAATACTTGATAAATAATATATGCTTTGTTACCGGAACGAGTGAAATTATAGGAAAGGCAGCACAATGTTATCATAAGCCCTGAGCTGGTGACAGTCCACTAACCCCTCTATCTCCTGCACTCTTATTCCAGGATTTTAGGCTTTCCTCCTCACATGGGCTTGGTTGCACAGAAACCCTCCTTCTTTCAGTGCCCTTTCTTTGGCCAGAGCTGCTTGTTGAGTGTGTAGAAGAAAATGCATGTCCTAATTTTACCATCAATTGTTTTTTTTTAATCACATATGCTTATCAAGGTTATCAAGGTTTGTTGGAATTTGAAAAATGGTGATTATGGTACAATCTCCAGTACTGCTCATTTTTGCTAGCAGCCAAATTGTGCACTCAACCTGTGAGCAGAGCAGCCATGATAGGGTTTCTAAGAGCAGTATGGACATACCAACGACAACAGCCAAAAGCATCAGCACGAACGTGACTGTATTCTTCCCCGGATCTGTGGCGGCTGCTGTAAATTATTTTCCGATTTTGTATGGCATAATAAGCGTGGCAATTGATATTGGTCCGCCACTAAAAATTGTGAGGAGGTAATAACTAAAAGATGTGGGTATTAGCATCTGAGCGGGGTTGATGAGGTGCGGAGGTAAAGATTCATTTGCTGGCGGTTCAGCTTTTCTTGGAAGGTAAGGTAAGTAAGAAGTTTTAGCCTTTGCTGTATTTGGTGCTGCCATTCTGAGTGGTATATACGACCTGCAGTGAGCGTTATACGCAGCTCTTTATACACATTTGAGCACTATATCCCAATTGGTGAAAGCTACAACTGGATTGTATCGTACTCTGCTGAAGACTAAGTTTTGCCATAGTAATGTTAAGCTATAAAAATTCTGCACTGAACTGCAGAAGCAAATATTCTGAACATGAAAAACAAAACATTCTTAGAATTGTCCTGACAGTCCTTTGGGTGAAAGCCAAAATTAAAATAATTCTACTAGAAATATATATACATGGAAGATGATTTATCAGGTAGATATATAGGAATAATAATATTCAATTTGAAATTTTGGTATGAAAGAAAATAAGTTTAATTTTTCTGGGGTTTTTATCAGCATTGCAGTGCACCTTCGTTCTTATGTTCAGTAAATGGTATTTAATGGTAAAGGATTTTGCTGGAGAATTGTGAACTTTCTTTAATAATCTTCATGCAAAAATAATGATTTTTGAAATATATTTAAAGACTAACTGTTGCCTAGAACTTTGATAGTTCTACAAGTTTTATTTGTTCATGTATGCATGGTCTATATGCCAAGACAACATTTGACCGAAATGCATGTATAAAATGTATATCCTTAGTTAGAATGGAATTTTATGCTTCTTTACTAATAAAAATCCCTATAAAATGCCTTCTTGGAACTATGCTCCTCATCTTAGCATGCTTTCTGCATTCCTCACGCCATGATAGCATGTTAAAGTATACTTTTTGATGTTCCCTTTGCTTAATAAAGGAAAACTTATTTATGTCCTGTAGCTGATGTATTAACTTCAAAAACACACTTCTTAAAATTTCAAATGTTATTTATTCCTTGATGAGAGTTGGTCACCCACAGCTTTCTTTAGGCAAAAGGGGTAGTATTAATCATGGTTATGATTCTTTTGCAGTCGCTAAAAGTGTACGCTGCAGGCTGAAATAATTTGGTTAAATATGAGAAAACTCAAGCCTTGTGCCCTGGATGTGATAACTAGCTCAAGAACCTGGAATTAGGACCACCTGGAATTAGGCAGTTGTACTTGAATCTTCTGATTCAGAGATGAGAGTCCTACCGTTATGTCATGGATGGCACCTACAGCATCTTTGTCCTGGATTCCCTTCTATACTTGCTAAGTTCTTCGAATGGTAAGCTTGCCTAGCCCAGACTGTGGGTTTTTTTGCAACAGCCATCAAAACCATTTCACATGCCCAGACACAGGATATATGAATGATGAAGACCATCGTTTCCCCTCCTAAAGTTGCTGGAAAAATTAGCAAGCCTGAGGATTGGGAGCAGTTTAGAATTCAGCAAAGGAGGACCAAGAGATTGATTAAAGAGGGGAAAAATAGAGTATGAGAGTAAACTTGCAAGGAACATAAAAGAGGACTGTAAAAGTGTAAGAAGAAAAAGATTAGTGAAGACAAATGTAAGTTCCTTACAGTCCAAAACAGGAAAATTTACAATAGAGAACAAGGATATGGCAGAGCAATTAAACAACTACTTTAGTTCTGTCTTTATGGAGGCAGACACAAATAACTTCCCAGAAATGCTAGGGAACCAAAAGTCTAGTGAGAAGGAGGAATTGAAGATTAGTATCACTAAAAAAACAGTTCTAGAGAAATTATTGGGACTGAAGGCCGATAAATCCCCAGGGCCTGATAATCTACATCTCACGGTACTAAAGGAGGTGGCCATGGAAATAGTGGCTGCGTTGGATGTCATTTTCCAAAATTCTGTCAATTCTGGAACAGTCCCGGCAGATTGGATGGTGGCAAATGTAACCTCAGTATTTAAAAAAGGAGGAAGGGAAAAAAATAGGGAATTATAGACCAGTTAGCCTAACATCAGTGGTAGGGAAAAAGCTAGAGTCTATTATAAAGGATGTGACAACTGGACACTTAGAAAATATCAGTGGGATTAGACAAAGTCAGCATGGATTTATGAAAGGGAAATCATGTTTGACAAACCTATTGGAATTTTTTTGAGGACGTAACTAGCAGAATAGACAAGGGAGAACCAGTGGATGTGGTGTATTTGGATTTTCAAAAAGCTTTTGATAAAGTCCCACATAAGATGTTAGTGTGCAAATTTAAAGCACGTGGGATTGGGGGTAATATATTGGCATGGATTGAGAATTGGTTAGCGGATAGGAAACAGAGAGTAGGAATAAATGGGTCTTTTTCGGAATGGCAGGTGGTGACTATGGGTTATTGCAGGGATCAGTGCTTGGGCCCCAGCTATTCACAATATATATCAATGATTTGGATGAGGGAACCAAATGTAATGTTTCCAAGTTTGCTGGCGACATAACATTAGGCAGCAATGTGAGTGGTGAGGAGGATGTTAAGAGGCTTCAAGGTGATTTAGACAAGTTGAGTGAGTGGGCAAATACATGGCATATGCAGTATAACGAGGATAAGTGTGAAGTTATCCACTTTGGCAGGAAAAACAGAATGGAATAGTTATTTAAATGGTGATAGATTAGGAAAAGTTGATGTACAAAGGGACCTGGGTGTCCTTATACACAGGTCACTGAAAGCAAACATGCAGGCGTAGAGGACTTGAGTACAGGAGCAAGGATATCTTACTGCAGCTAAAGTGGGCCTTGGTGAGACCACATCTGGAGTATTGTGTGCAGTTCTGGTTTTGTCAAGAAGATATAATTCTCATAATGTTATTGGAATTTATTGTAAAATAGAGTAAAAGTGGGATAAATGTGTTTGTGTGTGTGTGTGTGCATGTGAGAGAGAGATTTAATTGAATTAGAGTTAGCTAGTCTGGGTGCTTTGATCTAAGAAGAGAGGTTAGGTTTGAAATGTTAATTAGATAAACATGGGGAAATTTAGAAACATAGGTGTCAAGGGATCATTTGCATTTTGAAATAAACCAGACTGGGGTGAAATGTGTCATCTAGCCAGATGAAGTTTAGAAACGGTGTGTTTGTTTTTCCCAAAGATTACTGGTAAAACTCAGTGCAATGAGAGGGTTTTATTATCAGGGAGATAAAGTCCAAAGACATAGTGAAACAATGGGGATTGGCATTCAAAGAAGAAGATATGTATAAAGAAGGAGCAAGGGCTGTGTGTAAGGGAAGGCATTTTAAGATCTTACAACTGTGTGAAAAGCCTTCACCATCTATGCCTCAAGCTGCTGTCTTCAAAGGATTGAAGTTGAGAAAATTCACTTGGAAGTCAACTTATTCAGGGTATCATATTTCTTTGCCTGGGTCTTTTAAAATCTATTTGTCTTACTTTTGCCTTAATGAAAGTGTAACTGGGAATTAGACTGAGTGGGGGATTTGGAAATTATCATAGTAGTAATTTGTAGATTTAATATATATTTAAAGCCATTTCTTCTATTAATAGATGTTTAATTTAATTTTGTAAAAATCTATAAGACATGGTGGTCTTATTACTACTGAATTCAGGGCACACATCTCAAAATTATACAAACTGCAAAACAAGTTCTGGCAGCTGTTTCAAGTCTCCCTTTGGGATTTGAACAACGCAGCATTTACCATCAGCTGTGCCATAACAGCCTCCTTACCTAAGAAAGGATATACTTGCCATAGGGGGAGTGCAGCGAAGGTTCACCAGACTGATTCCTGGGATGGCAGGATTGTTGTATGAGGAGAGATTGAGCTGACTCGGCCTGTACTCACTGGAGTTTAGAAGAATGAGAGGGGATCTCATCGAAACATATAAACTTCTGACAGGGCTGGACAGACTGGGTGCAGGGATGATATTTCCCCTGCTGCAAGTCTAGAACAAGGGGTCACAATCTCAGGGTACAGGGTGGGCCATTTAGGACTCAGATGAGGAGAAACTTCTTCACTTAGAGGGTGGTGAATCTGTGGAATTCTGTACCACAGAAGGCTGTGGAAGTCACTGAATATACTTAATAAGGAAATAGATTTCTAGACTCTGTGGGCATCAAGGGATATGGGGAGAAAGCATGAGTATGGCATTGAGATAGAGGATCAGCCATGATCATATTGAATGACGGAGCAAGCTCAAAGGGCGGAATGACCTACTCCTATTTTTCTGTATGTTAAACCAAAGGCCACTCTGCCCCCTCAGGTGGATGTAAAATATTCCATATTTGAAGAAGAGCAGAGAAGTTATCCTTCGTGTCCTGGACAACATCTATCCCCTCATCCAACACCCTTAAGGAAGATTACCTGGTGATTAACTCATTGCTGCTTGTTGCACTATGCTGTGCCTAAATTGACTGCCACATTTCCTTGCATTATAACGGTGACTACATTTTTTTTAAAAAAAGTAATTAATTGTCTATAAAGCACTTTGGCATGTCCTGAGGTTGTGAAATGCACTATGTAAATGCAAGTTCTTTATTTTCTAACCGTCAAGAAATATTCATACTTATCTATTTGACCCAATGTACTTTGTTTCTTTCTTGCTGTACCTGATCTCTGGTCATCTCTTCCCTAACCCGCTGACTAGCTCCTGGTCTTAATAAGGGGTGTATTTCACCTGCCTTTAGGATTTATTTTCAGTGCTTTAAACTTCATGCAATTATTTTTGGAGAGTGAAGAGTTCATTGAGATAAATTCAGATTAACTGATACCACCATTATTTTTGAAGGTAGTCTAATTTTTCTGGAAATAGTATTTAATCTAATGGATCACACTAAATTTCTGATGACTTGATAGAAATATCAATTGTTCACACTTTTGTGACAGGCTTGATATTAATCATTGCCATCAGAAGTCCAAGTTATTAAATGACACCCAGATACTGTTCAGTTTATTCCATGCCACCAGTTAAGAAAACTGATCTTTGGTGAACATTGATGCTCAGCTTAAATGGTCAAAGCGTAATAACCAGCAATGTTCTTTTGAGGTAAAAAACTGCTCTGCACAGGTATGTCTTATTTGTATGAAATGACAGGGAAGTTATCAATGGATCAGCATGAGGAAGAGTACCCAGTATTTCTGGTTCTTAACTATCCCTCTTTCCTTCTGAAAGCCCTAAGGTTCATGCTTGTAATTTATGCTGCCAGTTAATTTTAAATTATAACCATAAAAATTCTGTGAAACATTTTTTCAGACACATCATTTCCAGCTGCTTTCTATTTTTTAAACAACCTGCTGTTCAAGGCATGCACTTGATTTCCAAATGTATGCTTTTGTCTGCATGTATTAAATAGTCCCAAGTAGAGCTGTAAATTATAAGTATAAATATGACTACCCATAAGACTTTTAAACATATCCACATTGTTCCTTTGTAACAAGAGAGGATGTATTTTTGATTTTAAAAAACCCCTTAAGCTATGTTAAGATTTATAGCCTTAATAACAGCTACAACATTTTAATAAATTCCACTTAAATGTAAATGCTATAATACAAGAAAGACATGCTCCATTCTGGCCAATTGTAAAAACCTGTGAAAATAGAATGCTGCTGTGACCTGTCAAATGTAGTTGACCTTCAATAAATGTGTTTAAATATGTTGTATGTCAGTGGTAGTAGTTTGCTTAATGTTGTTTCTAATTGACACAAATAGCCTGGTGGCAATATTTCCTAGATGTCACCTGTAGAAAAAAGACCTACAGGTAAGACCACCCTGCGGACTATAACCCATAACAGATTTTCATCTGTTTTATGATTGTGGTTTGTTCCACCAGCTTTGTTATATTTCACAAAGCTTCACAAATCTCTGAACTGAGCAGAAAAGTTGTTACCAAATATTGTAGTTAAATTAACCGTGCACTAAGTGCTTTTGCTGTAATTCTAAGCACATTTAATTTATACCAACTGAAAAAAAATCTAGTGACACTTCCTTTGTGTTAGGAACAGGTAATTTTTCATATTAGCCAGGAGGTGGTGCTATTTCAAAGCTGGAGGAGCACTTTCTACTTTTCATATATTGAATTTAGTTTAATCCTGGAGAATTTTATCCTCAGATAAGACCTTTTCTGGTTTTTCATTGCTTGATGGTGATTACTGCATCACCACAATTAAAATGATACTACCCTTATTTTTGAAGGCAGTCTAATTTTTCTAGAGCTAGCATTTAATCTAATGGATCACACTAAATTTCTGATGACTCTATAGAAAATCAATAGATCACACTTCTGTGTCATGTTAGATAGTAATCGTTGCCAACAGAAGTGCAAGCTATTAAATGATACCCAGATACTGTTCAATTTATTCCACGCCACCAGATAAAAAAAACTGTTCCTTGGTGGATTTTGATGCTCAGCTTAAGTGGTCAAAGGGGATATGATCTTTATTTGGTAATTCCTTAGATCATTTACGAGGCTCACTTCAAAGAAAGTGCCTCCTCAAGAACTTAGATATAATTATTAAAACAGACATAAACATATTTGACATTATGCATAATATTCTAAAATTAGCTTAGTTAGCCTGCAACATTTAATGTCATGAAGTTTTCATCTGGTGCATGTACATACGAATTTATTTATTTTTTAAAAAATGAACATTGTGCAAAGATATGAGTCAGTGGTCCTGAGATTTTTTTTTTGGAAGGGCGAGGTTGCGGGTCCTGGGATTACTGATGGGATTGGGGCGTAAAACCTAGCCTATTGATTTACTGTAATTATTTTCAGTCATGATAATATGCATGCAGAATAACAAATTAGAACACAAAGAAATAATGCTAGGCTTTTTGGGGAGAGCTAACAGTCAGACAAGCTACTTATCATTTTTGTCATGTTAACTTCATTAACTACTGTGCTGCTTTTTTAAAAAATCAAATGCTTTCCTCTCAAAATGGAGGAGAATTATTTTTCATTGACGATCATTTAAAATCTTAGTGCTGAATTTTGGGTCGTGTCACAATGCATCTTAGAGTTAGTGTTGGATCTGTTGATCTCAGCTGGGTGACAGTTGGTATCCTGCAACTTGCCCTAACAACCTTGGATCAGGAATGGAAAAATCAGCCTATATTGTCATTCTTGATCACTTTCCAATGGCTGAAGCTGGAAATTGTGTATGTTTGGGCTTTAGGTTAGGACAGAAAAGGACTCTTCCCCCTACCATTCATCTCGGGTCCAACACCTTCCAACATATACTGTCTAGTATCACTCATAAAGAATGATCATTTAGGTGAAGTACCTGAGCATGGATCATGCCAAAGGAACTGTACCCCTGCTAGGAATCAAAACCACAGCAAGAAATTGCAGTAATTAGATATCATACTTTACCATTGCACAGCACCATAATGAACATCTGTTTTAAAATTTATTCTGCCATGCTCAATTTCAAATAAAATGGAATGTTGTATAATTCCATTCTCCACAAACCTCTTTATAGTTAAAGGATATGAAGGGCACTCATTTTTAATTTTAAAGAGGATTATTTCTCTTCATTTTCAATATCACACAATTATGTTCATATTTTATAGCAACTTAGGATATTGAGGTGAACAGGATAGCTAATTTATTGAAGTACAGGTTTAGGTTGAAATTTGAGTTGTGAAGTTTAGTTTAAAATTAGAAAATATCATTTCCATTTTTGACTTGTTAATTTTATATTTCCATTCACTTGATGTGAGATACAGTGCAGTTGATCTTAAAGCATTTGCAGCACACCCCACCCCCCCCAACCAAACTGGCTTAAAAACTTAACATTTCTATCTCTATTCAGTTCTGATGAAAGGTCATTTACCTGAAATGTTAACTCTGTTTCTTTCTACAGATGCTGCCTGATTTGCTGAGTTTTTCCAGCTGTTTTCGTTCTTATTTCAGATTTCCAGCATCTGCAGCATTTTGCTTTTGCAGAGTAAACTAGTTTAAAAATCCGAATTGCCAAGGAATTTGACTCTATTTAAACTAACATGATTAAAAAAAAACTAAAAAAAGTAAACATGATTATGAATTTTCGAACAGATGAAAATTCCCCTTTTAGTTTTCATTCTCCTTTCTTCTTCCTTTTAAATTAGCCAAGTTTTGTGTGTGCTACCAGCAACATGGTCAGTTCCAACCCTTTTTTACTCTCCTGTTTCCAGTGCTGGGATGGTTCCTAGTCTGAGGCTCTTTCTGTCAAATTCTGGGTGGACTCCCTGGAGTATGCAACTAGCCCTGAAGCCGCCTTGCATTTGGTGATGTAGGTAAAATCAGTTTTGTCTTTTGTTAGCAGCAAATTTATTCTCGGACTTTGGAGACCATTTCAAAGCACAGTGCATCTAAGTCGAGCAATGGCAGATAAAATTGGGACATGCATGGGCAGCTTTCAAAGAAGCTGCTTCAATTCAGAGCAACAATAGTAAAGTGTCAGTGACCAATGTTGGACACTGAGTTATGCAAAATGTAGACTAGTGTAAATAATGCCTGAACGATGCATTATGCAAAGTATTATGACACTGCATTCCCAGTTTCTGTTGTTTCTCTTCAGGGAAGCCAAACATCTCAGAGGGATAATTGGCCCCTGTCTGCTTTTGGTTCCCCCAAAATGACTGATTCAATTTGGGTCTGGTGGAGGGGGATTTAAAAATATTGTTCCAAGATGTTTTCAATCTCACACATCTATAAATCTCTGAATGTAATTTTCCTTAAATTCTGCTGATGATATTCTTGAATGTGTTGCTGAGAGTTAAGCTTGAGTATTCTGATTCATTCCTTATTTTCTTTTTTGTTCGTGGGAATTGTTTTGTCTTTACCTGATGAATTGGCCATAATTGTGAACTCACGTTGAATGAATCATAATTGTGAACCAAAGTCTGCCACTGTGACAATAATATTGTTGATCAAAAAAATGAATTACCATTATATTTACTAAATAAGCTTTCATATGTTAAATACACAAGACTAATAGAAAATAGTATCAAATGTATTGAATTAGCTGTTACAACCTTCAAATAGACGAACATTATAGCTGCCAATATTACTGGATCAGTAACCAAATCAAAGATGGAAGTGGGAAAGTCACTCAGCTAGCCATGTGTCACTTCCAGTTAGCATCAGCGTTGGATTCAGATATACTGGATTTCATTCAGATATCATAGTAAAGTGCTTTGGAAAATTGTTTTCAAAAGGATTAGCGAATATAAGTAAGTTCCTTTTGTAGTTGGTGTGCATAGACAGGATGTAAATACAATTAAATAGCATCCTCAGTCCAAACCCAGCCATAGTTCTTTTAGCACAAACAAAATATTCAAAATGACATAAGATACTACAATATTTTGAAAGTGTATTGTAGTCAGTTTTCAAAAAATGATTGCAGTTTTGTATAATATTTCTTTACAATATGTATTTAGCCTTTTAGATGATTTACACTGTTAGTTTAAAAGTTTTGATGTCAATTTATTTTAAATAAAGTGTTCTTTGCTGAAATTAACTTATTAGGCTGAGTTTATAGACCAAAATAACTCATAGCTGCTACAAACTTTTGCTTGGCTCTTGGTTCAGTTGATCACACTTCTGAGCTTTGAGTACATAATTTAGGCTGACATTTCGTTAACAAAAATGAGTGTGATGCAGTGTCAGAGATGCTGCGTTTTGGATGAAGCTTTAAACTAAATCCCTGATCTCCTGGTTCACATGATTGCAAAAATCCCACGGCACTATTTAAAGGGCAGGAAATTTTCTTGGTGTCTTGGCCAACATTACTCTCTCAGCCAACACCAACAAAGCGGATTGGCCTGGAGTTTCTGCTCGATTGCATGGTATTTTTGGTGCAGTTCTTCTGATATAACTGGCCAGAAAGATTGCAGCATTTTCGGTGCAAGTTGCATTCAGCACAGTTTTGGTTTCTGTGATCTTTTGCGCTAGTTTAAACACCATTGTGCTGGAAGCTGGCCCCATCCACAAAATGGATCATACCCTCAGGTTGAAATAAGCACCATTGGAAGTTTCCGCTAATTACACTCATTTGCAAATCTTCAAGGGGGCTTCAGAAATTAAGCTGGAACTTTTGGGTGCTAGGATACTAATAGGAACATTTTAAAAAGGTTTAGAATGATTTTAATTTAATTTACGAAGGAACTGACCAATGTGCCCCAAGCTAACTAGTAAAATAGTTTTGAATATTTTTTATAAGTCATTTTCAGAAATTTAAAATTGGGTTATGAGCTGATGGGGAATTGAGACTGGCTTTCAAATGTTTATTCTTTTCAGAAAATCCATTTTCAGCCTTGTTAGTCAAACCTTATAAAGGTAACACTCAGAAATATATCAAGGAAAATATTTTAAAGCAAGAATTTCTTGAATAAAAAATTATGTTTTAAAACGCGGCCCAATCAGACTGGTTGATGGCAGATTTTGAATTTGGTAATATGTAAAGGAGTTTGAGCAGAAACTTGGGGTCATTGTGGGGAGTTTTCAAAACGGACACAATTTGTGCTGGAATTGCTAATTGCTCCCAAAGCAGGAACTCTAGCCTGGTAACAGGTCAATCATCTTATTTGTTCTTCATAGAACCTTGCTATTTGCAAATTGGGTACTTAACAGTGACCACAATGTAAAGAAACAAGTTTTTACTTGTGATTATGATTGAACTGTGAGGAAGGTAGTGTTAGACTTGGAGAGGGCAGAGGCAGACTAGTGAAATAGGTGGGCATGTGGCAGATACAATTTAATGCAGCAAAGTGTAAAGTCACGCATTTTAGTAGGAAGAACGAGGAAAGGCACTATAAAATAAAGGATACAATTCTAAATGGGTGCAGGAGCAGAGGGACCTGGTGGTATATGTACACAAATCGTTGAAGGTGATAGGACAGGTTGAGAGAGCGGTTAATATGGCTTAGGTGCTCCTGGACTTTATAAATAGAGGCATACAGTACAAAAGCAAGACGGTTATGGTGAACATTTGAGAAACATAGATTCAACCTCAAACAGAGTATTGTGTCCAATTCTGGGCACTGCACGTTAGGAATGATGCGAAGATTTTGGCAGACATTAATAAAAATGTTTCCAGGGATTTCAGTTACATTGATAGATTTGCGAAAACTTGGGCTACTCCCTTTAGAGCAGGGAAGTTTGAGAGGAGGTTTGATAGAGGTGCTCAAAATTGAGGGTTCTGAACAGAGTAGATAGGGAGAAACTGCTCCCATTGGCGAAAGCATCAGGGAATAAGAAGACTCCAATTTAAGATGATTGGCAAAAGAAGCAGTAGTGACATAAGAAAGCAAGTGGTTAGGCTCTGGAATGCACTGCCTGAGAGCGTGATGGAGGCAGATACAGTTGTGGCTTTCAAAAGGGAATTCAGTAATTAGTTGAAGAGAATAAAATTGCAGGGCTACAGGGAAAAGGCAAGGGAGTAGGACCAGCTGAGTAACCCTGAGGCAGAGCCAACACGGACACAACAAGCTGAATAGCCTCCTTCTGTTCTATAAATATTCTATGATCCTATGATTCTGTCTCCTCTGATTGTGATATGGTACTGTATAATTGCCATAACGCTGAATAATTCTTTACTTTTTGAAACATCAAATTATTTCTTTGTTATGACTAAATAAATTCTTAAGTACATTACACACCAAAAGGAACATTTCATGCAATAACCATAACTAAAATATTTGCTGTTAAAACACTTCAATTCCCATTGAGTTGTGACCTAATTTAATTGTGTTCTTTTTTGCTAAAGGAATGTTAAATATATGTGGTGTACTGTATATGTCAAATTTACCAACATGTAAAAATTAAGTGTTTGACTGATCATTCTACAAGCCTTCAGGCTAATGCATGCTACATAAGAGTAGGTAATTAAAACCACATGAACTAGAAAGTCATAGGTTATAGTGATCTACACGGCTGTGTGTAAATGATTCTTATCACTATTGTTTTGAATAAATAGATTTTTTCCTTCTGCATGTGCTTTTATTTCTAAAGGAAAAATGTGAGAAGTTCTGTGGAAAGACGAAGCTCCTGTCGCTACACATAGGCCAAAATTTTTCACATCGGCGTGCGGGATTGGGCCCAGCACGCCAACACGTAAAATGATGGGCGGTGATGTCAGGCGTGCGTCCTAATGTCAACATGCGTCATTCAGACCTTTTTGTTCGGCGGACACATGTTAAGGCCATTAAAAAACCAATTAAAGTCATTATCAATGCTGCCTGTCCAACCTTAAGGTTGGCGGGCAAGTGAAAAGCCCAAGTGGCCTTCACGTTTTTCAGGAAACAGGCGGGATGAGGTTTCCTGAAAGTTTTATTAAATAAATAAGTATTTCTTCACAATTCATAAATGTGTTCCAGCTCATGTGACACTGTCACATGAGGAGACACGTCTAAATAATTTTAATCTTTCTTTATTTCAAACTTTCAATATGAACTTAATCTCCCTGAGGCAGCTTTGGGCTTCAGGGAGATTTCTGCGCTCTTTCGCATGCATGCATGAAAGAACGCAGGCCCCGACTCCCTCTCCTCCACCCCGCCCGCACAGGTAGCGCTCTACCGGCCGTATGTCACGCTGGACAGGCCTTAATTGGTCTGCCCATGTACAATGGCGACGATCGGCTCTGCTCCCGCTCCCGACCAGCCAACCCAACATGGGGAAATTCCCCCCATATATTAAGTTTTGCATGAAGCAAAAATGTTCTTCCAGTGATTACCTATCTTTTTGTGAAAATCTGCCATTATATATTGTGAGAGTTCTCAATTTAATGAGCAGTTCACATCATTTGCATAGCCAAGTGAACCTCGCTTAAGAATTTTATATTGAGTGGATAGGTAAAAGCTATGAGTCACTCAAAGGTAATTAAGTAATGATTTAAAATGATTTAGGGCTTGAAACTATGACAAAATGGCAATTATGCAATAGAAGTCATTATTAAAGCTTAAATGTCATAATAGCCAGTGGCTTCATAGTTATGTAACGAAAGAAATAAGTAAGCTTGCATTTATATAGCACATTTTATATTGACACATCATCTAAAGCACTGCATAGCCAATTAATTTGCTCTGAAATGTAGTCACTGTTGTTCTGCAGGCAAACACAGCCAATTTGCAAGTGGCAAACTTAATGTTTGGAATGCTTCCAGTCCCTTTGCACATACTTATTCAATTTGATGAAAATATTTTCTCAGCTGAACTAAATAAAAAAATTGGATAACTTACAATACTTATGAGTATCCACAATGTTTTAGTGTTGAGCCCTGCTAAAATTCTCTTTCAGCTTTATTTTATATTTTGACCAAGTTTAAGATATGAACTAAAACCATCCACCCCACCCCTCACAAGGTATTTTCCTTTATTGAGATGTCCTACACCAATTCTTGCAGAAGAGAAACAATACTTTATAAAAAACACTTTATTTTGAGAAGTTTGTGGTATTGTGGTGCACGTTACATGTAAAATTTACTTAAGCATGAGAAAATTGGCAGTATCTAACAAATATGACATGTAAACTGTAATGTTAAACAGTTGTTTCAATTAATTTCAGAATATTTATTTTGAAACACTAAATGCTGTACCCAGGCAATTGAAAAAAATCACATTGTGCAAATTATTCACACAAACTCATGATGATTATCTAATTACACTAATTAAGTATTGGTTAGGTTTCTGAAAGTACAAGTACAACAGGCAATTGTATTTTACTTTATGCTGGCCATCAATTTCTAAGGAGGCAGAGTTCATTTATAATTTGAGTGGATTGGCAGGAAGAATGAATAGTAGGGCCCACTATTCCTTAGTACACATAAATTGACATTTTGTTCAATAATGTCAACCTTTAACAAGAAAGTCCAGTAATAATTTGCTGTCAGAGGTACTGATAATCATGATGTGTTAGGCTGCACCTGCAGAATACGTCAGTCCTAAGGTACTTCAGGCCAGATCAGGGTCAGAGCTGCAGGAGGGGATCTGGTTAATGTTCATGGAACGGTCTTACAAAAAAAATGTTAGAAAATTTATGGAGGAGCTGTTTTGCGTGTAGAAGCTTCCACTTCAAAAGACAAACAACAGAAACACTGATACAAAGGCAAAAACACTGGGCTCCTTTCCTGCCAGGCTCAGTACTAGGAAGAGTAGAAGCAAGATCATTTTTGATGATTAAAAGTTTAAAATTTTTGCCTTCGTGGTTTTATTTTTTCCTTCTAAATTTTCTGGTTTGTAAGGAAAAGATTTTAATTTTCATTTTAAGCAGTTAATTGTTTGTTATAAACAGTCCTTTCATCAGCATTCGGTTTTGATAAGGGAAAAATGAATGAACATTTTTAGTTTATCCCCATTATCCTCTTTTTTTGTAATGATTGCAAAAAGTACAGATAATCATCAATATTTTCAAAGGGTTGATGAGATAAAAAAAACTAAAATAAATGAATGACCTTTAACTCAAAGGAATGTTTGTTTTCTATTGTTTTTCAGTTTAATTTTCACTATGTTGTTTCACAAGAACCTATTAATTATTATTGAAACCATTTCCACTTCCATTACTATACAGGTGAAGACTTTCTGACACTTCCAAGCATGCAACTAGATAACAATGATGAAATCTGAAATGTTGGTTTAATGCTGCTGTAAAAAGTATGTTCTAAGTCCTGAACATCCAGAGAATTCAGAAAGATACAGCAAACTAATTGAAACAGCATCTTGTAAGAACATTTAATTGTGTAGGGATTTCAGTTTAGTCTCTGATGTTTAGTAATAAAAGATTTACAACATAGCAAAGTACTGCGTCATTATAAAAGATACAGTGCTATCAAACATTTCCAAATTCTTGATTTCTGCAATTGATGTAATGCATATATTTTCTCCAAACTCATAAATACAAGAGATTTATTTACCTATTTCTACAAAAGTTTAACAAATTCTTACCATGCAATGTGAATACTGTACATCCCCCTTCCTCACCCCAACCCGACCTCCTCCTGTATCCATCCCTGGAAAAAAAACTATCTCCCAATTCAATTACAATTGCACTTTCAAAATTACAACTCCCTCTCTAGCCTTTGACCCTCCATTCACTGCAACATTTCTACAGCTACTGATTTACTCAAACACACCCTCACCTCCAACTTTTGATGTCCTAGTTGCCACAAAAAATTACTCTCTCTCACCCTGTCCATTCCCTCTAGTATGGCCCTCATCCCTGCTCCTTTAATTCCAAGGGACACAAACTTGAAAGGATATGGCAGACAACTGGTTTAACCAGATCCATCGTCAAATCTGGCTGAACCACTTAAAACACGATGGGGTCCTGCTCTCGTCAGCTAAAACTTCTTATTTTTCCAGGATTATCCTGGAATGCAAAGATAACCTTCGGCTTCTTTTCTCTACTTCAAACCGTCTTCTTAAACCCCACTAGCCTTGTCCCCTCCGCTCTCACCTTGAACAATTAGTATGAGGAGCTCATGGACTTCTTTGTCACTAAGATCGAGATAATCCGATCAACTGCCTCTGTCACATCCCTCCCTTCCACTAGCCCACCTGGCCAAATTTCTTTTAATGCTCCCCCTGCCCTAGCCCTGAACTCACATCTTTCTCTTGTTTGTTCCCTATTTCCCATAATGCCCTCTCTAAGCTCATCTTGTCCGTGAGACCCAGCTCCTGTTCCCTCAATCTTATTCCCACTGAACTACTGATCACAAACCTTCCCCTCCTAGCCCCTATGTTCGCTGATATTGAAAACAGTTCTCTCTCTTCAGTGTCGTCCCCTTCTCCTTCAAATCTGCCGGTATCACCCTCTCCTCAAAAAAAAAAGCAACTCTTGACCCCCGCTGTTCTTGAAACTACTGTTCCATTTCCAAATCCTCTTTCCTCTCAAAAGTTGTTTTTAATTCATTCACAGTACGTGGGCTTCACTGGCTGGGCCAGCATTTATTGCCCATCCCTGAACACGTCACCTCTCAAATGCATTCCCAACTTCCAGGAACTTCATGTTTGAACCCCTCCAATCAGATTTTCACTGCTAAAGTACTTAAACAGTTCTTATCAAAGTCACAAATGACATCCTCTGTGACTGTGACAAAAGTAAACTTTCCCTCCTCATCCTTCTCAAATAGCCTGTAGTCTTTGACATGGCTGATCACACTATTGTCTTCCAATGCCACTCCACTGTCATCCAATTGGATGGGACTGCTCTCATCTGGTTCCATTCTAATCTACCTAATCGTAGCCAAATAATTATTTGCAGTGGCTTTTTTTCCTGCTTCCACATTGTTACCTCTGGCATCCAGCAAAGATCTATCCCTCCTATTTCTCACCTACATGCTGCCCCTCAGCAACATCATCTGAAGGCACAGCATTAGTTTCACATGTGTACACTGATGACATCCAACTCTACCTCACTGCCATCTCTCTGGACTCCTCCACTTTTGCTAAATTATCAGACTGCTTATCCATCAACCAGTACTGGATGAGCATAAATTTCCTCCCATTAAATATTGGGAAGACTGAAGCCATTGTTTTCAGTCCCTGCTCCAAACTTCATTCCCTAGAAAGTGACTTTTTCTCTCTCTCTGTGGCAGTAGCCTGAGATTAAGCCAGTCTGTTCACATCCTTGGTGTCACATTTGATTCCGAGAAGAGCTTCTGACCTCGTATATGCATCATCACTAAGACTGCCAATTCCACCTCTGTAACATTGCCCAACTTTGCCCTGTCTCAGCTCATCTGCTACTGAAGCCCTCATCCATGCCTTTGTTACCTCTATGCTTCCAACACATACCTGGCTGGTCTCCCACATTCTACCCTCCCTAAACATAAGGCCATCCAAAACTCTGCTGCCTGTGTCTTAACTCACAGTAAAAACCATTCCCCCATCATCCCTGTGCTCACTGACCTACATTGATTTTTGGTCGAACAACATCTTCATTTAAAAATTCTCATCCTTGGGTGGAATTTTCTATTCTGGAGACTAAGTGTGGCAGGCGGGAAAATCGGCATGATTCCTATTGGGCAGCAGATCGGATTTATCTGCCCGATTTTCTGCTTTTCAGCTCATTAATTATGCACCAACCGAGGAGCTTGTTGAATCTCATGGAAGGCTGGGCAGGAACCGCTCTTCCCTGTTGTAACCTCATAGAGTCGAAGGTCCTGGTGCCATATTTAAATTGCACCCACACAGACATTCACTCACTGCAGACCAGGTGTGGTGTGAACTTCTGCTATACCACGGAGCCCAAACATACAGTGCACTTGGTTCCACAGTTCAGCGAGGCCTCCCCGGGGATCCTCCTTATGGCTGCCAAGGAAAGGCAGGAGGTCCCCTTTCCGAGGGAAGGGAGCACGAGGTCCTCCCACCTGACCACGCTGGCCTGGGAGTGACTTCTTATGTTGGAGCCTGCCTAGTCAATCACAAATTATCTCTTCTCTCTATTCAAGCTCCCAGCAAGAAAAGGCAGAGGAAGAACGACAGTGAGCTCCTCAGCCCCAGCCCCAGAGGAGGCAGAAGAAGCATCTGAAGAAAAACCGTCATTGCGGTCACCTGCACCCTCCACCAGCGCAGATACACACGCTTCGGTGGGTCCTAGTTCTAGAGCAGGCTCAGGGTTACAATCTGGTAATCACCTCACAGACATGCGTCCACAGCAGGCAGAGGCAGTGTCAACTGAAGTCTCTGCTACGTGGAGGATTGCTGGTGACTAGCCCCCTGCTGAGTCCAAGTCCGATGATGAGCCTCTGGAATCAGCCCTAAGAGACATGTTGGAAATGCAAGGACAGGCAGGGGAATGTCAGGCAGTGTTGTCAGATGCCATCACCAGACTGGAACGAAGAATGGAGGAGTCCAGTCACGTTCTGTCCGATGTCATGGCTCCAGCATGCAAGTGCATAGAAGTCTCCATGAGAAGGGTGGTGGCCACTTTGGAGATCCAGCAGTTTCTGCTGGATTTGCGCTCAGACCTGTATACCGTTGCTCTAGCCAGGGGTCGTTCCAGCAGTGGCGAGGTGAAAGGAATACTGGGCATCTTGACTTCCCTCCCAGTGCCTCTTCTCCTCAAGGAGTCAGGAAGTGGCCCTCAGACACCTAAAGGGAGGAGGAGTCCCAACCAGATACTCTAGGTCCCGCATTCCCCCAATTATCTCCCAACTTGTCCCTCAATTCCATTAAGTCTCACTCATTCGCATCACAGCGAATTGCCTTTAGTTCCACATCTGCAACATGATCAAAGGCCCTTCCTATATGAAAATGATGGCTGCACAATTTCCCATGTAACCCTTGCATCTCAGGCAGACGTTATTTGACTCCATGAGAATTGTTCATCAAGGTTAGTGTCACACTGAAGTCTGTAGTTTGTGGATGTTAATGGTAATCCCCAGGATATTAATCATGGAGGATTCAGCGATGGTAATGCCATTGAATGTCAAGGGGCAATGGTTAGATTCTGTCTTGTTGGAGATGGTCATTGCCTGGCACTTTTGTGGCGTACATTTTACTTGCCACTTGTCAGCCCAAGCCTGAATATTGTCCAGGTCTTGCTGCATTTGGATATGAACTGCTTTAGTATGTGAGTAGTCACGAATGGTGCTGAACATTGTGCAATCAACAGCAAATTTCCCCACTTCTGACCTTATGAAGGAAGGAAGGTCATTGGTGAAGCAGCTGAAGACGATTGGGCCGAAGACACAATCCTGAGGAACTCCTGCAGCAATGCCCTGCAGCTGAGATGATTGACCTCCAACAACCACAACCATTTTCCTTTGTGCTAGATATGACTTCAGCCAGCGGAGTATTTTCCCCCGATTCCCCTTGACTCCAGTTTTGCTAGGGCTCCTTGATGCTACACACAGTCAAATGCTGCCTTGATGTCAGGGGCAGCCACTCTCACCTCACCTCATGGTGCTGTCCGGATGTCACTCCCTGTTGAGATGGTCAAGCGCTAACCATTGACGAATGTTAGAGCCGCCTTGCTATGCTGCTGTTATACTGGCATTGGTGCGTCCATGTGTGCAATGGCGGTTCAGCCGTTTGAAGTATGCCATGGCTACTGATTTGTTGCTGTCATGGTTGAAAGGACTGCACCATATGTGGTTGCTTAAGGAAGTTTGCTAGAGGAGTGCTTATCCCATTCCACATCGGCTACATGGTCCCTAGGCTACTGCACCTTCAAAGAATGACCCCATTGTTAGGATTGAAGATAACTTATGCTTCCTCCGTGTGATCATTGTGAGATTGATGACCTTTCATCAAATGTTGAAGATGACAATGAAGGTGTTGTTGTGTCCTCTGCATCGAAGATGAAGAGAACTGTTATCATGAAAACCTGACTTTACCTTATTCCTCTTGAAATCTTGCAGCTATGAGGTTTGCTGAAAAAAGAGACATGTCTAAGCTTTTTTGTCTTGCACTCACAAGGAAACCATTATAAGGGGGAAAACAACAATTTATACTGTATGTGGAGCCAGTGCTGATTGGTGATGGAGAATGCACTGCTATGGTGACTGATGGCTAACTGCCAAACATTGTTTGAACTTTAAACCTGATTGGTCAAGGCATTGTCCAGAGGAATGAGTTAGCAAAAATGGCTGGCACTTATTTTGTTTAGCTGAAACATGCATAGAGTTTGTACTTTTTGTCTGCAAAGAAATTGTGTATTAATATATGTAGCTTCCAGTACACACAATTGCGCCACATTGCGAGCCCAACTGACAATCTTAAATTGGTTGTCAGCATAATTCTCAGCACACTGAGGATTATTTAACAAATGTTGTCCAAGCACAGAATCATGTCTAATGTTGGACACTGTGGGTGGAATTTTCCATGAATGAGACTAAACGCAGTGGTGGACAGTTTCGGCATCGCCCAGCCCGTTGGTTGGAATGGCGGGAAAGCATAGAAACATAGAAACCAGGAGCAGGAGTAGGCCATTCAGCCCTTCGAGCCTGCTCTGCCATTCATTATGACCATGGCTGATCATCCAACTCAATAGCCTGCTCCCGCTTTCTCCCCATACCCTTTGATCCCTTTTGCCCCAAGAGCTATATATAACTCCTTCTTGAAAACATACAATGTTTTGGTCTCAACTACTTTCTGTGGTAGCGAATTCCACAGGCTCACCACTCTATGGGTGAAGAAACTTCTCCTCACCTCAGTCCTAAATGGTCTACCCCATATCCTCAGACTGTGATCCCTGGTTCTGGACTCCCACCATCGGGAACAGCCTTCCTGCATCTATCCTGTCTAGTCCTGTTAGAATTTTACAGGTTTCTATGAGATCTCCCCTTATTCTTCTGAACTCCAGCGAATATAATCCTAATCGACTCAATCTCTTATCATATGTCAGTCCTGCCATCCCAGGAATCAGTCTGGTAAACCTTTGCTGCACTCCCTCTATAGCAAGTACATCCTTCCTCAGATAAGGAGACCAAAACTGCACACAATATTCCAGGTGTGGTCTCACCAAGGCCCGGTACAATTGCAGCAAGATATCCCTGTTCCTGTACTCGAATCCTCTGGCTATGAAGGCCAACATACCATTTGCCTTCTTTACCACCTGCTGCACCTGCATGCTTACCTTCAGCAACTGGTGTACGAGGACACCCAGGTCTCGTTGCACATTCCCCTCTCTCAGTTTATAGCCATTCAGATAATAATCTGCCATCCTGTTTTTGCTACCAAAGTGGATAACCTCACATTTATCCACATTATACTGCATCTGCCATGTATTTTCCAGCTCACCCAGCTTGACCAAATCACACTGAAGGATCTCTGTATCCTCCTCACAGCTCACCCTCCCATCCAACTTTGTGTCATCTACACCTGATTCCGTGCATGGAGGGTCATTAATTGTGCAAAGGCGCGCATCAGTCCGAATCACCTGGCGGATTGGGAGGTGATTCTCCTGCCCGCCGTCAGCTGGTGTGTCCAAAGGTCCGGGCGCCATATTTAAAGGCCAGTCCAACACATAATCCCATTCTCCAGCCCACCAGAGATATCTTGCAGTCAGAAGAAGGCCGAGAGCCTCAAGAAGAAGGTAGCACCCCGCTTCACCCACAAGGCCTTCCAGGTCTTGATCAGAGGGGTGCAGGCGCACAGGCAAGTGCTCTATTCCAGGGATGACTGCAGGAAGTGCAGCAGCCTCATCCTTCTGACCTGGCAGGCTATTATGGAACAGGTCAGCGAGGCTGGTAACACGCCTGAAATGCTATTGAGTGCAGGAAGAGGATGAATGATCTCATCTGCTCTGCCAGCGTAAGTCATCCTTCAACTCCCTCTAATATCAAACTCTCATCATGGCACCATGCACTGAAACAGCTACTCTCTTTAGGGATCTCTCGCAACCATTAGCGGGGGACACACAACAACACACATTCTCTCACCAAGACGTTCACATCACCACCATCCCATCAGTCATGTCAGCTCACACAGGGGTCATGCACCTCACCCAACCTCTGCTCCATCCCATGCCCCTCTTCTTCACACAGGCCAAGCTGGCTCACAACAAGTGCGGGAGAGCACAGACCAGGGGAGGGGTGGCTGACATCATTGCCCTCAGTGAGTTTGTGGAGGCTGCAGCTGAGCTGACTGGGGAGGACAGGTATCACTCCTGTGGGGAAGGGGAGATCGACCTCTCCCAGCAACCCAGTATGGATCACAGCTCCATCACTTCATCAAACCCTGACATTCACAGTGAGTCATGTGCCGTCTTATCTAGCTCATGCTTATTAACTGAAACACTATTTTCTAGACACCAGCACATCAAGGCCCCCAAACCATTACAGCACCACCAGTGTGAGCCCACAGACTTCATCTGAAGATGAAGCTCTGGAAGAACTGTCACGGCACTCTCACGCACCCTCCACCGGAGTTGGTGGGGCACAGCTGTAGATTAGGCTCAGGCTCACCTTCTGGGGAACACCTCACTGACATGTCTCCACAGCAGTCAGAGGCAGGGACAGCCCAGGTTTCCGGCACTCAGAGGGCTGCTGGAGACCAGCCACCCATTCAGTCCAAGTCAGCTGATGAACCTCTGGAAGGGGCCGCCAACTGTATGTTGGAGGTGCAACAACAGACGGGGCGGAACATCAGGTAGAGATTCGACAGTCACTATACAGAAGAGAGCAAACAATGGGGGAGTCCATCCACATTCTGTCTGACGTCATGGCTCCGACACATGAGCGTCTTGAGGTCACCGTGGGAAGGCTGGCGATCACCATGGAGACCTTGATCCAGCAGATCTTGCCGGATTTGTACTCGGCCCTGCACTCCATGGCCACACACTCTGGTGGGCACCATCAAGATGTAGGAGACATTGGGTCGAGGCACCTTGACGTCCCTCCAGGTGCACCATCTCCTGCAGGAGTCAGGGCAGGGCCATCGGGCACTCACAGGGAGGATGAGGTGGACACCCCGGGGGCCTCATATCAGGATACTGTAAAGATGGGCAGCCGCTCACAGCCCCCTCTGCCTGTGACCCCATCCACTTCAGCTTCTCAGGCCGCCGAGGGCATTTTGGCCTCTGAGCAGGCGACCCTTATCAAGCTGGGACGCTCCAGGCCTTGGGCCACCAGAAGACGTCTGCCAAGGTCATCACCGACACCAGGACATAGCAGTCAGCAGGAGCCTCCATTCTGCTACGGATGTCGGGGCTGCACCCAAGCGCAGTAGTAGAGTAAGGAAAGTTAAGAAAAATTGATGTTACTTTTGGGTCACGGGTGTGCTAGACATGTAAAGAAATTACACTATTGTGGAAATATTTGATGGTTATGTGAATGTTCTTGGCATCTGAAGACCTTATGATTTTGTTATTTGGAATCCTCTTATTTCAAGGTTTAGCCTTGCTCCCACTCAGTGATAATGTCCCACTGTGAGATTCACATTCCCTAGATGTTAACCTCAGTGGAACTAGTCTCCGCGCCCTTGTGTGATGTCAGGGAGATGTGCTTAAATATTTATTGGAAGTGTGTGATGTAAGCATTTCTGACCCTTCGTCCTCAAGGAACACCAGTGAGTGAGGGCAGCTCATCAGCATTGATATTCTCGTGGCATTTGTTTCTCTTCAATGGTAATGGCATAAGGAAAGACATGCACAGGAGGAGGAGATCCCTCGGCATGTCCACATCTCAGTCGCAGCAGTGTTTGCATCATTAGATGGCGGTGAAGGCTTCAAGTCTTCTCTCACATCGTTCTTGCTCCTAAGTGGACTCTCAGTTCCCAAAATGAGCTCACGCACAGGGCCCCATAGACCAAAGCAAAGATCATGGCCTGGTGATTCATGAGGCCAGAACGCACAAGTGTGAATGCAGGACTTGTTCTCGCTGCAAGTGGGTGGGCATCCCCTGAGATGAAAGAAAATGGCACTGAGGACTAGGAGAGATGTGGCCATACTCCTTCATTTAACTTTACACTTCCTGGAACCTGTCAGCAATTAACATATCACGGGCACGTCTCCCATGTCTTCCTTCCTCCATGGCGTGATCGGGCTCATACTGACCCTCAACAGCCTCCTGAGGTTTCTGGGCCTCTGGATCTTCATCCTCCTCCAGGTCATCCTCTGGCAGGGGGTCACCTCTTAACATTGTCAGATTGGGAAGGGTGCAACACACTGCAATGATGCTGGAAACCCTGTAGGGGGTGTGTTGGACTGAGCCATCTGAGTGGTCCAAGCACCTGAAGTGCATGTTCAGAAGCCCTATGGTCTGCTCTATAATGGAGCGTGTTGAGCTGTGAACAGTGTTGTACCTCTCCTCGGATGGACTCTGTGGGCAACACACCAGTGTCATCAGCCAGCATTTCAATGGGTATCCCTTATCCCCAAGCAGCCATCCCTGCTGGTGTAATGGTCCCTCTCAAATCTCAGGCACCTGGGAGTGACTCAGGATGTAGGAGTCGTGGCAACTCCCAGGGTACCGTGCCCAAACATGCAGTTTGTGCTTCCGGTGACCACACACCAGTTGTACATTGATGAAATGGTAGACCTTGTGGTTTATAAACATTAGGGGCTGTTGACATGGAGCCCGTATAGCCATATGAATGCCGCCTACTGCACCCTGCACTCTTGGGAAGCCTGAGATGGCGGTGAAGCCGGTGAATCTCGCAGCCTGGTTATCTTCGCCTAGAGCAAACCTGACATAATGATGGACCTTCCTGTAAAGGGCATCTGTGACCTCCTTTATGCATCGATGTGCTGCAGACTGCCATGCTGCACAGATACCCTGTTGATCCTTGGAAAGAACCAGAGGCCAAGAAATTTAGTGCTGTGGTCACCTTCAAAGCCACTGACAGGGGATACCCTCCAACCCCATGTGGCATCAGGTCTTCATGAAGAATGTGACATATGTGATGCACCAGATCTTGGGACAAGCACAGACGTGCATGGCATTGTCTCCCACTCATTTGTAAATAGGAGACTTTTGTACGATAAACCCTAGGTCTGGCGAGTCACCCCCGTTGCCTGGGTCTCTCTTCCTGACCCTCCTGTTCATGCTCTGGCTCCGTTTGACTATATCTCTCCTGCTCAAGTGGTGCGCAGAGTCGCCTCTCCCTCCTTTTCTTCCTCCATTGCATTTGGACCCTGGCAAAGGCAGCATTGGGCCCTGGATCCATTTTTTAAACATTTTTTTTTTCTAGCTTGATTTTCGAACTGCATCATTATAAGGAAGGTCATAAATGGTGCTGCTGACCTTCATCTGACAGACCAGCTTCCAACCTCCCCCTATCACCCACCAAGTTCCTCCCATACTCACCACCTCCTAATTCCCCTTCCACTTGTCACTATCCAGTTTCCCCCATTCCCCTTGACAACATTATTATCGATGTGGATATTCTGGTCCTTCCCCTGAACCCTTTAATGTTTAATATAACCCTTTAAACCCCATGCCCTTTGTCGACCTGATCCCTCCCCTTCTTGAGGCCGCAGGCACCCTGACTTTAAGGGATCCTCCCCATGAAACCATCCAATGCCAACCCCCCCCGTGACTTTTCAGCTACCAACCTACAGGACCCAGATGCCTCCCCTGAACATTAATGTGCCCTCTGCCTCACAATACCATGACTCGAACCCCAAAGACCAAATTCCTTAAGTGACTGACTATACCCTGCACACTAGACTGTGCAGGACTGTCACTGCCTGGAGAAACTTTCACCACACAACTCCAGGACTAAGACATGAATACTATGCAGAGCCCTCTAATATGAGCTACATAGTCTCAGGACAGTTTCTTCAATATGCCCCCAATGTTGGGGCCTCAGCCCCAAGACAGTCTCTTCAGTATGCCTCAAACAGCATGGCCCTGGACCCCAGGACGGTTTCTGACTCTTCCTTGGACAGTCTTATAATTCTTGCCAAAGGACAGTCTTCTATTACGCCACTCTGTTCCGTGACCACCCCCTCCTCCCCTCCTATGTTACACACCCCTCCCTCTCCTCATCCTGCCTCAGTTTCCCCCCTCCCCTACTGTGTTCCACCCTCCCTTCCGAGTCTTGCTCTGTATCCCCTTTACCTACTAGTATTGCCCCCTGTGCCCAGCCTTGGCCAGCTTGTGATACAGACATCGAAAATCTCTCAGCAATGCTTTAAAGGTAGGCAAAAGCAACGTCTGCTGACCTTGAGGTTGTTAATGAAACAAAGCTCACCATGTGCACACCACTTATATACAGGCGGGAAAAGGAACGTTTTAATTATCTGCTGGTGGGATATTTAATTTGGAGAGGGAGTGTAATTCCTGTGAGTTGGCCTTTTGTTGAGCATTCATGAGATACAAATTTGGCTCCCAACATAGACCAGCGGGAAACTCAACCTGCCTTTTTCCCGCAATCAAAGGCGGGAGAATTAAATTCCAAATTAATTTCCTGCCGGTGGGAAACTGACTTTTTCTATCACAGCAAGTTTAGTGCCCCCACTTACTACGATTCCCACCATTGGTGGGACCAGAAATTTTCGCCCCTTGTTTTGAAATTCCTCCATGGCCTTGCCCTTCCCTGTCTCTGTGATCTCCTCCAACCCCACAAGCCTCTGTGATCTCTGCGCTCTTCTAATTCTGGCTTCTTGTGCATCCCCAGTTTTAATCGCTCCATCATTAGTGGCTCCAAGTTTTGGAATACCCTCCCTTCACCTTTCTGCCTCCCTATCTCGTTTTCCTCCTTTAAGACACTCCTGAAAACTTCACGCATTGCCCAAGCCTTTGGTCGTCCGACCTAATATCTCCTTATATGGCTCAGTGTCACACTTGGTTATATATTAATCCTATGACATGTCTTGAGATGTTTCATTATGTTAAAGGTGCTTAATAAATATACACTGTTGTTGTAGTTGTAGCAAATGACTGAAGCCCTTTTTGGCTAAGGACTGATGAAGGAAGTTTTAATTTTGTCTGTGACCTTTAGTCATTTGTGCTTGAAGAAAGGTAAATTATCCCATACAATTAGAGTTGATTTTTATGGGTTTGCTTAAAATGTCGGATGTAAATAATAAAATGTGTGAAGAAAATGATAAACTTTATAATTGTCATTGATAAGTTGTTTTCCACATATGAAATGTTGAAATGTCTCTACGACAGAAGAGACAAAAACATAGCTACGCATTCAAAAAACTGAACTTCAACTTCACCACCTTGCCTCCTACTCTTTAGGCCCCTTGAAATTTAAGCAATTTTGATGTGACCATGTTTATTTACATCTTTATTTGGTTTAACAGAAAAGGACTCGCAAAAAGGAGTGAGTGGATGGCAGATAGGTGTTGGGCAGGATGGACACTGGGAGAAGGTGTGTATTGAGATAGGAGTGGCAAATTCAATTCCTTTCTCAAACAAATATGAAGAGACCTGCAGCACAGTGTGTTTTGCTGGTTTAAACTTCTTGAAGAGAGGCAGTCTGGAATTTTCCACACTAATTTTGACCCTCAAAATTGATTTGTGGAGTCCACGAGTGTATGGGCTAGTGGGCGATGCATTTGATATAATTTGGGAATAAATTAGCCCTTAATAAAATTCAATCACCTAGACTAAGCCATGTGTATAATGCCATGGGAGCTGATTATACCTGATCATCTATACCTGATCATTCTCCACTATCTCCCATAATCTTTATGGGACATAACTTTGGAAGAAACATCACCTTGTCACCCAGCTTGCTTACATAAATCAACCTCAATGCTTAAGAAAAAATAAGCTCAAATTATGATTTTTATATTGTAATTATTTTTATTCCTGAACTGATGTGCCATATCTGTAAAATTAGCATTTTGGGACCATTATTCTCTTTCAGTTGTCATATACTTTGGGAGGAGGAAAGGGGGAGGGGTGAAGCTCTCTTGTAGATAATGGCGGTTTCATCCTGTTTACTTTTCCTGGTGCTGTTGTTTCCATTGACTTTCCTCTGGAGAATTATCTGGTGTGACACACTATGACAAAGTGTTTTTTTTGTTGCAGCCTAGTGTTTCAAATAATGCTGCGTGTGTGAAAACATATCATTTTGTCTAACCCAGGAAGACTCTTGTTCAAATAACTGAAATGAGATGAAACATCAGGGTGTGGCTCCAGCTAATTATTGTACCTGTTTCTTCTGCAGAGATTTTCCGAGTGTTACAAATCCTCCTGCTTTTAAAAGAGGTGGCTTACACCTCCAAATAAATTTTCAAACTTCGATTTATTTTTAATGGTTCCATAGCTCTTTACATATTGTGATGGAAATTTACTTTAAAAACTGCCATTTAATGCTGTGAACTGACCACTTTAGTGAGAAAGCCAGTGCTGAATATTTAATGTATCTACGGGTGTTGAGGATTACTGAGTTATTATGGTGTAATACAGTCTTGTTACTAATAGCTGTTACAACTTGGCCTTTGCTTTTTGTCTGCCACTTGAACTGACTGAACTGACATGGATTTTCTGTGGTATTTGATACTTTGACCTGTTGCTCTCTTTAAGGCTTAGAAAGTAAACACCTCTTTCCTTGATTGAATAAAATACCATTAAGGCCTAATAATTTGTCTGGGTCACTGTGCAGGGTGCATAGTTTTAGTTCATTGTTTTTCTAACATAAACATTTTCTATTTAGCTTTCCTGTTGCTTGAGAAAATTGACTTCTGGTATAACAAGTACAAATCTTATTCTATGACACTATGTATAAAATGTTAGTTTTTAACTACTGTTAGTTTTCAACTACAAACAGAAATTTCAAGTTTTGTTAACTGAAGTTTCATTAGGTCAGGAGTACATTGATTCTTATCCATTCAGTTTTGATGGCTAAATTGCATTAGGCATTTCCTTTTCTGCACATGATTAATATCCTGTAGTCTTCAGTGACTGTAGGAATTTTCAGAATTTATAGTATGGGTGCTGTACTAAGTCAATACATAAGTGAAAGTATAGGTACTGCCAAAATTACTTGTGCAAATAGAAGAATAGCTGAAAGTAGCTCTTTCTAAAACCAGATTTTATCTGTCTTCTTTGAGCATAGTTTGCAATTGTAAATCCTTTTGACTGAAACTACATTTAAACTATTTTGTTGTTCTCTTTCTTTGTCTGTAATTGAGAGATTAGGGTGACTGCCCTTGAAATCAAGGCAACATTTCACCAAATATGGCATCTAGGAATCCTAGTAAAATTGAAGTCAATGGGAATTGGGGGGAAGCTCTCCATTGGCTGAAGTCATAGCACTAAGGAACATGGTTGTGGTTGTTGGAGGCCAATCATCTCAGGCCCATGACACCATTGCAGGCTCCTTAGGTTAGTGTTCGAGGGCCAACTGTCTTCAGCTGTTTCATCAATGGCCTGCCTAGTCCATCAAAAGAAGTTCACTGATGATTACATAGAATTTGGTTCAATTCGCAACTTTTCCGTTGTTGAGGCAGTCCTTGCTCACATACAGGAATATCTGGACAAAATTTGAGCTTGGGCTAATAAGTGGCAAGCAATGATCACACCATATAAATGCCTGCAAATGACAATCTCCAATAAAAGAGAGCCTGACCACCTCCCATTGACATTCAATAGCATTTTCATCATTGTATCCCCACCATTAACATCCTGGGGGTCACCACTGAACAGAAGTGTAACTGAACTAGCCACAAAAATACACAGCTACAAAAGCAGGGCAGGGACTGGGCAGTCTATGGCATGTTATTCACCTCCGATTCCCCAAAACCTTTCCACCATCTACAAGACACAAGTCAGGAGTGTGATGGAATGCTCTCCACTCGCCTGGATGAATGCAGCTCCAGCAACACTCATGAAGCTGAATGCTATCCAGAACAAAGCAGCTCACCTGATCGGCACACCATCCACCTCCTTAAATATTATCTCCCGATACCACTGGCACCCCATGGTTGCACGATGCACAGAAGCAACTTACCAAGGTTTCTTCAGCAGCAACTCCAATACCTGTAATCTCTACTATTCAAAAGGGCAAACTAGGGCAGCAGACCCGTGGCCTCCAACCATGAACACCACACACCATTCTAACTTGCAAATATATGGCTGTTCTTCATCGTGGCTGGGTCAAAATCCCGAAGCACTTACCAGCAGCACTGTGGATCAACCTGCACCACATGTTGGACTCCAAAGGTTCATGAAGGCAGCTCACCACTACCTTCTCAAGCACAGTTGTGAATGGGCAGCAGTGGCACCCGCTTCCCATGAATTAATAAGAACCAATTATTACAGAGTACAATATATGAGAGTCCAGATCTCTTTTTACAATTGTTAAGTTGTCAGAGAAAATAGTCTGGGGACCAAAGTTTACTAGGAAATGTGTTTAGACAGCTTAATCATTGTTTGTGTGACCTCATAGTTTTGAAATTTTGCAAGCCATTAAGCGATTATCTCCTGCATAATCTTTATTAAATGCAGCCAACCCAGGAAAAGATCGATCAATACATTCAAATGAAAAAAGTCAGCATGCAGCATCCTTTCTAGGGGATTGTATATGAACAATTAATAAGGCAGAATGCTTTTGAATGAAGAAAATATGGAAACTCTCTTGAGTATTTATTTTGCAACTACTTGTTTTACATTTGAATAAAAGACCTTGTATAAATATTCCTCGTATCGATTAAGAAAATAAGTTCCCCATTTTCAGAGTTGATTTATTTCTGAGTTCTAAAAATGAACACATATTTGAACCTTGTAAAGTGTTACAGGATTTCAGGGCTAATACATAGCAATTCTGATTCCACTGGAATAGGAACATGATAATGGGGGCTACTTTATGGAGAATAGGAGTTAAACTGATTCTTGCCTCAGAATACAAATTTGTATTAGTAAGAACCCCGCAATTTGGCATATTGGATCCAGAATTGGCTGAGTGGCAGGAAGCAGAGGCTGATGGTCAAAGGGTTTTTTTGTGACTGGATGCCTGTGTCCACTGGGGTTCCACAGGGATCGGTGTTGGGTCTCTTGCTGTTTGTGGTGTAGATAAACGATTTAGGTTTGAATGTAGGAGGGTTGATCAGTAAATTTGCAGCTGACACGAAAATTGGTGGGGGTGGTAAATAATGAGGAGGATAGCCTTAGATTACAGGAGGATATAGATAGACTGGTCAGATGGGCTAATCAGTGGCAAATGGAATTTCTTCCAGATAAGCGTGAGGTGATGCACTTGGGCAGGACAAACAAGGTACGGGAAAACACGATGAATGGCAGGACCCTGGGAAGTACCGAGGATCAGAAGGACCTTGGTGTGCATGTCCACCGGTCCCTTAAGGTAGTGGGACAGGTAGATAAAGTGGTTAAGAAGGCATATGGGATACTTGCCTTTATCAGCTGAGGCATAGAATATAAGAGCAGGGAGGTTATGCTGGCACTGTATAAAACGCTGGTTAGGCCACAGCTAAAGTATTGCGTGCAGTTCTGGAATCTGCATTATAGGAAGGATGTGATTGCACTAAAGAGAGTGCAGAGGAAATTTACCAGAGTTTTAGTTATGAGGAGAGATTGGATAGCCTGGGGTTATTTTCCCTGGATCAGAGGAGATTGTGGGGGAACATGACTGAGGTGGATAAAATTATGAGGGACATGGATAGGGTAGACAGGAAGGAGCTTTTCCCCTTGGTGGAGGGATCAATAACCAGGGAGCATAGATTTAAGGTAAGGGCAGGAGGTTTTGAGGGGATGTGAGGAAGATTTTTTTTCACCCAGAGGGTGGTGGGAATCTGGAACTCACTGCCTGAAAGGGTAGTAGAGGCATAAACCCTCATAACATTTAAGAAGAATTTGGATATGCACTTGTGATACAAGGCTGTGGGCCTAGTGTTGGAAAATGGGATTGGAATAGTTAGGTCAGCGCAGACTCGATGGGCTGAAGGGTCTTTTTCTGTGCTGTAGACCTCTATGACTCCATTATTCTAAACTCATAGAGTTGTACGCTACAAGAGTCCATTCTGCCTGTGCCAGCTCTCTGAAAGTACAAACAATTTGTCCCACTTCCCTTCTTTCTCTTTTTGACCTGAAAATGTTTTCCTCCTCAAGCATTTAAACCAGTTCCCTTCTCTAAGTTACTATTGAATTTGTTTCCACCACCCTGAGATTTAAAAAGAAAAGAAAACTCTGGGAATGCAAAGTTGGACGTAAGTACCCGAAAAAGGAAACATTTTCTTTGGTTGAATTGTTCTGAAGGCTTAGATCCAAAATGTCATACTTTTTCTTCTGAATGCAGGTTAGCTGTCGTGCAGTTCCAATATTTTCTGTTTCTATCTTACATTTGCATAATTAAAAATTAGACTGGGATATTTATAGGAAGAAAGTTGCATACATTGAAAACAAATTACTGTACTGACATGAAACTAAGTTGAATAATTTTCACATATTTTCATACTTGCCTTTAAAGAAACAGTTGCAGACTGTACTTTTTCACTTGTCACATCTGTAATTGTAAGTTTCAAGGGATTGACTGCTTAACACCAAAGATCTTGAGGAATACACATGCCTGAACAACAAATATGGTTAAAACTATCTGCCTAATTCTGTTGTTTGTATTATTTACCTTGATACTTAAACAATAGGAATCTTGAACATTGAGAAGAAATCTGAGCTAATGGAGCCAAAATGACTCCAGGATATCAGAAAGGTTAAGCATTCTTTATAATGTTTATGTAAGTCTGCTTTAAGTATACCTTTCAACCTTTTCCAGATGTAACTTGGACACCACAACTGTCTGTCTGGCACTTTAGTGGAGAATGACCTTGATCCTTCTCTTACATTAATAGTAGTGGCAACTTTTGAGGATCCTGATCCAGCCACCTACAGTTGATCCTTTCTGTAGCCTTTACCTTTGAGAACTATATGATAACTATGTCTTTACAGTGAGAGTGTTTTGCATGGTTTCTGTACTAAACCTCAGAATGCTAATAGCTTTGAGGAATTCTGAGCTCCTTTAGCCAGCTTAATTTTTAGGAGTTGAGTTCACAGCCTACGCTAAGCAGCCTTCTAATATTGTGGTGGTTATGCTACTTAGGCATTGAGAGTAATTTTGCTCTTACATGCTTTTCTTTAATTTTCTCCCTCCCTTAAATGTACTTTCTTATGTTAAATATATAGTTGCTCAGATGCCAGCACCCTTTTTGAATCTAGTCAAGTACCAAATTTCTTTTGAGAGTTTGGACAATGGAAATCAACAGGCTAGTCAAAAAACAGATCTTACCCAATGTTCACAAGTGCACTTTTTCCACCAGGGATTACTCTATGGAAATTGGGAGGAAGATTTCTCATAATTAGTTTCCCTCTCTAACTCAATGATTCTGAAGCCAATTATTCCATACCTTCAATGCTAACTCATTACAGAGTGATCTGAATAACTCACACCAGATGGTGCATTTATCTACTGAGCCAATGATGTTCCAGTACCAGCTTTCCTGTGTGTTGATTATATTACTAAAATAAACAAGTTTTCATAGAATGGTTACAGAATAGAAGGAGGCCATTTGACCTGTCGTGGCTGTGCAGGCTTGTTGCATCTTAGCTAATCCCACTCCCCCACCTTTTCTCCATAGCCCTGCAAATTTTTTCTCTTCAGGCAATTATCCATTTTCCTTTGAAGGTCTCTGAAATTACGTCCACTGCAATCCCAGGTAGTGCATACCAGATCCCAACCATTTAATGCGCAAAAAAAAAAATTCTTCACGTCACCATTGCTGCTTTTGCGCACCACCTTGGATTGTCATTAAAAACCTATCTGGTTCACTAATGCCCTTTAGGAAGGAATCACCCATCCTTATCTAGTGTGACGTGTATGTGACTCCAGGCCCACAGCAATACCTGCCTTCTGAAATGGCCCAGCAAACTACTCAGTTGTTGTGAAGGTGACTGACCACCACCAGATCAAGGTCAATTAGAGTTTTACAATAAATGCTGGCCTTGCCAGTGACGCCTTCATCTGTAAATGAGTTATTGAGTAGAATTCAGCTTTTTCATTTAGATATTTGTCACTGAAATGGAAATAGCAATTGCTTTATTGTTAAAAAGATTAGAATTCATTGGAAATCAGGTTATAAGGTAAAAGTGGCTGCTGTGTCATGCAAATCAAAATGATATACAGTTTCTTTCAAAGCAGAGCTAGATACAGGCTTCATTGTTCTGTAGAATAGTCTCATTATTTTGTGCTCTACTAGGGTCGCATTTTGAAAAATGTTGATGCATAATATGATTAAATTCTTGAATGTAACTTGATTGAATCCTGTATAGAAATGTAAAATGAAAAATTGGTACATTATCATGACCTACAAAGAAAAGTAGAGTGTGACATATTTGAAATCAACTGCTCTTTAACTGATTCAGAACTGTTTTGGGAAGGAAGGGGAAGAATAAGGCTGGGGAGCTGCAAAATAGTATTAATTTTTCAAGTATAATAATAGCACTTGTGTTTATTTAGTACTTTTAACATGGAAAACTCTCCCAAAGTGTATTACAGTAGTACAATCAGACAAAAGCTGACCTGGAGCCAGAGGAGTTATTAGGAGAGATGGATAAAACCTTGGTCAAAGATGCACATTTTATAGAGTTATAAACCTTAAAGGTTTTGAGGAATATAGTGAGTTATAGAGAGGGAATTCTGAAGCTTAGAGACTAGACAACTGAAGGTACAACTCCAACTAGTGGGACAAAGGGAGTGGGAGTGCAAAGAGGCCTGAGTTTGAGCAACACAGAGACCTGGGACGGTTGCAGGAATGGAGGTTATAGAGATAATGAGGGGTAAGGCCACAAAGGAATTCAATCACAAGGATGCAAATTGTAATTTGGAGGTTTTGGGAGACTAGAATGATCCCGAAGTAGAGATCAGTTTTAGCAGAGGAGAGCGAGGATGAATGGCTAAACCAGTTGTGTAACAGATACGTTCAAATCTTTGGACTTGAGGAAGTGAAGATGGAACCATACCAGAGGACTGACTGGAATGGAAGAGTGTAAGAATTTTGCTGGTGACAAGGACATCAAGTTGGAGATAAGGGAGTGGTTCAGCCAATCAACAGGTATAGAAGCATTGTAGTAAATAGAGGGTCAAAGACTAGAGAGGTAGCAGTTTAAAAGTGCAAAGTGCAGAATGAGCTGGGGCTAGAAGGTTTAGTGAGTTGTGGATGGTGAGGATGCATGTTAGTGGTTAGAGATGATTTTGTCTGTGATTGAGACTAAAGAAGTTTCCCTTGGTGGAGAATTCGAGAACCAGGGGACATAGATTCAAGGTAAAAACAAAAAAACTGCGGATGCTGGAAATCCAAAACAAAAACAGAATTACCTGGAAAAACTCAGCAGGTCTGGCAGCATCGGCGGAGAAGAAAAGAGTTGACGTTTCAAGTCCTCATGACCCTTCGACAGATCTTGCGTTCGAGTCCAAGAAAGAGTTGAAATATAAGCTGGTTTAAGGTGTGTGTGTGGGGGGCGGAGAGATAGAGAGACAAAGAGGTGGAGGGGGTTGGTGTGGTTGTAGGGCCAAACAAGCAGTGATAGAAGCAGATCATCAAAAGATGTCAACGACAATACTACAATAGAACACATAGGTGTTAAAATTAAAGTTGGTGATATTATCTAAACGAATGTGCTAATTAAGAATGGATGGTAGGGCACTCAAGGTATAGCTCTAGTGGGGTTTTTTTATATAATGGAAATAGGTGGGAAAAGGAAAATCTTTATAATTTATTGGAAAAAAAAAGGAAGGGGGAAACAGAAAGGGGGTGGGGATGGGGGACGGAGCTTACGACCTAAAGTTGTTGAATTCAATATTCAGTCCGGAAGGCTGTAAAGTCCCTAGTCGGAAGATGAGGTGTTGTTCCTCCAGTTTGCGTTGGGCTTCACTGGAACAATGCAGCAAGCCAAGGACAGACATGTGGGCAAGAGAGCAGGGTGGAGTGTTGAAATGGCAAGCGACAGGGAGGTTTGGGTCATTCTTGCGGACAGACCACAGGTGTTCTGCAAAGCGGTCGCCCAGTTTACGTTTGGTCTCTCCAATGTAGAGGAGACCACATTGGGAGCAACGAATGCAGTAGACTAAGTTAGGGGAAATGCAAGTGAAATGCTGCTTCACTTGAAAGGAGTGTTTGGGTCCTTGGACGGTCCTTGTCCATCTCTGACACTTCCCTTCCCTTCCTTGGCCTCTCTGTCTCAATCTCGGGTGATAGACTGTCCACCAATATCCATTACAAACCCACCGACTCCCACAGCTATCTCGACTACAGCTCCTCACACCCCGCTTCTTGTAAGGACTCCATCCCATTCTCTCAGTTCCTTCGCCTCCGTCGCATCTGTTCCGATGATGCTACATTCAAAAACAGTTCCTCTGACATGTCCTCCTTCTTCCTTAACCGAAGTTTTCCACCCACGGTCGTTGACAGGGCCCTCAACTGTGTCCGGCCCATCTCCCGCGCATCCGCCCTCACGCCTTCTCCTCCCTCCCAGAAACATGACAGGGTCCCCCTTGTCCTCGCTTATCACCCCACCAGCCTCCGCATTCAAAGGATCATCCTCCGCCATTTCCGCCAACTCCAGCATGATGCCACCACCAAACACATCTTCCCTTCACCCCCCTTATCGGCATTCCGTAGGGATAGCTCCCTCCGGGACACCCTGGTCCACTCCTCCATCACCCCCTACTCCTCAACCCCCTCCTATGGCACCACCCCATATCCACGCAAAAGATGCAACACCTGCCCCTTCACTTCCTCTCTCCTCACCGTCCAAGGACCCAAACACTCCTTTCAAGTGAAGCAGCATTTCACTTGCATTTCCCCCAACTTAGTCTACTGCATTCATTGCTCCCAATGTGGTCTCCTCTACATTGGAGAGACCAAACGTAAACTGGGCGACCGCTTTGCAGAACACCTGTGGTCTGTCCGCAAGAATGACCCAAACCTCCCTGTCGCTTGCCATTTCAACACTCCACCCTGCTCTCTTGCCCACATGTCTGTCCTTGGCTTGCTGCATTGTTCCAGTGAAGCCCAACGCAAACTGGAGGAACAACACCTCATCTTCCGACTAGGGACTTTACAGCCTTCCGGACTGAATATTGAATTCAACAACTTTAGGTCGTAAGCTCCGTCCCCCATCCCCACCCCCTTTCTGTTTCCCCCTTCCCTTTTTTTTCCAATAAATTATAAAGATTTTCCTTTTCCCACCCATTTCCATTATATTAAAAAAAACCCACTAGAGCTATGCCTTGAGTGCCCTACCATCCATTCTTAATTAGCACATTCGTTTAGATAATATCACCAACTTTAATTTTAACACCTATGTGTTCTATTGTAGTATTGTCGTTGACATCTTTTGATGATCTGCTTCTATCACTGCTTGTTTGTCCCTACAACCACACCCCCCCCCCCACCTCTTTGTCTCTCTATCTCTCCGCCCCCCACACACACACCTTAAACCAGCTTATATTTCAACTCTTTCTTGGACTCGAATGCAAGTTCTGTCGAAGGGTCATGAGGACTCGAAACGTCAACTCTTTTCTTCTCCGCCGATGCTGCCAGACCTGCTGAGTTTTTCCAGGTAATTCTGTTTTTGTTTTAGATTCAAGGTAAGTGGCAGAAGGTGTAGGGGGGACATGAGGAAGAACTTTTTTACGCAGAGGGTAGTGGGTGTCTGGAATTCGCTGCCCAAGTTGGTGGTAGAGGCAGAAACTCTAAATTCTTTTAAAAATTACCTGGATCCGCACCTTAAGTGCTGTAAGCTGCAGGGCTATGGGCCGGGTGCAGGAAGGTGGGATTAGAAAGGGGACCTGGATGTCCTCGGGCTGGCATGGACAAAATGGGCCAAGTGGCCTCCTTCTGTGCTGTAACTTTTCTATGGTTCTATGTGAGATGGGAAGGCCAAAGCGGTGGCTGTTAGTATGGTTTATAGAATTTAAATGGAAGGAAAGATTTACAGTTGGTTTTAAAGTAGTGAAATCAGAGTAGAGAGGACAAGATGAGTTCAGATGAAGACTGAAATCACCAAAACTAAGGACTCCTCCATTACAGCGATTGAAGGCAAATATCTTGTGGAGTAAGTCAGTATAGACTTTTGGGGAAGCAGATGATGGTAGAGAGTGGGAATTTTAAAAGTGAAGACAAAGGGATAGACCAAGGTGAATTGCTTGCAGAAGGAGAAAGTAGCAGAGGATCGGGGGAAGGACAAGATGTGATTTGGTGATGAGGATCACACAGCTTCCAGAGTGGTTTGGGTGTGGCAGGTGGTGGAAAATATAGTCAAATGGGCACCTATGAGCCAAGTTTCTGTCAATGCCAGGACTAAGTGCAATTATCTACTCTAAGGTCATGGATGGTAATTGCCTGATTTGAAAGTAAACAGATATTTCTGGAGGGCAACGTAAATTGAAGCAGCAATTGATGTTCTGCTTGTAATGGAGGGCGGGGTAAGTGGGATGAGAAGGTAACTGGTAAGATTAGCACAAAGTTGGTCTGCTGGGTGAGCCAGTCAGTGCCAAAGAGGGCAAGGCAGTTGGAGTTGCTGCTTGTAAGCCCATGAAAGCCCATATAATCCTGGGAGGGCAGCAGGAGAGTAGGAAGGCAGAGAATTGGTGGTTGGGGTAGAGATTGATGAACTAAGTACCTGAGAAGGAGTGAATAAAAGGTGGTTTGCTTTGGCAACAGGGAGAGGAGGAGAGAAAAGTTCAGAGGCATCAAAAGGAATAAAGGAGCTATAAATGATGGGCCTAGGGAGAACTTGGGGTACACCACTATGTCAAAGATTATGAGAAACATATCCTTATCACTGGGACTGGTTAGGGACAAGCAGGGTTGCAGTTAAATGAGTCACACATTCTTATTTACATGCAGACATTCATACATTCCTTCAGGCAATGCTCCATCTACTCGATTGGATTTAATTTTTTGAAGTTAAGCTGATCATTCAAGGACATTTTTTTTTGTTGCAGAGTATCCATTTAAACTGTTTATCATGGAGTGTATACTGATTTCCCTGTGGGCATGATTACTTGGGAATGTTTTTGTGCAGTTGTTTGTCCACACTGCTTCATAAAGTGGATAATCCTTAACAATTAGACCCACTCTAGACAGCAGGATACAGGCAGAAAGAACTTTGCTTTATATATTAGCGTTTACATATGCTTCACGGCCAATGAGTTACTTTCAAAGTGTGGCCACTATTACACAGACAGCCAATATGCAAGCAAACAACCACTTAATCTATTTTGCTTTTGTTGTGTGTTGGTTAGTCTAGCTGAGATGTTGGTATGTCCAAACAATAGCTAGTTTATTATATACAACTGAACTATATACAGCTACTCATAACTAGGTGATACACTGCTGAAGCCATGAACATCCATTCCCCACTCAATTCCTCATCTTGTGTTCTCTTACATCATTATTATGCAAGGTGCTATTTACACAGTCCCACACATTAACCCTTACAAACCCTCATACTACAGACTGAGGGATAAATATTGGCTAGGAACCTGTGAACTTGAGTGCTGATCTTCACCAAGGTTCCTTCGACAGCACCTTCCAAACCCACAACCACTATCATCTAGGACAAGGGCAGCAGATAGATGGGAACACCTCACCTGGAATTTCCCCTCCACGTCACTCACCATCCCGACTTGGAAATATGTCGCTGTTCCTGCACTGTCGCTGGGTCAAATTCCTGGAACTCCTTTCCTAACAGCACAGTGGGTGTACCTACACCACATGGACTGCAGCGGTTCAAGAAGGCAGCTCACTACCACCTTCTCAAGGGCAGTTAGGGATGGGCAATAAATGCTGGCCTAGCCATGAAACCCACGTCCCATGAATGAATAATAAAAATAAATAATATATTCAAATCTGTAATGTGACTCAAGTTCAAAATCTTCTTCCTCAGAGTATTTTCACTAAGCCAGATTAGGAGATGGGATTTGTCTACTATTGTGGATATCAGCAGATAAATACAGTGGTAAGTATCTATTACAGGAAATCTGTTATTTTGGATTCATCCGACCACTGGAGTCTATGGGATTTTGCACATATTTCTTTGAAAGGTAGTTTTATGTTTGGCTTCCTGTGAGTCAGCTTTCTACATACACATGTCTTGTACAGCATTTATCTTACAACTTCAAAATACTTAAGCCATCTATATTTGGGACACCATGCTTTTTCAGCTCTGGTTAATGTCACCTATAAAGGGTTTCTTCAGAGCTATTTATTGAAAATCATTTCCAGAAACTTACACAAAACTAAGTTAATTTAAATAGTCATTTGGTAGTACAGAACTTGAATATTGCTGAAAAGAGATATGCTGTTGAAGCTTTTCGTCATGCATTCATCATGACAGATACTCAAGAATACCAGTGACAAAGGGAACAACAATTTATACTGCATGAGAAAAGAGAGCTGATTGGTTGGCTAGTGGACTCTGATTGGTAGAGGTGTTGCCATGGAGAATGCACCAGGGAATGGTTAAGTGTCAAGATTTTGTTTAAATTGAAGCCAGGCAGGTCGACTCTGGGCAAGGCATTGCCATGGGGAATGAACCATTAGCAGTCAGCATGAGTGGTACCCTCCACTAACAGGATGTTGCCATTGGACCAAAAAGACGTTCTGCCTATCACTCAAAGCAGTAATTTGGTATATGAATTTTGTTGCTCGTGTGATGCCAGGTTTGTAGGCTGTACACCCCAACCACTGGCAGATCATATCAAACAGCATACCCCTTTGGCTGTTCACAGCAGGCAAAATACTTGCTGTACCTAACCCACCCGTGCTTACAAAACTCAGACATACTGTCCAGCATTAGATGTGATTCTGTGATTAGACAGCACTTGCTTAACAATCCCTATTGTGCTATGAATTACACTGACAACCAATTTAAGGTTATTAGTCTGGCTCACAGTATGGCTCACTTAGGCAAGCTAGAAGCTACATATATTTGTACACAGGGGCCTGTCCTTTGCAGACAGATGGAGCATGCCCACGCATTGTGCCTTTATTAACAAAACAAAAGCTTGGGGGACAGCCATTTCCTAGTTTATTCCCTATGGCTATGACTTCAGAGTCGACCTGCATGGTTTGAATTTGAACAAAAGCTTGGCAGTTAGATGTTCCCTGGTGCATTCTCCATGGCAATGCCTCTACCAATCAGAGTCCACTTGCCAACCAACTCTTATCATGCAATATAAATTGTTGTTTCCTTTTCTGTTGGGATTCTTGTGTAATTGTCCTGATGAGGATTTCAACAGCAAGTCTTTTTTTTCAGTTGATTTATTTTACCTTCAAATTGGATTAGGATTTCTTGAACAGACCTCTCATCATATTTCTGGCAGCCATACTGGAAAACTCTAAAAATCTGGATGAATAATTGGACCTGGTGTATCACAGCTAAACTAAAACTTTAGTAGTCTCATATAAGATCACAAATAGATTTTGTCAACAGAATTGGTGTGCTCTGCATGATGCAATCCATTTCATATTTAAATAGTATCATGGGCCGAATTTTCATCCTGACTCGGAGAAAACCTGACCTGCGCACTTTCGCTAAGTACACACCCGACTCATATGTGTGACTTTACAAGGGATTGTCGGCTTTTCACAGTGCATATTGTGAGCCATGTTGTGCAGGAGGCATGTGGATGTGGGGCTGAGCTGATTAGAAGGCCCGCCTCGGTTTTCCAATACAGTAGCCCAGCTCCCAATGAGGTTTAAAGGCCCCTAGACCTCACCCTTCAACCCCCGACCCAACCCCACACCACCCCATACCACCTCACATTCCACAATGTCACCCTATGCCACCTTTTTTTGAAATTAATTTTTATTCATTTTACGGGATATGGGCATCACTGACTGGGCCAGCATTCATTGCCCGTCCCTAATTGCCTTGGAGAAGGTGGTGGTGAGCTGCTGCCTTGAACCACTGCAGTCCCTGATGTGTAGTGCTGTTAGGGAGGGAGTTCCAGGATTTTGACCCAGCAACAGTGAAGGAACAACAATATATTTCAAAGTGAGAATGGTAAGTGGCCTGAAGGGGAACTTTCAGGCAGTGGTGTTCCTATGTATCTGCTGCCCTTGTCCTTCTAGATGGTAGTGATTATGAGTTTGGAAGGTGCTGCCTAAGGAGCCTTGGTGGGCTTCTGCAGTGCACCTGTAGATGGTACACACTGCTGCCACTGTTCGTCAGTGGTGGAGGGAGTGAATGTTTGTGGAAGTGGTGCCAATCAAGCAGGCTGCTTTGCCCTGGATGGTGTCAAGATTCTTGAGTGTTGGGGAAGTTGCACTCATCCAGGTAAGTGGGGTGTATTCCATCATGCTTCTTACTTGTGCCTTGAAGATGGTGGACACGCTTTGAGGAGTCAGGAGGTGAGTTACTTGCTGCAGGATTCCTGACCTGCTCTTGTAGCCACAGTATTTATATGGCTAGTCCAGTTCAGTTTCTGGTCAATGATAACCCCAGGATGTTGATAGTGACGGATTCAGCAATGGTAATGCCATTCCCTCATGCCACCTCTTTTCACCCCATGACATCCAATTTCCCCCCTTGTTCCTCCAAGACATCTCTATGCACCAAATACCACCCCATGCCACCTCACATTCTCCATGCCACCTCTATGCACCCCCTGTGTATTTTCCATCACCACTCACCTCCAGTATGCACTACGTACAGTTCTCAGGAACCGTGCAATAGCAATGGGAATTATTTTAAAATCATTGGAAAACTATTAAATGTCTAACATCCTTAGAAAAGCCTGAATTAAAACTCACTTTCGTTGATATTTGACCAATAAACTCTAGGGGAAAAAAGTTGTAATCCTTTAAACAAACAAAAAACCATCTCAAAGATATAGGCCGGGATTTTCCGGCCCTGTTGTGGGTGGGACCCGCCGTGGGCGAGGCGGTGCCCCAGCCCGAAGCCCATTGACTAGCTGCGGGACCAGAAGTTCCCGGCGGCAGGCAGGTCTGAAAAATCCCACCCATAATCTGTTGTTATAAGATCGTAAAAGTTTCGATTGTTCTTGGATCATTCAGACCACTTGCTGAGCTGAAGGCTTTGAAAACCAGTCCATCTCACATATTGACTTTCCTTTTTAACAGCCACTCACTAAGCTCTCTCCCTCTCTGCCTGCAGGAGATGTTGGTGTGTAAAATAATGGGGAGGATTCTGACTGGGAGTAACACCCAGTATCGAGGCCCTTTTCCAGATAGAACAGGCAACCCTTGATCACAGAGCAAGATGACCTGGCAAGGCAGGTGTTTCCAGTCAGCAGGGTATCTGCCTATTACATGTACCTTTCCACTGACCCCAAGAAATCGCATATTGAAGCAGTTTGACACCTTTAGGTTGCATAGTGAAGCTACCATCAGCTAATGTCTAGCCTGTCAATGTCGCCATAGCTCTTGTCCATTTTCTGTAGATTCTTCTCAGCAATTGAATCTTTTCAAGGGCACTTCAGAAGATGACTGTCCTCTGTCAGATTATTTGTTACATGCTTCATTTCTTTCAAGCATAGACACTTAGTGAGGTGTTCAGCACAATTGAGCAGGAACAGGTAGCCTAGGAGATGGCTGGCTGGATGGCCAGGTCGCCTTCAAACTTTACTTGAAGGACAGAGATGTAGACTTTAAGGCCTGCCCATGAAATGAAAACTTTTTTTCAGCATGTGCAATCATGTGATATATTGGAAGGCTTACCAAGCAGTTACCACAGTAAAGGGAAGGTTTGGAGATGTCACAGATGCTAAGAACTCTGCAGTCTACCGTAAAACATGTGGCCACCTCCATAAATGTTGCAGCCAGACTCCTACAACAGGAGTCTGTGCCATCAGTATTTGCAGTTCTGCTGGAAACAGAAATAGCTGCCTTCCGGACTCTGGGCACCAGCTCTTCTCTACCTTGGTGAGACTGATGAACAATGAAAGGGGACTTCAAGATGCTTCTCCTTTCTGTCAGTCTGCCCTTCTGCAGATCAGTGGGAGTGATAAACCATATTCCCATGGGAGTGGTATGTTTTACCCACTCTAGGGCATTAGTATGTCTGCTTCAATCACTACCAACTATCTTGCCAGAAAGCCAACTTAGCCAGATGGCTCTGACAGAGGGCAAGGTGCTACATTCTAGAGCCAGAGGTCACCAGCCAAAACCATCTTAACACTCCTCACATGTGTCAGCTATGCTGAAGGTACTCATAGGAACAGTAAGATCAGTAAACCTTTTAATAATGACATTATGAGTAGACACTTGAGTGAGAGGTGAATTCAAGGCAATTATTATGTTTGCAGTTAAATAATTGACTTTTTCACACTTGGTACTTCATAATTGTTTTCTTAACATCATATGAGTCCACATTGTAAGTATGTCATAATTATAATAGTTGGTTGATAGTTGTGTTCTGTATTGAATTGTTAACAGATTAATTTTCTTATACTCATTCATGGGATGTGGACTTCAGTGGCTGGGCCAACATTTATTGCCCATCCCTAGTTACCCTTGAGAAAGTGGTGGTGAGCTGCCTTCTTGAACCACTGTAGTCCATGTGGTGTAGGTACACCCACAGCGCTGTTAGGGAGGGGGTTCCAGGATTTCGACCCAGCGACTGTGAAGGCACAGTGATATATTTCCAAGTGACTTGGAGGGGAACTTCCAGGTGATGGTGTTCCCGTCTATCTGCAGCCCTTGTCCCTCTAGATGATAGTGGCCATGGGTTTGGAAGGTGCTGACTAAGGAACCTTGGTGAATTCCTGCAGTGCATCTTGTAGATGGTGCACACTGCTGCTACTGTGCATTGGTGATGGAGGGAGTGAATGTTCGTGGATGTGGTGCCAATCAAGCGGGCTGCTTTGCGCTGGATGGTGTCAAGCTTCTTGAGTGTTGTTGGAGCTGCACTCATTCAGGCAAGTGAAGAGTATTCCATCACACTTCTGACTTGTGCCATGTAGATGGTGAGCAGGTTTTGGGGAATCAGGAGGTGGATTACACATCGCAGGATTCCTAGCCTCTGACCTGCTCTTGTAGCCACAGTATTTATATGGCTAGTCCAGTTCAGTTTCTGGTCAATGGCAACCCCCAGGATGTTGATAGGCGGGGGGATTCAGTGATGGTAATGGTACTGAACATCAAGAGGCAATGATTCGATTCTCTCCTATTTGAGATAGTCATTGCCTGACAATTGTGTGGTGTGAATGCTACTTGCCACTTGTCAGCCCAAGCCTGGATATTTTCCAGGTCTTGTTGCATTTGGACATGGACTGCTTCAGTATCTGAGGAGTCGCGAATGGTGCTGAACATTGTGCAATCATCAGTGAACATCCCCACTTCTGACCTTATGATGGAAGGAAGGTCATTGGTGAAGCAGCTGAAGATGGTTGGGCCTCGGACACTACCCTGAGGAACTCCTGCAGTGATGTTTGAAATCTATCCCATTTAGCATGGTGGTAATGCCACACGACACAACAAAGGGTATCCTCAATGTGAAGGTGGGACCTCGTCTCCACAATGTCTCTGCGGTGCTCAATCCTACCGATACTGTCAGTGAAGAACAAAGCAAAAAATGTTAATGCAGAGGGTATCGTGTAATTATTCAAGAGGGATGAACAAGACAACTAAACCACTACACTTTTAACTCATCTCTGGCTACAGAATGTTTTAGTGGCCCTCCCTGTTCTGCTCTGTCCTCGCCTTTGCCTAAATCCTCCTCGTCATGTGTTGAGCATTCCTCTTACTCTGCCTCCTCTGCGTGCATTCCTCTTTGGATTGAAAAGCTGTGCAGGATGCAGTATGCAACCATGACACTTGAGACTGTCTCTGGGGTGTACTGTAACAAGTCCCCAGACCTATCCAGGTACCTAAACAATTTTTTCAGGTGCTGTAATCATACTCGATAATCATTCTGGCAGTCCCATTGTTCTGGTTATACCTTAGCTATTTAGGTGTGCTTAGATTGTGAAATGGGTGTCATCAACAATAAATGGAGAGTGTAGCCATGGCAAAAAGTATCTGGTAACTTTCTTGTTGCACGTTTAAACCACAGGCTGAAAATATCCCTGTAGTATCCTGGGATGAATCTGAGATAAAGACTTAAAGGGCAAGATTTGATTCTGATTGAACTGGACTGAATTTGGGCCCATTCTCTTTATGCACTTGTGCTATTTGACCAGATCTGTGGTGTGTTCCCTTTATCTCATTCTTGTTTACAGAACTCATTTCAATTTTCTGAAGTTTGAGTTGTCCACAATTTTCTTTCTCTTCAGCAACCTGCTTCCGTTTTGTAACACATTGTACTACTGTTGTTCAGGTTGCTTAAATATTAAGTGAAGCATGTACACAATGATGATATCATTAGATCCATACCGTATTCAATTTGCTTAAAACAGAAGTTAAATCCATTTTTAAATCCAATGCAATATTTTAGATTACTTCAATGTTATAGTAGTACAGTACAGAATTGATATGGAACAAAGCCAGTATCACAGTCAGTAATGTATAGACTATCTGAATTGAATCACACTTCTTCATTCATGCATTGAAAAGCAGTGACTATTGGGCCAAATGTAAATTGCTGAGCAGATTTGCACAGCTGCTCTACAATGAAATACAGATGGTTGGAAGAAATCTCATAATTTTCTACAAAGAATACTTTAAGACTTTTTAACAGTTCTAAGCTAAAATGTTTGCACAGTCAATAGCTTATGATGACTCTAAAACATAAAAATTAGAGCCAAACAGAAGTCTGTTTGCCAAATCCAGCCTCCTACTTCTTAAAAAATGGTCATAATCCAAAATTCTCCCAGATTTTTTTCAGTAGTTACATATAGAATAAAGGTTTGAACTGGAGCGTGTTACAAAGCTGTAATTAATCTTCAGATAATGATGATATCATAAATCACAAGGGTGAAGCTTGAGCAGTATATTTACAGTAAGCCACCAGCACCTCAAGATTGTGTTACAGTTCATAACTTTCTGCAGCCCACTATTGTTTTATATTATGTCTTCTGCCATGGCGCCCTACTCTCAGACCATCTTGCCTCTGCTTCTCTTCTTCCTTTTTTATTACTTTGAAAAACATGGGTATGTCTATTGGGAAGCCTAGCTGCTAATTCTTTCTGAACTTATAGGAGGAAGTGGGGAGCTGAGGGGTGCTTGAAAAATTTTGGTTGCAATGAGACTGACAGCCCTTTGGATAAATGTACATAGATTTCAGTAAGTAACATTTTTTGGTTTAAAAAAGAACACTATCAAACTCCCGTATTAGGTGATTTCTACCCATGCTGGGCATAATTCTATATATTATTCTCATAAATCTAGGAAACTTAAGTGAGCTGGTCTTTGGCATGGTGGGAGCTATGTGGAGGGTTTCAGCCAATGTACCTCAGAAATAATGCAAACCATCAAGGAAATTTGCTGTTTTGATGGAAACAGGAGTATATAAGATATGCACAAATTTCCTCCAATACAAACTGCACAAAAACCCCACTCATGCTTCAATGCTACTGAAACTTTACAGGAAATTCCAGGTATCTGCAGTTTTTGATTTACTAGTATTGGGAATTAGCTGTCAAAGAGCTATTGAATGCCAATATGTGAGCAACTGTGGAAAGCAAAGTTAACTTTTAGAATATTTTCAAACACTTTTGTTATTTTCTTTTAAAATTGTTTTGTTGCTTTTCCTCTTTATATGAGGTCATTTCCTTGTCTTGTGACATGAAGAGAACAACAAAACATGTGTATTCATGTATACAGTCTTAAACAATTTAGTAGTTCCTCCTAATGCTTATTTCCTCCATGAAATCCATTACAAATCCTACCAGCTCCTCTCGAATCAACTCCTCACCACTCAATTACTACTCTTTGGCCCAGTACTCACTCGTCAACCCCTTCCTTTTCTCAGCCATCATTTTTCTTTTCTCTCCCTTTTCATAACTGGTGTCACCACCTACTTCTTAACAAGCTTAATTTGACTCCTGTGTTCCCTTAAATTTCAACTCAATTTCCAACCTTCCCTTCCTCTCTAAGGTCTCCAGATGTGCCATCATCATCTAACAACACAGGTAACTCTCCTGTTCAAATCCCTTCTAGTTTTGTTTCTATCCCATTCAAAGCACTGAAACCATTTATTTCAAAGTTATTAATGACACCCTTTTGATGGGCAATGTTGTCAGGCAATCCCTCATGCTTCTTAACCTTTCATGAAGTCAGGGATTTTTCTCTACCACCTCTCATCTGCAATCTACCTCCTTTTTTTTGCCTAACTGTACTCCTACCTATCCAGATATACTTAGTTAATTTTATCCCATTGACTTTTCTACTCTTTACAGTGCCTTGAGCTATCCTGAGGTCATCAAAAGCACTGTATAAATGTAAGACTTTCTTTAATTTCATCTGTCATCTTTATCCCTGTACACATCCTCAATTTTCTGATTCCAGCTTCACTGTGCACTCCCTTCTCCCTGTCATCCACTGAAGCCTTCAGCCATCATGCTGCTGCCCTCTGGAATTCTATTCCTAACCCTCTGACATGACTAAACACCTCCAATTTCAGAAAATCTTGGGATATCTGTCTGTCTCTTTTACCATATTCAGCATTATATCTGTCTATTTTCCTTTTCATGTTTGATCAGGTATCTACCAAAACTCCAATGTCTTGACTAGGTAATTTGTTTTAATGATGTGGCTTGAGCGATAAAATATTGGCCAGGATATTGGGGAATTTTCCTGCTCTTCTTTGAATAGTGCAGTGGGATCTTCACCTCTACTTCAGAGGTTAAACAAGGCCTTAGTTTAATGTGTTAATGTATATAGCAATAATTTTAAACTTATGAAGTTAAGGTATTTAATACCTTCTGCATTAAAGCCCAAAATCATGTGTGCACTACATCTTCCCTGTTTTTAACCTTGGTGTTGTCATGCTCCCTATGGCCTTGCTGGTTGACCTAGGTTTAATCCTTCTAAAAAGCACACATGCTACTAAAACAGTGTAGTAATTTGAAACTTGTCTTTCATGCACAATGGCTGTGGGAGTGTTTTGAGCAGCTCTACTTAGGATGAAAATTGTACTTTTTTTTAAATAATTTCAAGTGTTGCACTGAAAAGTATTTTACTGTACTGGTAAATTGTAACATATACTGCAACCACAAATTAAAGAATAACTCATCTAGGTGACATTGCCAGATACCTTTACAATAATATACAAACATTGACTTCCACTAAGATAAGATCATATTTACTTTTGGAAAAGAGAACTCATTCCTGTTTAAACAATGATAAATTTTCAACTGTTTGCTTGCAAGCGCAACCATCAGCCAAGTTGCTACTGGGCTTGGTGCTTGTGCATTGAGCAAAAGTCCAGTTTACAATCTTACAGTTGTGGGTGACATTGTTTCAGTGACTTTCGATAGGTTTCAGTTATCAGTTCACAGAGGGGCTTGTACATCACCAGTTTTGCTTTTTAGTTTTGCATAAAAAGTTAGATAATGAATTTTCATGGGGTTTGTCACACTTGTCTGTGGTGTTGCCAAGCCTTCAGAATTACCCTGGAGTCTTCAGGAGTTAATGATTAATCTCTGGGACACTTGCAGCGAGCAGCCCAGGAGAAAAATCAAAAGGGTGTTAATTTTGCTTTAAATTTCTTTTGAGCACTTGATTATTGGTTATTAAAAATATTGTGGATAGGTAAAATAAAATGCTGTTTGACTACCAGTCAATAATCATTCCAATTGAGTAATAAAGTCTGGTTGTTTTCCAATGGATGTGGGAAGGCAGTGCCGTGTGAGGATGGGCATATTGGAAGGTCATGTGATGAAGCTCCAGAAATATGGGTTGGCAACACTATTTGCCATCCCTTTGGCAAAAGAGCATCGGATCCCCAGTAAAACAGCCAATTGTGCTATTTACCCAGTGTTTCCTCAGCTTTTCCATGAATTGTTTTCAGATGATCAGGAGAATCCCTGCTGAAATTCATCTCCTGCGTCTGAATATTCAAATATCACATGAAGTGTTGCAATTTTTACGTATTTTTCAACATCAAGAATGCACGCTGGAATGTGCTAGGAGAGCATAGGATTTACAATTTTGTGTTATTTTGTAAAATTTAAGAGGACTTCAAACATCATGTGACATTGAGGGCAAAAGTCTTGTTGTTTTAACTTATCAAAAAAGTAAATATGTGCAAAATGTGATGGAATCAGGAGAGTAAGAGTTAACAGATTTTGGCGTGAATTTTGTGATCAGCAGTGGACAGGAGCCATTCGTTACACTTACCTTTGCCCAAAAGCATCCTATGGACTGTTGCACTAGGTCTCGTGGTTATTTGAGAGCCAAGACAGCACGGTGCCCTCTACAGGGTATATGGGAAAAACGACATTGTCTTCTTAAGCAATCAGATTTGAGAATCCTTACTAAGATATGCAGGGAAAAATTTTCACATGATGGAATGCTTGGGAGGGGTAAAATCCAGGGAAAATGACAGCGCTAGCATGCCGACTTCTGTATTTCACTCAAGTGCGTTAGGTTGCATGCACACAGCCTTCTCTGGAGAGGCAGGTTGCTAATTAACATGCACTGTTCAATTAGAGCAATACTTTTAAGTTTAACCTTGGGTTTCCCAAAACTCACCACTGAAAGCAAGGGGAGAACACCATGGCCATGTAGGGGGTTTATCCATCTTATGAAAATATGGCAATAATTACTCAGTGCTCACAGCACCTGTTCTGCTTCTGAGAACAGGTGTTCACTGTATTTTTACTGAGATTTTAATTTCTACACTTCTTTATTGTTTCATGGGATGTGGGTACTGCTGGCTGGGCCAGCATTTATTGCCCATCCCTAATTGCCCTTGAGAAGGTGGTTGTGAGCTGCCTTCTTGAATTGCTGCAGTCCATGTGGTGTACATACACCCACAGTGCGATGCCAGGTGGTCCGTCCAGTTTCTTTGCTTATCGGCTTATTGACTTTTCTGTAGCAGTTTAATACTGCTGACTAGCCTGCTAGGCCATTCAGAGACCATTTAAGAGTAAACTACGTTGCTGTGCTTCTGAAGTCACACATAGGCCAGACCAAGTTAGGATTGCAGATTTCCTTCCCTAAAGTGGTGGAATGTGAACCCATGTTCCCAAACCATTAGCATGGGCCTCTGGATTAGTGTAGTGACACTACCACTACATCACTGCGTCTCACCTCAGGAAGGAGGATACTTTGGCTGCCTTAGGTTGGACCTCATAAGGAGCAATATGACCAGCAGCAACCTTCAGGCCACAGACTTGTAGCTATACAAAGAGGGGAGCAACAGATAGTTGCAGCTTGCATAGGGCACTCCCCATGAAACAGGGTCAACAGGCAGATGCTGAGTTTCCTTGACATGTCTAAACAACGGTTAAGGAAAAGCCGTGGATGCTCAATCATTGAATACATTCAAGGTTGAGATGATAGATTTTTGGACTCTTAAGGGAATCGAGGGATAGAGGATATGGGCCTACTCTTGCTCTTAATTTTTATGTTCAGAAGCCTTGGGTTGTCGCATTAATTGGTGGCAGACATCTGTTGCCTTCTAGAAGAAGACCTGTACCCCACTGGATTTGGTGGACATGCTCTATCAGTGGTTGTCAAAATCACCACCATTCTTAACTCTTTTGTCTCCAGTTCCTTACGGAGCCTTGCTGGAGACATTTGCAGGATCTTCCAGTCAGCAGTCCAAATGTACATAAGATAAGTTACTGATGGGTTGTTTGTCAGGAATGGCAATTATGCCAACTTAGCTGTCAAGGAGCCAGTCAGAATGATTGGGTGCACAGGTTGCAGCCCTGGGTGACTTTTCATAGTTGCAGGGTGCCATCAACTGCATACATGTGAAAATCGTGCATCCCAGATCACCCAAGAGTTTTTGTCAACCACAAGAACTTCCACTACATCTGGTGTGCAGCCACAAAAAGATTTCTGCAGTTCTGCGCCAGATTCTCTGCTGCCATGGGGAGCTGCCATGATGCTTTTGTCCTCTGGCAGTCTAAGCTCTCTGACGTCTTTGGCCCTGAAGCAGACTTAAGTAGTGGCTGCTAGAGATGGGGGATACCCACTTCAAACTTGGCTGATAACAATGTCAGAAACCCAACCAATGAAGCCCAACAATACTGCAATGAATGCCCCATGACCACCAAATGTGCGATTTAATGAGCCCGTTGAATGCTGAAGATGTGCTCCAGACATCTCAATAGGTTCAGCAGTGCCCTTCAGTACCTAGAATGTTTGTGGTGTGCTGCAGTCTGCACAACGTTGTGCAGTAGGAAGATTTAGACCTGCAGGAGGAAGAAGACAAAGACCTCAGGTCCTCCACGGATGATTATGAGTAGGAGGAAAATGGGTGGTGGGGGGGGTGGTGAAGGAAGAGGAGAACATAAGCAGATGGAAATCTTTGAGTGAGATTTGAACTGCCTCATAGTTAAATCCTACGAACTGAGCCAAGTTGTTCAATCTCCGATTAATGGCTGACCTTTCCATGCTGGAAAATTGCATGCAGCAGTGGTGTGATCTTCCAATCTTCTCGATTGGCAGGGAAGTTCCTGAACATATCTAAAGAAAAATATTGCCTTAAAGGCATGCAAATTTTCTTAGCATTGGAAATGTTAAAAAGTAAGCATCCAAACTTCCTTAGACCTAGTACCAAAGAATGTAAATGTAGCCCTTTTTTATTTCTTCTTTATGAATTAACTTCAAAGGCTAAAGTTGCTCTAATAAATAAAGAATTGCAGTATTTTGATACAGAATAAGGCATTTTAGATTTCATATTGTCCAGAGGAACCACATAATTATAAGGAAACCTCTGCACATAAGGGAGCACTATGTATTTTACTAACTGCCTTGGGCTTGCACATCAATTTGAAGGATGAACAAGCATTACTACATCCGTTAATGTTTTAACTGCGCTTTTGGGTTTAAAAATTCACAAGTAAATAATGGGTAAGATCTTCATGCTGGACTTAAGAGCTAGTTGAGGATGAAATATATTCTTTATATGAAATAAATTCCCTTTGCCTGTATGTGAGAGCATTGCAACTTTGAAAAACATACCTTTATCACAATATACCTGAACATGAAACTTGTTGCTCTGAGAAATTCTGTGCCAGTTGAATTGTATTTACCTGGAATGCTCAAGTATTCACATGTGAGTTATATGTCAGTTAAATCTGACTTTTATGTAATTAAGATAAGTTTCAACTAACCCACCATGCTCCACCAACAACCCCCCCACCCCCCCCCGACCTGCCCCACTTCCCGGTACAGAGATCAGATACAATGTCATTTAAAAAAAAATTCTCGACTATCAAATATGGAAACACTGCCTATAATCAGCTACATAATAGCCTCTGTAAATCTATACACATAACAAAAATGAGTGGTTGGGTTGACACTAAGGTCTGGAATTCCTTCTCCCTAAACCACTTCATCTTTCTAACTCCATTCTCTCCCTTATGATGCTCCTTAAAAACTACTTCTTTGACCAAAGTTTTTTGTCAACTGTCACGATAATCTCTTCTGTGGCTTCATGTCAAAAATGATTTTATGAGGAGCGCTTTTGTTAAGCACTTGGGGATGTTTTGCTATGCTAAAGGCTATATAAGTGAATATTGTTTTTGAGTTGGGTTGCATTACTGGGGTGACAGCCCTGGCTTCACTTCAGCCAATTTACTGGCCACAGGCCTGATTTTGCTGGAGTGGGTCATCTCATGGTGTGTCCTATTAGTTAATTTGCCAATGCGCTTGTAGGTTTTGAAACTTTTTGCTGACAAAGTTTTGGAAGTGCAAGCTGGTAATAGTGTAGCAGTGGCAATCGGACATCTGGGATCAGTTGAACAATGGGACAAACAGTGCATCTCTGGAGTCAATGTGATTTAAAAATTTTAAAGTTAATAGGAAGGGCTAAGAAAGAGGGTGAGTTCAATATCAAATTGTCTCCAGAAAGAGAAATAAAGAGAGAAATAAGATTGGATTAAGAGGGAGAAAATAAAAAGGCAGAAAAGAAAAGCAAGAGAACAAATTTTAAAATTGACACCTCAAACAATTCACAAACTGGAAGATTGAGACTCCACATTTATAATCCTCTATCTTTTGCGACAGAGAATTGGGTTGTGTACTAATAACAGCATGCATTGTTTAGATTTATTTTTTCCACAAAATCTGGCCCATTTCATGTACAGCAGGCGAATTGTGTTCACACGAACATGCCCAGTGTAATCAGTGGGGACTGTTTCATTGAATAGAATTAGTGTAGGGCACTATTTGAGCATCTGTTTTGGTTTCATTTCTGATAATGGTATTTTTTTTTTATAGGCTGTATGATGATTCTTTGGTTTTGAGTAGCTGGATGTCTGTGATTTTCTTTGTTAACTTTGTGGATTTTTAACTCCAGGAGCCACTCAGAAAAAAAACCCTAGTACTTATGCAGATATAGACTCTATAGATTCTGGAATGATGCCTGCAGATTGGAAGATTGCTAATGTAACCCCACTATTTAAGAATGGGGAGAGAGAGAAAACAATGAACTGCAGAACTGTTAGCCTGACGTCAGTAGTAGGGAAAATATTATAAGGGATGTGATAACTGAACACTTAGAAAAATATTTGGCAAAGTCTTAACATGGATTTATAAAAAGGAAATCATGTTCGACAAACTTGGAGTTTTTTGAGGACATTACTAGCAGAATAGACAATAGACCAGAGGATGTGATGTATTTGGATTTTCAGAAGGCTTTCAATAAGGTCCCAAACAGGAGGTTAGTAAACACAGCTAGAGCACATGGGAGAGGTGGTAATATACTGGCACGGATTGAGATTGGTTAACAGTCAGAAAACAGAGATTAGGAATAAGTGGGTCATTTCCGGGTTGGTAGGATGTGATTAGTGAGGTACCGCAACGATCATTAATTGAGCCCCAGCTGTTCACAATCTTTACCAATGATTTGGATGTGGAGGCCAAATGTAATATTTCCAAGTTTGAGGATGAGAATCTGAGTTGTGAGGAGGATGCCAAAAGGCTTCAAGGGGATTTGGACGGGCTAAGTGAATGACATGAACGTGGCAGATGGAATATAATGTGGATGAATGTGAGGTTATCCACTTTGGAAGGAGGAATAGAGGCACAGAGTATTTCTTAAATGGTGAGAAGTGTTGATGTCCAAAGGGACTTAGATGTCCTTGTTCATAAATCACTGAAAGCTAACATGCAAGTGCAGCAAGTAATTGGAAGGCAAATGGTACATCGATCTTTTATCACATGAGGAGCAAAGATGCCTTGCTTCAACTGTATAAAACCTTGTTTAGACCACACCAGGAACATTGTGGACCGTTTTAGTCCCCTTACCGAAAGAAGGAAAAATTTGCCATAGAGGGAGTGCAGTGGAGGTTCACCAAACTGATTCCTGGGATGATGGGGCTGTCCTAAGAGAAGAGATTGAGGAGACTAGGTCCGTATTCTCTAGAGTTTAGAAGAATGAGAGATGATCTCATTGAAACTTACAAAATTCTCAAGAGGCTAGAGAGGGTAGATGCAGAAAGGATGTTACCCATGGCAAGAGGGCCTAGAACCAGGGGACACAGTCTTAGATCAGGGGCAATCCATTTAGGACTGAGATATGGAGGAATTTCTTCACTCAGAGTGTAGTGAGTCTTTGGAATTCTCTACCCCAGAGCTGTTGAAGCTCAGTCATTGAGAATGTTCAAGACAGAAATCAATAGATTTCTAAATACTAATGACATCAAGGGATATGGCGATAATGTGGGAAAATGGCATTGAGGTAGGTGATCAGCCATGATCTATTTGAATGGTGGAGGAGGCTTGAGGGGCCGAATGGCCTACTCTTGCTCTATGCTCCTATCATCCTATGTTCCTGTGCTATTTAGACGTAACTAGCAAGGCAGTTCTGATAAATACTCCAAAAAAGTAAAGCAGAAAACTTGTTAAGCTCAATAGGCAAGAATTCGGTGTCAACATAATTGCAAGTTTAATGGTGCTTCCTGTTGTTTATAGTTAAATGATGCAGCAATGTCAGGTGGGGTCCAGGTACAGGTTTAAATATGAATATCCAAAGGTTTCATGGCAACAGCATTTTGCTGTCTATCTTACCATTGAAATGAATTAAATGTCATGTGCTTTGTTAATTGTATATCAAATCTGATTAACTAGATGCTGGTGGAGGGCATTAATTGGAGTTTCACTTGAGCAGATATAAACGCCCAGATTTTCCTTTCTCAATAGCGACAAACTCTGAGAGTTTGCCACTATTGATAGATACAATGCACTACAACTTCTGGCAACCTGATTTATGCTGAAATCCATTAGGTGTGGTGTGCCTTAATGGGCTCCAGAGGAGCCACACTGGTGGACCCACTATCTTATTCTCAAAGTAGCAGGAACCATTTGTTTGTGAACTTTGTTTAATTGCCAACAACTTGCACGATATATTCATTCAAGTTAGGGTTCATAAGCACCCGTGGAAGGTTGGTGGGGAAAACAGTAGCTGATCAATGGGCTACCATCAAAGGAGAGAGAGTTCAGGCATGGTCAAGGCATATTCCCTCGAAAGGGAGAGGTAATGAGGGCAAATAAAATCCATAGCCCCTTGGAAGATAAAAGGGATAGAAATTAAGATAAAGAAGAAAAAGTGTGATTATAACAGATGTCAGATAGAAAATACAATTGAGAACCAGGCTGAATATAGAAGGTTCAGAGGGGAGATGAAGAAGCACATAAGAGGAGCAAAGGGGGAATATGAAAAGAGATTGGCAGCCAGCATAAAAGGGAATCCCAAAATCTTCTATAGACACATATAAATTGTAAAATGGTGGTAAAAAGAGGAGTAAGGGCTGATTACAGACCAAAAAGGGGATTTACACATGGAGGCAGTGGGCATAGCTGAGGTATTAGTTGAATACTTTTCTCTTGGTAAAGACAGATGCAAAGATGTTACCCAGACCATGATGAAAGAGGAGGTAATTGAGATACCAGAAGGTTTAAAATTGATAAACAGGATGTATTGACTAGGCTGTCTACTTGAAGTTGACGATGCACTAGGATCAGATGAGAGGCATCCAGGGATGCTGACAGAAGTGAGAGTGGAAATTGTGGAGGCACTCGCAATAATTTTCCAGTCTTCCTTAGACTCAGCGGTGGTGTTATAGGACTGGAGAATTGCAAACGTTGCACCCTTGTTCACAAAACGGTGTGAAGATAAGCCCAGCAAATACAGGCCAGTCAGTTTAACTTTGGTGGTAGGGAAACTTTTAGAAAGAATAACTCGGGACAAATTTACTAGATCGACAAATGAGGGTTAATTAAGGAAAGCCAGCGTGGATTTCTTCAGGGAAAATCATGTTTAACTAACCTGCTAGAGTTTTTTTTGAAGAGGTAACAGAGAGGGTTGATGAGGGCAATGCTGTTGATGTGTTGTTCATGGACTTCCAAAAGGCATTTGGTACAGTGCTGCACAGCAGGCTTGTGAGCAAACTTGCAGCTCATGGAATAAAGGGGACAGTGGCAACATGGATACGGAATTGGCTGAGTAACAGGAAACAGAGTCGTGTTAATGGATGCATTTTGGGCTGGAGGAAGGTTTGTAGTGGAGTTCTCCAGGGGTCACCATTGGGACCCTTGCTTTTCCGGATATATATTAATGACATGGACTGGTCTACAGGGTACAATTTCAAAATTTGTAGATAATAAAAGCTTGGAAACATGACAACTGTCAGGGGTATAGTGTAGAACTTCAAAAGTACATAGACAAGTTGGTGGAATGGACAGATGAAGTTCAATACAGAGAAGTGTGAAGTGACTCATTTTGGTAGGAAGAACATGGAGAGACTATGGGCAGAAATTTCCATGCCCACTGGCATCGGGTGTATTTGGCGACGTGAGCGGACAATTTGACAAGAAAGCCAAAAATTGGTTTAATGACATCGCAAAACCAGTTTACGATCATCTGCTCAGCCCGTCAATGGCAGGCCTTGGTTCCTACCATCGGACGTTGGGAACCTCATCGTAATGCATCTGCATATCATTATAAGGCCAGCCCGCCCAGTATCGTCCTCCCATGCTGGATCGTCCGCCCACGTCAGCAGGAAAACACGCTGACGTGTTTCACAATGACATATATAAGGTGTGCACTTGGCAGGCTGCACTTCGCTCAGGACTTCAAGTTTTGTCTGCTTGCGTTGCTTTGGGCAGCACTTGCAGTCATCAGCGCCAGGCATTGCACACAGCACCACATCATTTTTAGGGTGGCTCATGGGCAGGTCTCTACCTACCAGACCAGCCATAAGGTGTGGGTGGCTTTTCAATGGCTGCAGGGCTAGGGCTTGCTTGAGAAAGGGGGAGAAGCGGCATCAGGCAAGGGAAGAGGCTGCAGGGCGAGGGCTGTACTGAGGAAGGAGGTTGTGTGTGGGGGAACATATCGATCTATGCAAGTGGCCTCAAGATGTTGAGAGCAGAGGAGATGAGGCCTGATGGACATGTGAGGGTATGTGTGAGAAAATGGATGGTGATGTCCCTTGAGCTGGCAGTGAGTGGGATGCCAGTGAATGTGTGATGGGCTTGAGTGTGTGTTTGGAGTAATGAGACTTACCGGCTGATGATAGGTGCCAAGCTTTAAGTAAAGTAGAGTAGCATCCTTTTAACAATACTATATTTGAGGTCAATATTCCTGTACCAATACTGTCTTCTGATACAAATCGGTTTCAATGCCGTATTGTGGACCTTAAATGAGCATTTGTCAATCTGGGGAATCTTCTGCATTATTTTTAAATATTACCATGCAGTGGAACAGAATGTTAGGGATGGAATTTTCCTTCCCAGGACTAATTCCCATAGCGGAGACAGGAAGTGTTTCCCCTCGGGGAGGCCGCTGGGAATTTGCACCGTATCGTACGGCTCTGGCCTCATTAAATACGCATTGGGGGTTTTGCAATGTTCCGCGCGGAAGGGTGGGCTGGATGGCTCATGCCCTGCCAGCATATTAGGGCGCCATTTTTAAAAGACATCCCGACATAACTGACCCGTTGTTGAAGAAAGAAGATGGACCTCCCGAAGAAAGAAGATGGATCTCCAGAAACACTCTGAAGCTGGAAGATTGACCTCCTCGAAGACACTGAAGCTGGAAGGTCCACCTGATAGATGCTCCCTCCACCCACTGCTGCATGTTCCAGGTCTACGGTCACTGGAGCCTTCCATTCCGAAATCTGGAGACAGCTCCAGGCCTTCTTCAGGTAAGTGCCAATATGTACATGCCATGTCGGTCCAGACCTGTTCTGGATCAGTATCACTTCCCACTCTTGGTGTGGACAATTGGGTGTGGGGGTGGGGCGATTCCAGTCAGGACTTCGTCAGCATCCTTTAATGGGACGCAAATCGGTTTTACTCTAGCCTCTGGTAGGAATTGTTGACCTGTTATGGTGGGCAGGAGTGGGAGACCCTGCTGTCATTTTACCCCGGGGCGAAACCGATTTTGGAGCCGCTGGGCATTGTTCCCCCCCTGCCTGGCCTGCCATTAAACTCGCTGTGGGGGCACGGGAAAATTGCACCCATAGGTATTATTAGACCTCGATATTTTCAGATGTTACATTTTTTCCTGAATTTGGGTCAAAACAATTGGGGGAAATCTGCAGTAAGCAAATAGCGATTTCTTTGGACAAAAATAAAACCAAGTGTTCATAATTAGAAAACTTGGGGTATAATCAGAAAAGAAAAATAACTTTAAAGGAACAAATTAAACACTTTATTAAGCCATTTGTAAGTGTTCATTATTTAATGAATATTAATAAAAGGTGTTGAAGTGTATCATCAGCACCTCCTCCCACATTAAACTTTGTTCACCTGTTTTGTACAATGATGCCAGTGAATCAGGGCACATCCTTGCCAACTGCTACCCAGAGAAAAAATGAAATGTTTACTGTGCCAATACATAAGATAGCAGAGTTTTTAGTTTGTAAGCATTGAGGTTTCCAGGTTCTTTCGGATGGGATTTTACCTTGAAATTCATTTTTGACAGGGAATTAGTGGGCTTACTCCTAAATTCAGCAGCTCAGGTGTAATGTCGCAAAGAAGAGTATTGTACATCCTGGAACAAAACAGATAATAGGTTGTATTTCTGATTTCTGTTATTTTAATTACAGTTTAAACATTTAACATTAAGACAAATGGTTGTTGCTAGCATTAAAGTAACACTATTTGGAAGATCTAAACTGATGAAATGGGTGCCATTCTTTTTCTATCCTTAATTACTTAACTCTGACATTGAGCCAGCAAGTTTATACTTTGAATTAAAAACATCAGATGTTGGAAATACTCAGCTGACCTCCTGAGTGTTTCCAGCATTTTCTGTTTTTAATTCAGATTTCCAGTACCATAGTAATTTGCTTTTGTACTTTGGATTGTCTGTCTGAATATTCCACTAATCTTTTAGAAATTACAAATTTTCCCTTTAGCAGTCAGAGGTTTTCTGGATCTCATTCAGTCTTTCCTTCCAATATATCCACTCTGAATATTCAGTCAGATTGAGATTTGCAATCTGCCCGCTTATTTCAGAGGATAAAAATGCTGACCTGTTTTCAACTATGTTCGTGTTATTATCTTTGTCATGAGGCATAAATTCCTGAATGCGAATATTTTGATGACCTTTGAGTACTTCATGCTATTCCTTTTATTATCCAGAATAGCATGCATTCTACAAATGGCACTAAAACTAGGCTGAATAGTTTGCCAACTTTAAACAATCATGCTTATCTTTACATAGGTGTACCATAGTGGAATGAGTTTTAGTAAGAGCTGGTGAATGACAACTGAAATATCCCTGTATCTATTTTTAACCTGGTCTCAGGTGTTCCCCAGTCTCTCACTCACATCCTTCTTGAACTCTGTAAAATGCAGGTTACTTCCATACTGTTACAGTAAAAAAAACTCTGCTGCCAGAGCAGCGGTGTTGTATGTCTTCTGTTGCACCTGGGAGTGAATTCCGAACATCATCAGATTTTCTTGGGTGCAGTCTTTATCTTACTATTGGCAGGCTTCTGCGCCAGTAGTGGTTCAACTAGTGTGCCAACAAGGTTTTTGTGGGAGGGTAGCGGGGGTGGGGTGGGTGGAGAGGTTCTCAGGAAAACTTGGCGATGGTCAGCCTTCAGTGGCAGAACAAGCAGCTCCAGCTGGATACTGGTGACAACTGGAAATTAGGCCCTTTCTTGCAAGGCCACCTTCCCACTGGCTAAACCTGTTGACCTTCAAAATTACAGACCATGAAACTGAGTTAAAACACTTATGAGTCACACTTGTGCAACCTGAGGTTACTTCACCTCCCTCTTAAGTGCATTAGTTTGGGATACTGGAGGCAGGACTAATGAGAGTACCATTCTTTCCTCACCATTTATTATATCAGGCTGTAAGGGAGTGGATATATAAGCCCCACCATCGCAGCAAATTCTAGCAAGGTTCAGTGGAGCCTTGGCATTACCGGTTGCCACTCTAAATTTATGCCCAAATCCACTGGAAAGTACATGGTTTTCTGAGGCTAGAGTCACATCTGAAAGACAGAATATTCGACAATTGTAACTGTGAGCTATTAACAGGGAGAATTTTTTTAAAAATCTAGTTATAAACAGTTGTGCATTCTTCATGTACAGCGCATGATTAATCATAAAAGTCATTGTTAATCCCAGTGCTGTATCTTTTGAGATTGAAGGAAATTAATTTAATTTATAAACTTTCCCTTTAAATGTCATGCAGTTTTGCAGTATTCAATTAATTATGTGTAACATAACACTACTTTCTATTCAGGATGAAACCCAATACTTTGTTATCAGCTTGATTCATTAGATTATCCAGATGCCTAATTCATCTTTTTCAATTACAAGAATATCAACCCAGACACTAATGCGAGTTATTCCAGGACCCTATTTGTTGTGCCAACATTGTTATATTTATCAGAAATTCACTATGCGGTATGGTATTGAGCTATGCAGACCAAGAAGGTCCCAAGTTTGATCCCTATGTATTGAGTTACTTGCTCTCTATTAATTTGATGCTGTGGGGGCACTAGAGTTGTCATCAGTATCCTCAGGCTAGGGAGGAGAAAAATTGGCCAAAGCTGTTGCACTTGATTGCACTTCAGCCATCTGTGTTGGAAATGTGCATGTGTGGATGCCAGTTACTGCTGTTGGGAGAGGAGGTCTAAAGGGAAAAATAAAGAAACATTTAAGGGCATATGTATGTATAATACACATAGTTATATATAAATGTCAATCTTAGTCCTAAATGGTGAACCCCTTATTCTCAGACAGTGACCCCTTGTTCTAGAATCCTCAGCCATTGAAAACATCCTCCCAGCAACAACACTCAAACTCCTGAAGCTTTTTATGCATTTCAGTGAGATTGTCTTTATTCGCTAGAATTTAGTAGAATGATAATCCTGGTTTACTCAATCTCTTTTTATAAGACAATTCCCTCCTCCCAGGAATAAGAATAGTAAACTTCTGTTGCTCTCACTCCAAAGCAATTATATCCTTCCTTAGGTATGGAGATCAAAACTGTACACAGTACTCCAAGTGTGACCACACCAAGGCCCAATATGTATATACGAATGAGGAGCAGGAGTAGGCCATTCGGCCCCTCGAGCCTGCTCTACCATTCAATATGATCATGGCTGATCTGATTGTGGCCTCAACTCCACACTCCGCCTATCCCCAATAACCTTTGACTTCTTTGTTAGTCAAGAATCCATCTACCTCTGCCTTCAAAATATTCAATGACTGCCTCCACCGCTCTCTGGGGAAGAGAGTTCCAAAGATTTACAACCCTCTGACGGAAAAAATATCTTCTCATCTCTGTATTAAATGGGAGACCCCTTGTTTCTAAACTGTATCCCCTAGTTCTAGTCTCTCCCACAAGGGAGAATATTTTTTCAGCATGCACCCTGTCAAGTCCCTTCAGGATCTTATATGTTTCAATAAGATCACCTCTCAATCTCCTAAAGGATACAAATGGATATCCAAATGGATACAGCCTGTCCAACCTTTCCTCGTAAGATAATACGCCCCCTCCCCCACCAAGTATCATTCAAGTGAACCTTCTCTGAACTGCTTCTAACTCACTATATCTTAAATAAGGAGGCCAAAACTGTACACAGTACTTTAGATGTGGTCTCACCAATGCCCTGTACAACTTTAGCAAAACATCCCTGCTTTTATATTCCATTCCCCTTGCAATAAACAACAACATTCCATTTGTTTTCCAAACCACTTGCTGTACCTGTGTGCTAATTTTTCCTGATTCATATACCAGGACACCCAAATCCCTCTGTACCTCAGGATTCTGCAATCTCTCTCCGTTTAATAATATGTTGCTTTTCTATTCTTCCTGCCAAAGTGGACAAGTTATTATACTCCATCTTCCAAGTTATTATACACATTATACTCCATCTGCCAAATTTTTGCCCACTCACTTAACCTATCCATGTTTCTTTGCAGACTCCTTATGTCCTTTTCACAACCTACTCTACTACCTACCTTTGTGTCATCAGCAAATTTAGCAACCATACATTCAGTTCCTCGTCCAAATAATTGATACAGATTGTAAATAGTCGAGGCCCCAGCACTGATCCCCATGGCACTGCACTCATCACATCTTGCCAACCTGAAAACGACACATTTATCCCTACTCTCTGCTTCCTGTTAGCTAACCAATCCTCTATTCATGCTAATATGTGGCCCCTTAGACCATGAGCACTTATTATCTACAATTCTACTATTATCTACAAGACTTCTTCACTCTCATAATCCAATCCCTTTGTAACATGATCACACCCAGCTCTACCTCACCACCACCTCTCTCAGCTCCTCCACTGTTGCTAAATTATCAGACTGCTTAGTTGACATGCAGTACTGGGTGAGCAGAAATTTCCTCCAATTAAATATTGGAAGACTGAAACTATTGCTTTTGGTCCCCACCCCAAATTTTACATCCCTCTGTGAAGTTTAATCTCAGACTGATTAAACCTTGGTGTCCTTTTAGACCCTGAGCTGAGCTTCCGACCTCATATTCACACCATGACTAAGTTTGCTTATTTCCACCTCCATAAGGCTTGACTTTGCCCTTGCTTCAGCTTTACTACTGCTAAACCCTCATTCATACCTTTGTTATCTCTAGACTTGACTATGCCAATACACATCTGGTTGGTCTCCCACATTCCAGCCTCTGTAAACTTGAGGTCATGCAAAACCCTGCTGCCCAGTTCTTGACTTGCAGCAAGTCCCATTCATGTATAGACCAAGCTCACTGACCTACATTGGCTTCTGGCCAAGCAACAATTTTAAAATTTTCATCCTTGTTTTCAAATCCTTCCATGGCCTCACCTGTAGCTATTTCTGTAATCTCTTCTAGCCCTACAACCCTCTGAGAATCTGTGCTCATCTAATTCTGGCATTTTGAGCATCCCTGATTTTAATTGCACCACATTAATGGCTGTGTTTTCAGTTGCCTAGGTCCCAAACTCTGGAATACCCTCCCTACACCCCACTGCCTCTCTACCTCTCTATCTCACTTTCTACTTTTAAAACATTCATTGAAATCTACCTCTTGGACCAAGCCTTTGACCTGATATCTCTTTTTATGGCTCAGTGTCGTATTTTGTTTTATAATTCTCCTGTGAACTGCCTTGGCATGTTTTATTATGTTAAAGGCACTATATAGTTATAGTTTCTAATTTTAATAAAGACTAAGGACTGGATTTTATGGGAGTGGGGGTGGGGGTGGAGGATGGGCTGCTTGCTGGAAGAAGCCTATAAAGTGCTGCCGGTGGACTAAACTAGCTGAGAGTGGGACTTCCACCCCTCAGTGGGAAGACCTGTCCTCGAGAGCTGCCAGCTAGAGCTCAGTAGTGGGCGCTACCAGGACCGCAAAGAATAGCAGAAAGAAGAGCGATAGCTGCCAGGGATAGGGAGGGATCCGAGAGCCCCAGGGGAGGTGGGTAGGGACCCAGGTTTTGGAGAGCAGGCAGCAAGGTATGGGAGCTGTGCCCAGGGCACCCCTCCCCCCATCAATCCTCCCTCCCTGCCCACCCCCCCCACCGGCAAATGATGTGACTCCCCCTTTTCCCACATTTTTTTCAACTTGGTCTCAAAATACTGCCTGCCCACTCCCACCCACCTGCCCATGCCAACAGGATTATGGTATAGGCAGTGTAATATCCCAGTCAATTGCCTTGATAACCCAACTTAATTCTTTATTTAAATACAGTAGATGGCCTGCCAATTTCGACGTCTGGCCACCTAGTGTAATATGGGCACAGCCTAGGTAGGAAGGTGGTTGGCTGGGTCCCTTACCATTTAAAAAATATTCTGCTTTTCTGACATCCCTTATAAAGTGGATAACTTCACACTTCCCCACATTATATTCTGTTTGTCTCAGTTGCCCCTTTGCAGGCTCTTTGCATCCTCCTCAGAGTTTATTTTCACACCTAACTTTGTTTCATCAATAAACTTAATATCTTATCCTCCCCTCATCTGAGGTATTCAATATGGATTGTAAATAATTGAGGCTGAAGCAATGATCCTTGCAACTTTCCACTTGTTACAACCTACAATCCTGAAAATGACCTGTTTATTCCAACCCTGTTTTCACACCATTAATCAAACATCATTTCATACTAATATTTCACTCACAATCCCATGAGTGATTATTTTGTATAATAACATCTTGTATGGCACCTTATGAATGCTTTTTGAACATTCAAATGCACTGCATCCACTCGTTTCCCCCTTTTCTACCCTGCTACTGCAATCTTAAACAACTCGGAACAGATTTGTCAAACATAATTTCACTTTCATAAATCCATGTTGACTGCCTAATCATAATATGATTTCCTAAGTGCTCTGTTACCGCAAACCTAATAATAGATGCTCGCATTTTCCCTATCACTGATGTTATCACTTGTGTTATGTTGGGTGGTCTTTAGTTTTCTGCATTTTTTTCCCCCTTCTTGAATAGTGGAGTGATGTTTGCCACCTTCCAACCCATAGGGGCCTATACTAGAATCTAGGGAATTCTGGAAGATCAAAACCAATGCCCCCATTATCTCTGTACCTCCTCATTTAAAACCCTAGGATGCCGGCCATCAGGTTCTGGGAATTTGTTGACTTTTAATTCCATTAATTGCTCCAGTAATATGTATTTACTAATAACAGCCCTAAGTTCCTCATTTTCATTCGTCTGTTGGTGTGCCACTAGTTACAGGTTGTTTTAGTGTCTTTTACATGAAGACAGATACATATTATTCTTTGAAGGTCTCTTCCATACCTTTATTCCCATTATAATTTCTCCTGTCTCTGCTTCTAAAGGGCTAAGATTATTTTCGCTAACTTTTCATGTATACGCAGAAGCTTTTATGATGTGTTTTTATATCTCTTGCTAGTTTACTCTTATATTCTGTTTTCTCATTTTACAAATCAATTTCTTGTCATCTTTTGCTGAATTCTAAAATCCTCCCAATCCTCAGGCTCATTACTCTTTTTGGCAACATTATAAACCTCTTCCTTTCACCTAATACTATCTTTATGTTCTCTTGTTAGCCATGGGATAGAATAAGTGAACATATATTTGTTGCAAATAATGAATTAATTCTTTAATTGTTCGCAATTGCTTGTCTATCACATCTTTTAACGTAATTTATTAATCTACCTTAGCTAACTCACCTGTTATGCATATGTAGTTTGCTTTGTTCAGAATTGGTTTTGGCTTAACTAAATCACTCAATCTCAATATAAAATTATATCATATTATGATCTTTATTCCTCAGAGGCTTCTTCACTACAAGGTTATGAGTTAAACCCTTCCTCATTACACAACACTTTTTCTAAAATAGACTGTTCCCTAGTTGGTTCCTCTACATACTGAGGAGGGTAGGGCTTGGCAGTGAATCTCTCTTAAGTCAAATAACTTGTCAACTCTCACTGCCCAGCGACACACATTAAAAAAACAGCCACTTCTTGTGGAATTGTCGGCCAACACAAGCTGAATCTTAAGGAGCAGAAGAGAAAATAAGACAAAAGGTTGGAAAGGAAAGCATACTTGTAGCACAAATGAATTGAATGTACACTTCTAAATTATAATTTTACAAAGTTTATGAAGGAAATTGCAACTTTAAAAAAATATATAAATGATCCCCTGATAATTGTTTAGTTCTGGTCATGGGATTAGACAACACTGTCAAAGCTGCATATATTGCCCATCCTTATTTGTCCTGAGAGCGATTGTTTTTATCACCAAGTAGCTTGCTTAGCCATTTCAAAGATGATTAAGTGTAGGACTAGAGCCACATGCAGATCAGAGCAACGAAGGACATTAGTGAACTAGTTCTGTTTTTATAGCAACCTGGTAACTTTCATAGCCATTATTTTCTCGTGTCTGCTCACAAATGAGCAGATTTATTGAATTCAATTTTTGAACTTGCTATAGTGCGTATCTGAACTCCTAACCTCTGAGTTGGTAGCCTAGTACCAAACCAATATACTATCATATCCAAACAGTTATTGTGTTAGTAGTTATTCTAGTTGGATGAATGAACAAGCTACTGCAGGGACATAGCTCATCTCGTCTGATTAGACTATGAACCAGAAATGAATTTCTAAGTTTGCTATCAAGTGAATTATTGATTCAGTTCCAAGAATCAGCTAGTTTTTATTCTAACTTTTATGTGCCAGAACATTCTGCTACTTCACAATGAAGTAGGTAACTGCAAACATGCAAGGGATTCGAGAATGTGAATATTTGTAAAATTTTAGTTTAATTTTCATGTGGTTATATAGTGTTTGTAACCTGTATCAGTACAGCTCCAAAGGATAATAAATAGGTATAGATTACTCCCTGGAACTATGTACAGAAACAGTTTATTTGGCCCATGAATCGTTCTGCACATGAATCACCTATTCTAATCCCACCTACTGTTTGTTGCCATTCACTGTTACGATCCAGCTAAGGACCAGTAACATTTTGTTTAAAGTAGACAAAATTTGAAGTCTCAGTTACCTACTAATTGAATAAAGCCTCAAGATTCCACAGTTTTAAACAAAATAAACTGTACAATATAAAGTTTAAAAAGTAGAACAATTTACAATTTCCTTCTTATACTCCAACATTTAGAATTAACATGATGTAAATATGAGTTAACAGACAAACTAGGGTTGAACACACCTTACTACAAATTAAATGGCAGATGCAATCAAGAGAGATTCCACGATTTCTCAGCAACCTACCCAGACATCAGTGACCACTGTGAGTCACAATATCTTGGTAAAACTCTGTCTTCCTCAGGAGGGATTTCAACTCTTTACTTTCAAAGATCTAGCCTCTGAATTCCCTCAAAAGCTGCTCTGACTCGGACTACCTCAATGACTGCTCACCTTCCAATGGTTCAATCTCTCCTCCTGAGACTGTGTTCCACGGGATTCACAAAGCTGAACACCCTTCTCTAATTACTGGCACACTTCTAACTCTTTCGCCTACCATTAGCTTCACTAAGCTGGCACTGCCCCAGGTTTCTCCAATCTCCGAGCTATAAATGGCTCTCATGGGCATCTCTGAGCCCTAACTGTCTCCAGCATGGAACCAATGACCTTTCACCACCCTCCCTGCTGCTTCCCAGGACTTTTCTTGAGCTCTAACTGTACGGAGGAGCTCCCAGGGCTTCTCTGTGAGCTGCAAACAACACAAGGTCCAAACTGCAACCAACTGCTGCACCAATGGCTTCCAGGGCTTGTTCAAGCCTTAACTGCCTGGAGCTTGCCAATGGCACAGCACCCTTTCATTAAATCCTCTTCCCCTGCTGCAGAACACTCAGATACATTGAAACCAGAGAACCTTTTTAGGCTCCACCCATCTCCAAGAGGACATAGCCTTTCAGGGTACATTGAATGCTTTTAAACTAATTTAGCTCCAATTCCCAAAACAAGACATCTTTCTGGTCTGTTTTTTGCAAGCAGTGTAGAGGTCACATCTCCGGTCACATCTCCAGTTCTCCAGTTAAGTAAGTCCAACTGCTGGTTTACGGCTTTTACCTTTCTGCCTATTAACCCCTTCATCAACATCGCTTCTACCTTTTAAGTGTAATAGGTTGCTTTAGTTGCTTTAGTTACATTTACTCCGTTTTCTACAGGTAAACCTTAACCTTCCCAGAATTAAAAATGACCTCTAAAACATTAACATGAACACCAGGCATTCATCATTACACTTGAACATTTGTTACTTCAAGCAGTTATCCAATTCCCTTTGAAAGCAGTTACAGTCTGCATCACAACTGTTCATTGCAGAGAATTCCAAACTCCAACCACCTCCTATAGGAGTTTTACTTTTCTAACCTCTCCTTTAATTCTTTTTCTGATGACCTTAAATTTATGCCCTCAGATTAGCACCTTGTCAATCAGTGGAAACAATTTTATTACTATCTGCCTTATCATAGCCCTTTATAATCTCAAAGACCTGTCAGACTACCCCTTAACCATCTCAGCTGCGGTAAAAAAGAAACCCTAAATTTCCAATCACATTCTTGATAATATTCTGTGCAGTACTTTGTCAATTGCTTTTATATCCTTTGTACATAGGGTGCCCATTTGGGAAGTGGTAATGTCATTGGACTAGCAATCCAGAGGTCTAGGCTAATGCTTTGGGGACACAGGTTCAAAAACCACCATGGTAGCTGGTGGAATTTAAATTCAATTAATAAATCTGGATTTAAAATCCAGTCTCAATAATGGTGACCATGAAAGTCAATTGTCCTAAAACCCATCTGGTTCACTAATGTCCTTTAGGGAAGGAACTCTGCTGTCCTTACTTGTTCTGGCTTACATGTGACTCCAGAGCTACAGCAATGTGGTTGACTCTTAAATGCCCTCTGAGATGGCCTGGTAAGCTACTCAATTGTATCAAACCACCACAGAAAAGTCAAGAAGGAATGAAACCAGACGGATGATCCAGCATCAACTGGGAAAGATGGCAACCCTGCAAAATCCTTCGTTCTAAAATCTGGGCGCTTGTGCCAAAATTGGGAGACCTATCCCACAGACTAGTCAAGCAACAGCCTGATATAGTCATACTCACAGAATCATACCTTATAAACATTGTCCCAGACATCATCATCACCATCCCTGGGTATGCTCTATCCCATTGGCAGGACAGACCCAGCAGGGGTTGAGGCACAGTGGTATACAGATGGGAGGAAGTTGCTCTGGGAGTCCTCTGTATTGACCCTGGGCCCCATGAAGTCCTATGGTATCAGGTCAAACACAGGCAAGGAAACCTCCTGCTGCAAAACCGCCCCACATCCCCCCCCCACCCCCCGCCCCCCCACACCCCACCCCCCCACCCCCACCTGATGAATCAGTACTCCTCCAAGTTGAACACCACTTTGAAGAAGCACCGAGGGTGGCAAGGCCACTGAATATACTCTGGGTGGGGTACTTCAATGTCCATCGCCAAGAGTGGCCCCGTAGCACCACTACTGACTGAGCTGGCCGAATCCTAAAGGGCATAGCTGCTGTCTGCAACAGGTGCTAAGGGAACCAACAAAAGAGAAAAACCTACTAGACCTCATCCTCACCAATTTACCTGTCGCAGTTGCATCTGTCCGTGATAGGAGTGACTCCACACCTTGTGGAGGTGAAGTCCCATCTTTACATTGAGGATACCTTCCATCATGTTGTGTAGCACTACCACCGAGCTCAATGGGATAGATTTTGAATAGATCTAACGACTCAAAACTGGGCAGACCTAAAAATGAGGTGTCAACCTGGTAAAGCTACAACATAGGATTACATTTATGCTAGACAGGGCTAAGCGATGCCTCAACCAATGGATTAAATCTAAGCTCTGCAGTCCTGCCCCATCCAGTTGTGAATGGTGGTGGGCAATTAAACAACTAACAGGAGGAGCAGGCTCCACTAATATCCCCATCTTCGAATGATAAGAGAGCCCAGCACATCAGTGCAAAAAACAAGGCTGAAGCATTCGCAGCAATCTTCAGCCAGAAGTGCCAAGTGAATGATCTATCTTGGCCTCCTCCTGAGGTCCCTAGCATCACAGGTACCGGTCTTTAGCAAATTCAATTCACTACATGAGATAAAGAAGCAGCTGAAGGTACTGGATGCTGCAAAGTCTACAGACCCTGGCAACATTCCGGTAATAGTACTGAAGACCTGCGCTCCAGAACTAGCTGTGCTCCCTAGGCAGGCTGTTCCAGTACAGCTGCAACACTGGATCCTACCAGACAATGTGTAAAATTGACCACGTATGTCCTGTCCACAAAAAGCAGGACAATCCAACCCGGCTAATTACCGTCCCATCAGTCTACTTTGAACATCAGCAAAGTGATGGAAAGTGTCATTGACAGTACTATTTAGTGGCACTTACTCAACAATAACCTGCTCACTGATGCTCCATTTGGGTTCCACCAGGGCCACTAAGCTCCTGACCTCATTACAGCCTTGGTCCAAACATGGACAAAAGAGCTGATCTTAAGAACTGAGATAAGAATGACTGTCCTTGACATCAAAGTAGCATTTGACTGAATTTGGCATCAAGGAGCCCCAGCAAAATTGGAGTCAGTGGGAATAAGGGGCAGAATTCTCCACTCGTTGGAGTCATACCTAGCATAAAGGATTCTAGGGAGGCGAGGGGTGGGAAAGGGTATTTGGACGAAGGTTTTGGAGGCCAAGGATGGATTCATAATGTTGTGGGGGGGGGGGGGGGGTGGTGTGGCACTAACATCTTTTTGGAGGGAATGCCCCCATTAGACATAGGGTACCCCCTCCTTCCTTTCCACCTGAGATGGTGAAGTAATGGACTGGCCTCCTTCATTCTGCTCTCCCCAGCTGTGTATATTATTGCGCTGAGTGAGGGGTGTGGAAGCAGACCCTTAGTTGGCATTAATAGACCTAAGAATGGGCAGGCGGGCTGGTTGATGCCTTAACTGCCCACCATATTATGGGAGACAGCTCGGGATTGGGCGGGAAAGCCAGCCACCCTATTTTATGTGCCATACCCCCACTCCACCTGCAAATACAGCAGCTGGGGGTGGGGAACAGGGCTGTAAAATTCCCCCATGCTGTAATTACTATTACCAAATCTCACCTTGATTTCCACTACCCACCCAAGTCACACTCCTAGTT